>NW_026652296.1:52413648-52531428 GCF_009828535.3 Hylobates moloch | reverse complement strand
AACCTCGTGATCCACCCGCCTCGGCCTCCCAAAGGGCTGGGATTACAGGCGTGAGCCACCGCGCCCGGCCGGAACTGCACTCTTTAGATCACTCAGACGAGGAAAGCATGATCCAACACCTCTAATAGCCCAGTAATACGTATGATATTTGAAGGACCCTTCACTTACCATGTTAACCATTCAGCTAAATCCTCCAAATCCTAATTCTCTGCCGCTCGACCATCAGATCCAAACTTTCAATGCCCAGGGTGGAAATCTTTTCAACCAGCACATCAAATGGCTTTTCCTCCTTCTATGAAACTTATAAAAATGATCTTTTCAGTTACCATTTTACTGGTCCATCTGTATTCTATTTTCAATGCACTTCTGTTCATTTTGGAATTAGGGAGCGTATAAATTCTTTTTATATTTAATTTTAACATTCAAGTTAGGCATATTTTGAAGAAAAAGATATTGCAATGATTGCATTTGGCCACTAGAGGGCAGGAACTTACTTCTGTGGTTCATTCTGCACTTTTTTTTTCACTACCCACCTAAGAAAAATCTAGTTAATGCGACTGAAGTACTACCACCTTCTGAACCTTCTTTCCTTGATAATTGCTTAATTGGAATTTAAGTCTTTGAATCAAATTAAGAAACTAGGCATTCCTAGTTTCTGTTTCTATCACAATTTCCAGTACCAGATTTTTATTCACTCATAAAACCAAATAATGGGGGAGAAATAAAATATCGACTTCTGCTGATTCTCTTGAATGGGATAAGGAATTTGGTTTTTGCACTTTGGCTTACAGATCCATATAGTGAAATTATTCGATCTTTCAATTATAATATCAGAAAGCTCAATTTTAGTATTGTACTCCTATAGGTGCTTTTTTCATTTTACAGCCATTGTTTTGCTTAACTTATTTAACTTTGTATATACAGATGCCTTTTTAGTGCAACAGGGTAGCTTTGAGAATTATGTTTACATGTATACATCTCTAGCTCAGCAGCAAGTTAAGTTATTATTACGGTTCCTTAAGCTGCTGTTATCATAGAGTGGACTGCTGCAATAGAAAAATTTAGTCTTTAGCATATAGTACGTATTCAAATACTTGTTCACAGTTTCCTGTGTGACCTCTGGCAAGTTACATGACTTTTAGTAAAGTTTTTAGTGAAGACTTTTAATAACACCTCCGATTTTTTTGCTTTATTATGGTACTGTGCGAGTTGCCTACACTGACTGGCTGTGAAAAAGCTGTTGTATGTAACAGTGTCTAACCCAGGATGATCTACAGCCACTTCTAATTGCAGTCTCCATTCGGTAAATGGATTCAATTAAAATGTATATCTATGGGCCAGGCAGGGTGGCTCACACCTGTAATCCAGCACTTTGGGAGGCCAAGACAGGCACATCGCTTGAGGTCAGGAGTTCGAGACCAGCCTGGCCAACATGGTGAAACCCTGTCTCTACTAAAAATACAAAAATTAGCTGGGTGTGGTGGTGCATGCCTGTAATCCCAGCTACTTGGGAGGCTGAGGCAAGAGAATCGCTTGAACCCAGGAGGTGGAGGTTGCAGTGAGCCAAGATTGCACTAATACACTCCAGCCTGGGTGACAGAGTGAGACTCCATCTAAAAAAAAAAAAAAAATGTGTCTACAGCCCTTAGCAAAAAAGTTTAAACATTAGTCACATATATATGTTATAGAACGTTACTAAACTCAGGCATCCCCACTGGTCCATAGCCTATTAGGAACCGGACCGCACAGCAGGAAGTGAGCAGCAGGTGAGCAAGCAAGCAAAGCTTCATCTGTGTTTATAGCCGCTCCCCATCACTCAAATTACCCCCGAGCTCTGCCTCCTGTTAGATCAGTAGTGGCATTAGATTCTCATAGGACTGTGAACCCTATTGTGAACTGCACATGTGAGAGATCTGGGTTGTGGGCTACTTATGAAAATCTAATGCATGATGATCTGTTACTGTTTCCCATCACCCCCAAATGGGCCCATCTAGTTGCAAGAAAACAAGCTCAGGGCTCCCACTGATTCTACATTATGGTGAGTTGTATAATTATTTCATTATATAGTACAGTGTAACAATAATAATAGAAATAAAGTGCACAATACATATAATGCACTTGAGTCATACTGAAACCATCCCCTCAAAAACCTCCTCTCCCCCTGGTCCATGAAAAAATTATCTTCCATGAAACTGGTCCTTGGTGCCAGAAAGGCTGGGGACCACTGACTTAACTTGTATACAGCATTTGTCTCCAGAAAATCATGAGGTCCCTGACAAGAGTCAGACTATGCAAGGATCTCCAAATTCCTTAGGCCAGTGTTTAATGTCCTCATTACTGACCCTCTTCTCTATGCCTTTGCTTGGCCACTGGGGCGAGAAGGTAAGGAGTTGTGGGCTGCAGACTAGTTGGCTCCTGGCCTACCAAGTTCCCAGCACAGCCCTGTCCCTTCAGTATTGCTAAGGATGCATGGCTCACTCTTGCACCATCTCAGAATTCCAGGCAAACTCTGCTCCTCCTGGCAGAGGGTACAGATTGGCAACTTCTGGGCCAAATGCAGTCTGAAGATGTGCTCTGTTTGGCTTCTCAGTGATTGGAAACTGGGAGAGTTCACTCAAAAATTTCGTTTTTCCATTTTTCTCAAAACCTGGGTGGCAATAGGCTAAAAATGAATAGCAACAACTGCCCCATTTACAGGCTGTCTCTCTCCTGCTCTGGACATGACCTCGCTTTGCCCAATTGCATTAAATCTACTTCACTGGTTTCTATCATTTCCATTAACTGCCTATTACTCTACAGTGTGATAGTGGCCTTAGGGGTTGTGTCCCGAGAGTGACACAGTCCACTCTACATGGAGACATCACCAGGTGTGACCCCTGGACTAAGCATTTCTCCAAAGCCTACTTCAAAGTCCAGCACCAACCCTTGGTGCCCCCTTCATCCCCAACTGCAGCCATAAAGTATTTGCCTGAATGTTTACTTAACATCTATCTGCTTTTTAAAAATATCTTTGATTTTATATATTATGCCCCTTTTTGGAAGGTGGAGGCTTTGTCTCACATGCCCTTGATAAGCAGAGATTTATTTTTTCCTTTATTTGACTCAAATTGACAATTGAACTTGGTTTCCCAAGGGCATACAGCTACATGGAGTATCTGAAAACCTAATGCAAAGCTAAAAATAAACTTGTTGGATCCAGTTTGAATGCACCTCCAGCCTAACACCTCAAGACACTAATTCTAGTTGCCAAAAAAAAAAAAAAAAAAAAAAAGCCACCATTATTACTTTCACAGAAGCTGGTTTTCTCTAACTTCCGTTCTTTCCTCCATCAAAATTTTCTTTTTCTCTATCCTTTTTCAGAGGGCTAATTTTAGTGAGCTGTCACATTGGGAAGAATCTGTTTCATTCCCCACATGGTTTTAGAAACCAACTTGGATATAATGGGGAAGGTCAGATCCCCATGGAACAGAGACATCTTCCTACCTGCTTTCTAAAGCAGCTAAGTTTGGTAACCATGGGCACCCTCTTCAGCTGGGAGGCCAGGAAAGCATTACCCCTGCTGTATTTAAGCCAAAGAACCACCCACTGTGGGTGTATAGGTCCCATGTAGTCAAATCTAGTTTTCAAGGGAAGCAAGAAATCCATTGTTTCAATATAAGATCACCTTAATTAAAAGATTTGACAACATTGGCTGAGCCAAAGAAAATGCATCCATGTACTCCATTGGGACCATGAGTTTCCAGTGTGCAATGTCTTGCTGAACAAAACATACACAATCCTTTCCCTTTGCATATCATTCTAGGGAGAATTTTTCTGATGGATGTAACTAAATAGTGTGATCATACTGGCACTTACCCATCAGAAGTAGTCATTTTTCAAAAGAAAGATTCTGCCATGTTGAGCTATACAAGCTGCCCCGGTTACTTGTTTAGGCTCCTGTCTCCCCTAACTGATGTCCAACCACTGCTACTAAGGGCTCTTCCAGCACTGAGCAGGGTGTAGTAGACAAGCAGGGATGATTTGTTGAATTGAAATAAGTTCTGCCGTCACTTGCTGTTTTGGAAGATGCTTTAAAGATGATTTGGGAAACAGATTAAAAGCCACTGGTGACAGTGTCACTATTTTCACTCTTATCTTACTTTTTATAAAAATGTTATTATAGGTCATTTTTTCATCTGTAATGACATGCCAAAATGTCACAATGTTGGGCTCCAAATGACTTCTGGAAAAATACATTTCCTACTGTATTTTTAAAATGTGCTACAAAGTAGAACATTGGGATAGCCTCATTGTCAGTAAAACCTGCCAGGGACTTTGAAGGCAATTCTGATGAAGAGTTACAGAGAATTTAGCACATTGAAAAGCAACATTAAAAGAGTATGTAGGCAATTATTTTGTAAGGATCAGCATTTATTCAACAAACATTTTTAAACTGTTTACTCTGTATAAGGTATGTTGAATTAGCTGCTGGAGGGTGTCGAATGAAGATTTCACGTTTCAATGCATTTATTATTATTATTCATTGATAGTATTCCACAAGCTTAAATGTTTTATTTGTTTTATGTCAACATAAATAACAAACAGATGCTGTCTAAAAGAAAATGATATTATTTAAGAATAGGGCATACTAAATTATGTGCTTAGTCAGGGAGGGAAGGAAGACAAAGGTTTTTAAAGGATAAATGAGGAGGATTACACAATTGTTTTGAGATTATTATCCTTGGCTACAAGGATCAATAACAAGAATGATATCAGTCTGAGGTTGGACAGGGAGTTGCTAAGCAGGTGTCCTCACAGAAGTATTTTTTGTGTAAAGTTGCAATGGCCTTTGTACAAGGTGATGGCTTTTGCAGAGTCTTTTGTGAGAGTTTTTCTTATCAGGCATTTATGAGTGAGAACCTTCTCTTTATGACATTCCCTGGCTCTTTTTGTCAGGGGTTTTTGAGTTTTTGTTGTTGTTGTTGTTGTTGTTGTTGTTTTAATATAAGGGACTCCATTTAGATTCTGAAAACTTTCACATTATTTAACGTCCACATATTTACTCTGTGCCAGAAACAATTCTAAGTACTTTATAAGTATTAACTTGTTTAATCATCTAAACAATCTAACAAGATAATATAATGATCCCCAGTAAACACCTGTCTTCATCTATAAGGATAAAGAAATGGAAGCACAGAGAGTTAAGTGAACTGCCCCAAATCACGCCGCTGGTAAACTGCAGGGCCGGAATCTGAACCCAGGCAAGCTGTGCTCCAAAGTGTGTGTTCTTATCCATCACATCAATTAGCTCATTCTGTAAAACAACCCCAAACTGGGCAGCTTATAACGTCAACTAGTTATTATTTTTCATGCATTATCTAGTCAGCTGGGCAGGTCTGCAGATCCAGACCAGATTCATAGTCTCAGCTCATCTCAGCCGGGTTCACTCAAGTGTATGTGCTCAGCTGGGGACTGGCTGGTCCAGGACATCCTTGACCAGGATGACTCGCTCTCCTCCAGAAGAGCTGGATGAGAGACCAGGATGACTCAGACCTCTCATCTTCCATTGCTGTAATAGGGCCCCGAGGAACAGTGGAAAAATTTGCAAGGGTCTTTTGTATCAAGTTTGCGATTCTCTGATTGACCAAAGCAAATCACATGGTCTGGTCCAGAGTCAGTGTGGAAGGACACCACCAACAGGCATAGACGTAGGTTGGTGTAAAAATTGGAGACTTTAATACAATTAACCTCCCATAGTCGTGGCTCAACACTATGCTGTTTTAACCCTGCTTTCCAGGGAGCATCAAATTTGATATTTCCAACTCCAAAAGAATTGTGAAGATGCTGTAAAATGTAGCCTTGTTGGTTTAGGAAGGCAAGAAGAGAATAAAAAGCAATGTGGAAAATGAAAGGATATTTATAATTTTAGGCTGATCCTGGAGAAACACCATCAGAGGCTCCAAGTGAAGCGAGAACGACCCCAGCAGAAAATGGGGTGAATCACACTACAACCCTGACACCCAAGCCACCCTCCCAGGCTCTCCACAGCCAGCCAGCTCCAGGTAAGCCATCTGGAAAGAGCTGGACAACATGAGCAAGATCCTTCAGTTCATTAGTGCCACTGAAGGAGGCGCTGTGATGTGGGTAGCTAAAGCATCAAGTGAGGAAAGATGTGTGGACTTAGCAGGTGCTCCGTCAATGTGCAACTGATGAATGAAAGCCAGAAGAGATTCATATGTGCTCATCTGGCTCTACAGATAACTTATGAAACCACAACAAAAAAATCACCCAGATTTCCTGTGTCCTTTTTCAGTGATGAATTATGACCCATCTGCTGGCACGGTTTGAGAAGAATTCTCCAAGCAGCTTATAGACAACCATGCCTTAGAAGTGCATTCTTAGTCCTGCTTCGTTAATTCCGTGCCAAGGGCTCCTTTCCTTCTTTCTCCAACTTTCTTTTCAGCATCTTTGAGTGTCTGCCATGTGCTGGACACATTGCTAAGCCTTTCATATGGATCATTTCAGGTCCCCCCCATACAGGCCCAGAGAGTAGATTCTACAACTGTCCCCATTGTGCAGATGAATGAGCTGCCATTTTCAGGTGATAAAGTAGTTATTGAAGGCCACAGAGCCAGGGAAGAGTGAACTCAGGCCTGATGCGGTTCCCGATGATACTAACATCCTTGCTTTTAGCTCCTATATTCCAACCAAAGCCACGCTCATGTCTCATTTCTCTAAATAAATAAAAATAAATAAAATAAAAATCCTTTGATTTCTACACAGCTAACTTTGACATTTAATCTTATGCAGCTTTGTGTAACTATTCCTTGTGTGTATGTCCGGTTTACCCCAGTAGATGGGAGGCTTCCTAGGTAGAGTTCAGTTTGATGCCTCCTCTGTACATCACACAGTGCTGGGGAATAGCATATCCCTGATAATTTCTTGTTGAATTGGTTAATAAAGTAAACAAAAGGGAACAGAATATCCTTCCATAAAGGTGTGGAAAGGAGCTCCTTTCTTTGTCATACTAGGTCAGGGTGCCAATAGATCCAGATCTTTTATTTAGGGTGGAAGGGTATTTCTCATGGGAGAGAATGAGAATTTAAAGAAAAAAACAAATTATGTTTAATTTGTATCAGACATGCTTGAACTGCTTTCTAAAAGGTTGCTGGCCAGGCATGGTGGCTCATGCCCGTAATCCCAGTACTTTGGAAGGTTGAGGGAAGTGGATCACTTGAGGTCAGCAGTTCAGGACCAACCTGGCCAACATGGTGAAACCCCCATCTCTACTAAAAATACATAAGTTAGCCTGGCATGGTGGTGCATGCCTGTAGTTCCAGCAACTCAGGAGGCCGAGGCAGGAGAATCGCTTGAACCCGGGAGGCGGAGGTTGCAGTAAGCTGAGATCGCACCACTGCACTCTAGCCTGAGTGATAGAGTGAGGCTCCATCTCAAAAAAAAAAAAAAAAGGCTGCCGAAGTCAGTAATAGTAAGAAGATGACTTTATAAACAAGAAGTAAATTTTCAAATAAAGAGATTTACATACCAAATACAAACATCTTGAGTGCTTCTGAAATATAAATCCATCATTTAAATGTGAGTAAATAGTCATGTGTTCCTGAAAGTAAAAGAGAATTTAGCATTTTCACATTTAACTTTTTTAACTTGATATTTTGGAATAATTTAACTTACAGAAAACATTTTTTAAATGGCACAGAATACATTGCAAAAATAGCCTCTTCTTCCCCTAAAGTTAACATCTCACGGGATCGTGGGGCAATCATCAAAACCAGGAAATTAACATTGGCACGATACTCTGACCTGAACTGCACACTTTATTTGGACTAACCTGCTTTCCACTAATGTCCTTTTACTGTTCAAGATTCCAACGCAGGATCCCAAATTGTATTTTATTGTCATGATTCTTTAGTCTCCTTTAATCTATGGCAGTCCCGCAGTCTTTCCTGTCTTTCATAACCTTGGTACTTTGGAAGAACTCTGGTCAGTTATTTTGTAGAAGGTCCCTCAGTCTGGGTTGGTCCGACGTTTCCCCATGATTAGGTTGAGGGCATGCATTTGGACAAGAGCACCACACAAGTGATTCTCGCCCTTCTCAGTGCATCACATCACGGATATATGGTGGTGCTGGGTCTCATCACCGATCATATGGGATCACTTGGTTAAGGTGGTTTCTCCACTGAAAGTTATTATTTTCCTCTTAGATATATTGGGGGAGCTACTTTGAGACTGTGTGAATATCCTGTTCTTCCTTAAACTTTTACTTACTGATTTTAACATTCACCAATGGATCTTTCCTGTAACAGTTATTACTGCCTAGTGGTCAACATTTGACTTTTATTTTTATTTTACTTTATTTTATTTTGAGACAGAGTTTGGCTCTTGTTGCCCAGGCTGGAGTGCAATGGTGTGATCTCAGCTCACTGCAACCTCTGTCTCCTGGGTTCAAGCGATTCTCCTGCCTCAGCCTCCCGAGTAGCTGGGATTACAGGCGTGTACCACCACACCCAGCTAATTTTGTATTTTTAGTAAAGATGGGGTTTCACGGTGTTGGTCAGGCTGCTCTCGAGCTCCTGACCTCAGGTGATCCATCTGCCTTGGCCTCCCAACGTTTGACTTTTAAAAGGCCCCTTGTCATTCCTGATTTAGCCAGAAGATGGCAATAGCATTGCCCAAACTGAATTTGTTTCGCCTCCAAGTGGATGTCTTTTCTCTTTTCTCTCCTTTTAAATGGGGCATATAATAATATAATATCACTTTTTTTTTTTTTTTTTTGGAGACAGACTTTCACTCACTCTGTCACATAGGCTGGAGTGCAGTGGCATGATCTCAGTCCACTGCAAACTCCACCTCCTGGCTTCAAGTGATTCTCCTGCTTCAGCCGACCAGGTAGCTGGGATTACAAGTACCCGCCACCATGCTCCGCTACTTTGTTTATTTTTAGTAGAGACAGGGTTTCACCATATTGCCAGGCTGGTCTTGAACTCCTGACCTCAAGTGATCTGCCTGCCTCGGCCTCCCAAATTGCCGGGATTACAGGAATGAGCCACTGCACCTGGCCTAATGTTACATTTAATTAGGTTTGTCTCAAAGCTGCAAATGAAGACTTTTTAAGAATAATTTTTATAAAGAATTTTCTCACACAGTTTGTCATTTCTCTGAAAAGAGATTTAGATTCAAGGCCCAAATATGTTTGTTTGCTTGTTTGTTTACAGGAAGAATAAAATTTAAAAAGTTGAAGAGGCTATTTATTTTATCTTTTATATTACAGGTTCTGTAAAGGCACCTGCCAAAACAGAAGATCTTATTCAGAGTGTCTTAACAGGTAAATGCCACCCTTTCCCCCCATGGAATTAAGCAGCTGAGTATTACACAGTGGAAGTATTTAGAGGAGAGGAAATTTCCATTCATATCTGACAAACAACATCATTAATGTTTCTTCTTCTAAAAAATCTAGAGACATACACTTTTAGTTTAGTCTACATGATATGATATAATCACAGAGAGGTAACCATACTTTGTGGCTAGAACCCTACTGCCGTAAAAATAATGTAGTTTCACAAGATAGCTATTTCAGCATCGAAGAATAGTTTCATCCTGGAAATGTAACCCAGTGAACAAGAATGCGTGTCTTCCCAAATTGCCAACAATAAACTATAGTTTAGATATGCAGAATATGATCCATTTGTGAGCATAAAATGCACAGTGTTTAAGAACTGTGATACAGTTTGGAATTATTTTATATTTGGTTAGTCACATAAACTAGTGGAACTAAAATTGGTACAAGCTTTGTGCAGTACAATTAGCAGTATGTGGTGGAATCTTAAAAATATTTACAATACTCGGCTCAATGTACAACAGAAATGTACACACATGTTCACCAAAAACAGCACCACTGGTAAGGGCCAAATCTAGAAACAACCCAATGTCCATCAGCCGTAAGGTAGGTAAATAAATTGTGATAAATTCCTAGCATAGAACAGGAGGCAGCTGCAGGAATAAATAAACTTACATCACACACAACATGGATAAAACTCCAGCATAATGTTGAGGAAAAAAGCCAGACACAAAAGAGCATGTTCTGTAGGATTCCATATACACCAACTTCAAAGACAAAACTAATCGTGCTGTGGAAACCTGGATTTGGATTATACTTAGTGGGAGACGGGAACCAAAAAGGAAGGCTTCTGGGATGCTGGTAAAATTCTGACTTCGACCTAAGTGATGGCTATTGAAGCACATTGACTTTGGGAGAATTTACAAGGCTGTACTTTTGTGATTTATGCACTTTGATGTGTATATTTGCATTTCATCAAGAAATGCATAAAATATGCGTAGAAAAATTACTTGAGGAAAGTATTCAAAGAAAACAAAACATGGTTTGGTTTGGTTTGGTTTTTGAGACGAAGTCTCACTCTGTCACCCAGGCTGGAGCGCAATGGTGCAATCTCGGCTGACTGCAACCTCCACCTCCCGGGTTCAAGCAATTCTCCTGCCTCAGCCTCCCAAATAGCTGGGATTACAAGCACACGCCACCACTCCTGGCTAATTTTGTATTTTTAGTAGAGACGGTGATTCGCCACGTTGGCCAGGCTGGTCTCGAACTCCTGATCTCAGGTGATCCACCCGCCTCAGCCTCCCAAAGTTTTGGGATTACAGGCGTGAGCCACTGTGCCTCCCAACAAAACATGTTTTTAAAAAATTTAGTTGTAGGCTGGGTGTGGTGGCTCACGCCTGTAATCCCAGTACTTGGGGAGGCCAAGGTGGGGGCGGATCATCTGAGGTTGGGAGTTCGAGACCAGCCTGACCAACATGGAGAAACCCCATCTCTACTAAAAATTACAAAATTAGCCACCGTGGTGGCATGCACCTATAATCCCAGCTACTCAGGAAGCTGAGGCAGGAAATTCGCTTGAACCCAGGAGGCAGAGGTTGCGGTGAGCCAAGATTGTGCCATTGCACTCCAGCCTGGGCAACAAGCGCGAAACTCTGTCTCAAAAAAAAAAAAAAAAAAAAAAAAGATTAGTTTCATGGGAAACAATACCATATTAATGCATACAACAAGAGACAGAAGTGTTCCTAGAATGTTATTTAAAATAATGTAAATGAATGGACAAAAGGCAATGGTCTGTACCAATACATTTGCTGTGATTATATCTTGGTGGCTTATTTATAAATGATATTTGTGTCTTTATATAAGTGTGTATTGCCTTTATACTTAAGAGCATATTCTAAGGAACAGCCTCTCATCTACAGACTTTTTAAAAATAATAGTTTATGTGGATTTATTTCTAATCCTAGGTTAGAACATCTAGAGCCTTATTTCCAAACTGCCTATAGCTGATATGCTATAAACCACTTTTAAAGAAATAGAATTGCATCTGCCACCAAGAATGCAGCAATTCCTTGGGATTATAAATTCTTAATGTAATAACTTATTATGCAACCATAATGAGTCAATTTGGGCCTGAGGGAAACCATTAAATAAATGTACCTGATTTTCTCCATGGCCTCATTCTCAAAAGAAATCGAATATCAGGAGAATAGACACAGTATAAGAAAAGGAAACATATTTCTATTGCTTAAAGACCTTAACATTTAATAACATAAATTATTATTCTAGTTTCAATGTTTATTCACTAGACATCTTATTTTCTATTCAGGTCTCTTCTTATTCACAGCATATAGTATTTCTGAATCTCTTGATAGTTTTAAATATTTATGGTAACATTTTTTGTTCCTAGAAGCAGGACATTCAATTCAAAGCATGGAAACATGTGAACTATGACTTGATCTAGGTCCATATAAATGATAATTCACTGAAGTTAAGATACCATCAGTTGTAAAGCAGTCTATGTTCATGTATTGCTAAAAAAGAAAAGCACTGACCGACCGTCATACCCCACCAACCATAAGATGCATCTTGATTTCAGAAATGTTAACATATTTTTTAAATGCACGTTCTAGAATTGATTGAATATATCAGTAAAATACAGATTTGTTTTGTTTTGTTTTGAGATGGAGTCTCACTCTGTCACCCAGGCTGGAGTGCAATGGTGTGATCACAGCTCATTGCAATCTCCATCTCCTGGGTTCAAGTGATTCTCCTGCCTCAGCCTCCCGAGTAGCTGGGATTACAGGCGCCCGCCACCACGCCTGGCCAATTTTTGCGTATTTATTTATTTATTTATTTATTTATTTATTTAGAGACAGAGTCTCACTCTGCCGCCCAGGCTGGAGTGCAGTGGAGCAATCTTGGCTCACTGCAACCTCTCCTTCCCCGGTTCAAGCAATTCTCCTGCCTCAGCCCCTGGAGCAGCTGGGATTATAGGCGTGTGCCACCATGCCCAGCTGATTTTTGCGTTTTTAGTAGACACAGGAGTTTTGCCATGTTGGCCAGGCTGGTCTTGAACTCCTGACCTCAGATGATCCATCCACGTTAGCCTCCAAAAGTGCTGGGATTACAGGCATGAGCCACTGCGCTCGGCCCAGAATGTTTTAAGGTCAGGCGCTATCACATTAAAAGTTTTCTCAGCGTGGGATAAAAAAATCAGCCAGGCATGGTGACTCATGCCTGGAAATTCCAGCACTTTGGGAAGCCTAGGAGGGCGGATCACTTGAGGCTGGGAGTTTGAGACCAGGCTGGCCAACATGGCGAAACCCCGTCTCCACAAAAATTAGAAAGTAATTATCCGGGCGTGTTGGTGCATGCTTGTAATCCCAGCTACTTGGGAGGCTGAGACGTGAGAATCACTTGAACCCGCGAGGTGGAGGTTGCAGTAAGCTGAGATCGCGCCACTGCACTCCAGCCTGTGCAACAGAGCAAGACTCTGTATCAAAAAAGAAAATAATAATAACAATAATATAGTAATGTAGGGTGCTAGTAAGCCTCTGGTGACTTTGTGCAAATTATATTAAGAGATCTTCCCTCAATATACTTTACTGCTATATGCTTTTATGATAAATGTACCAACTTACGATGTTTGTACTGTAAATGGTACCTTTTAGAAAGGGTGCTGTAGAACCTGCAGTTATTTTCTAAGCCTCCACAGGCACAGTACCAGAAACTGAGTTAAATACTTTCCATGAATTCTTTTATTTCATCATCTTAACAACCCTATAAAGTTATAGAAGTATTATAATCCTTATAGCAATGCTGTTGGTGCCCTGCCCAGATTCCTAGTACAGCTGGTGCACCTGTCTCCTGGCTGGTGGTGAGGGTTGGCTGTTAACAGTTCATAACTTCTCCTTCTCTGCAAAATTGCCCTCAACCAACAGGAAGCCCCCTCTCCAGATGGTTATGCCTCCCTGCACTGAATGTTCCAAATATGCAAGAAGCTCACCTTCTTGCCTCAAGATGAGACCAGCTCAGTGGTACAACTCACACTCCAGCGCTTCCCCATGGGATCAGGCAGAGACCAGACTCCATCCTTCTGAGACCACACCCTTGCTCAGCTCCTTCCCCAGCCCCGTCTGCTTCCCTGGCTCCCCTACTCGGAGAATCCCTCAGTAAATCACGTGCACCTGAATTCCCACCTCGCATTCTGCTTCTAGGGAACCCAAACTAAAAATATATGTATTCAAATGAAGCAATTGGGTCTCTGCGAAGTTTAGTAAGGTAGTCTCAAAGTTAGCAAGTGATAGAGCCAAACTGGAACCCAGACAGAGCTGACATCAAGCTTTGCTCTTAAACTCTAGCTGGGCAAGATCAACCATTTCTTCCTAAGAAGGTGGCCGCTCTTCTTTCCATCTGGACGTTCAGCCCTCCCATTCCCTTAGCTTTCATATTAATTTGTTGCAGAAGTGGAAGCACAGACCATCGAAGAACTAAAGCAACAGAAATCGTTTGTGAAACTTCAAAAGAAACACTACAAAGAAATGAAAGACCTGGTTAAGAGACACCACAAGAAAACCACTGACCTTATCAAAGAACACACTACCAAGTATAATGAAATTCAGAATGACTACTTGAGAAGGAGAGCAGCTTTGGAAAAGTCCGCCAAAAAGGACAGTAAGAAAAAGTAAGTTCAATGAATATTTTTAGTTTGTTTCATAGCATGAAGAGTTGTTAACATGGATTTTTAATGTTTTATATCATATTTTTGGGCCTGTACCATGGCAAGAAAACCACCTAATCTCCTCCGTTCTCCACAGCTTTTGAGGTACCTTAGCCCAGATTTGCTTGTGGATTGAATTTTTTTATTTGACCAAATTCTGAGAATAAATATGCAGGAAGTCCTCCTGTGAGTCTAGCCTGCGATCCCAATTCCAATTAACTAACTTCCTATTATTACAGCTGCCAGTCTCATGGGTATGAGACTTTGCCTGGGGTACCTAGAACCTAGTTGGAGAGGCAGCTGGTTTTTTTTTTTTGAGACAGTCTTGCCCTGTCACCCAGACTGGAGTGCAGTGACATCATCTCGGCTCACTGCAACTTCTGCCTCCAGAGTTTCAGTGATTCTTGTGCCTCAGCCTCCAAAGAAGCTGGGATTATGCCACTACACCTGGCTAATTTTTGTATTTTTAGTAGAGATGGGGTTTTACCAGGTTGCCCAGCTGGTCTTGAACTCCTGGCATCAAGTGATCTGCCTGCCTCGGCCTCCCAAAGTGCTGGGATTATAGGCATGAGCCACCACGCCCGGCCACAACTAGTCTTATAGAAAAGAGAAGCTTACTATCCTTTGCTACCCTCTCTGAAATCCATAATGCCCTACACAGGTGACTCTAATGTTTGGGCCTGGGTTCCCACAGCCCCATATACCCAAACATTGATGATGAGAAGCATCTCTCACACATTCACTTAATTTTTATTGAGTGCCTACTGTGCCCTGGGGACACAGCAATAAACATGACCTACCCAATCATCTTAAATAGCTAACATGGTAATGTGGGCAACATAAACAATAAACAACAAACACACAGCATCATCTCGGGCTGTGATGGGGACTATCAAGGAAAGAAGTAAACAGGACCATGGGATAGAGAATGACTAGAGATAGGAGATCCCTTCTGACATGTTGATCTGCAATAAGGTGGCACGGAAAGAATAAAGCCTGGTCAGCTCTGCAAAGAACTAGGGAGACTTATTCCAGCCTGAGGAAACCGCAAGTGCAAAGGCCCTCAGGCGGGAAAAAAATGTGCTTGTTCCAGGAACAGTAAAGCTGGCAAAGTGGGTGAAACATTGTAAACCATGAGAGGAGTGAAACAGGATGAGATCAGAGAAACAGGAGGGAATCCCACTGCTAGGTTCTCTAGAGCTGGAGCAAGCAACAGTTCAAAATGTATTGAACGTACAATAAGATTCTACTGAAGAAAGAAATTGATATGGCGAAATTTGAGAGTCTCAGAGCAGTGACTCTAGCTGCTGTGTGGAAGAGGGACCCTCAAGCTGTGCATCTCAAATGAACATGAGTCACCGGGGATCTTGTTAGGTGCGGGTTCTGACTCCATGTCTGAATTGGGGCCTGAGCAGCACCAGGTGATGCTGATTCTGCAGTTCCATGGACAACATTCTGAATAGTGAGGATCAAGGGCTCAGAGTGAAAGCGGGAGACCAGTTAGGAAACTTTTTCATGAGGTCCAGCTGAGTAATGATGGTGGTTTGGTCTAGGATGACGCTGGTAGACATGGAGAGAAGGGGATGAATTCTTGATGTGTTTTAAAAAGAGCGTAAAATACGGGGTCAGAGGCCTGGAAGAGAGAAGCCTGCTTGTACGTCTCTGCAATTCCCAGGTATCCTTTAGAGAATGAAACTCATGGTGTTACCCACACCAGATGTGTTCATGACACTCCATTATCTAGACTCGATCAGCGCGTCTCAAATTTCAGTGTGCATATGAATCACTTGCAGCATTTGCTAAACATAGACCCTCAGGCCCTGACCCTAGAGTTTCTGCTTCAGGGGCCTCCTTCAGTAGGGACTGAGCTTCTGAGCTTCTGAGCTTCTAACGAGTTCCTAAGGTTTGCTGATGCTGCTGGTCCACAGACTTCCCACTGATGGGCCCTGGTCTATAATCATTCAGGAGCATCCTAGAAATTGAAGGGTGGCTGAAAGGCCTTCTTTGGTCTAATCCCTGCCTCTCTTCCCAGCACTTCACATGAAAACCTGTACCTTCTGCTGAGTTCTCACCGTGATGAGATAGGGCAGTTAGGATTCTCTGGGCTCAGGGCCCTTCTTCAATTGCAAGACTCTTATGTGAACAATGCAGACGCTGCTCTAAACTCCCAACAAAGACCTGCTTCCAAATGTGAGGATGCCGTGTGGATTTCGGAGTGTCATCTGCTCTCAGAACCCCACATGTGGACTGCTCATCATAGCTTATCACAGGACCTTGTGGACACAGGGTCTGGCGGACCACAGGGGGCTTCCTCTCTTGCACCCTATCAAGGGCCGTTCCCAGTTCTGGAATAGCATTTCATTGAGTGTCAACAAAGTGATGGGCATATGTGTCATATCAGTTTCCTAGGGTTGCTGTAAAAAGTACAGCAAACTGGATGGCTTAAAACAATAAAAATGTATTTCCACACAGTTTTGGAGGCTAGGAATTCAAAATCAAGGTGTCACCTGGGTGCAGTGGCTCACGCCTATAATCCCAGCACTTTGGGAGGCTAAGGTGGGAGGATCACTTGAGGCCAGGAGTTTGAGACCAGCCTGGGCAATATGGTGAAAACTCCTTCTCTACTAAAAATACAAAAATTAGCCAGGTCTGGTGGCACACACCCGTAATCCCAGCTACTTGAGAGGCTGAGGTAGGAGGATTGCTTGAACCAGGAGATGGAGGTTGCAGTGAGCCAAGATGGTGCCACTACACTCCAGCCTGGGCAACAGAGAAGGACTCTGTCTCAAGACAAAACAAAAGAAAACAAAAAAACGAAATCAAGGTGTTGGTGGACTATGCGCTCTCTGAAAAGTCTAGGGGAGGAATCTTTTTTTTGTTGTTTCTTCTAACTTCTGGTCGCTGGCAATCTTTGGCATTCCTTGGCTGACAGACACATCACTCCAGTCTCTACCTCCATTATCACATGAGTTCTCCCTCGTAGGTGTGTCTTGGTCCAAATTTCCCTCTTCTAATGACAGACACCAGGCATTAGATTCAGGTCCACCCTAATCCACTGTGACCTCATTCTATTTCATTTGCAACAACCTCTTTCCAAATTAGATCACAGGCTGAGGTTCTGGGCAACACCTGAAGTTTACGGGGATGTTATTTAACCCAGTACATGTGCTAATCACTTCTATGTACTATTCCATATATTTCCCACAGCAGCACTGTGAAGTGGGTACAGGCATCACCCACACTGGATAAGAGAAGACCTAAAACTCATTGAGGCCAAGTAACCTGGCCAGGGGCACATGCAACACACAAGGCTATAGTGACAGTGAGGTCATGGCATGAGATACTACTTGTGTCGGATGACATAGCAGATCTGGAATCTGCATCTCTGTAGACCTGTGACTGCTTCTGGTCCCTATACTTACAATCTTCTATCTCTACAAAACAAACAGATGCGTGAAATAACTACACCCAAATAAATTCCCTCATTAACTATCCCAAATATTATGAGATTTCTCTTCTAAATTTAGATTCCTGAAATGTCTTTGAATATCTTTTGCAGGTATATAGTATGAACTTCTTGACAATAAATAATGTTCTGCAACATGAAGTTCTGTAATCAACAACATTAATTTTTACATAAAAATATTGTCTTCAAAGTTGAATAATTAGGGAAATGAAAATAAATGCAGTGAATTTAAATTTTGTTGTTATCTTTTGAGGTCACAGACAGTTCTTGTCTTCCTCAGGGCTTATTTAGCTGTCAAGAATATTTTTTTTTTTTTTTTTTTTGAGACGGAGTCTCGCTCTGTCACCCAGGCTGGAGTGCAGTGGCGCGATCTCGGCTCACTGCAAGCTCCGCCTCCCGGGTTCACGCCATTCTCCTGCCTCAGCCTCTCCGAGTAGCTGGGACTACAGGCGCCCGCCACCACGCCCGGCTATTTTTTCTTTTTGTATTTTTACTAGAGACGGGGTTTCACCGGGTTAGCCAGGATGGTCTCGATCTCCTGACCTCGTGATCCGCCCACCTCAGCCTCCCAAAGTGCTGGGATTACAGGCGTGAGCCACCGCGCCTGGCCAAGAATATTTTTAATTTCAGTTATTTAGTGAGCACTAACAGCATTGTGTAAGACATTGTTCTTAAGTATCTTTAAACATCAACTCATAACATTTTATAATAAAAATTGTAAAATAACATTTTATTTTTAAAATAAAATGTCACTTGTGGTTTTAAAAAAAGTGTATCGTTTAGAAGATTTACAACTTTCAAAAGCAAAAGTATCCCTTAGTTCTATTTCAATATATATATATATCATTTTAATGAATTGTAGCATCAAGAGAAGTGAAAAAAAGCCTTTTAAGTTTAAATTATTGTTCCACTTAATTTTCTATACTATAGTATCTAAATTACTCTTATCAGATAGCCTATTTTTCATATGTTGGCTAACCAATGGACAATGTATTGCCAAAGATAATCCAACAATCTTCACAGCTCTAGGAAATCTTACGTAGAATTGGTTGTACATTTACTCAAAACTTTTTTGGAATCATTGTCATCAGCTTTCTCTGTAAAGATTATCTCAAAAGCTTGACTGATAATAATTGCCACTGAGAAATAAAATTTCATTCTTTAACTGAAAACTTTATAAATTACCCTGAAACTATGTAAGTATATAAGTGACCTGTCAATGGGCAAAGTAGAAGACAAACTATCACATCCTGCCTTTACTGAATAGTCTTCTTTTTTTTTTTTTTTTTTTTTTTTTTTTGAGACGGAGTCTCGCTCTGTCGCCCAGGCTGGAGTGCGGTGGCGCAATCTCGGCTCACTGCAAGCTCCGCCTCCCGGGTTCACGCCATTCTCCTGCCTCAGCCTCTCCGAGTAGCTGGGACTACAGGCGCCCGCCACCACGCCCGGCTAATTTTTTTTTTTTGTATTTTTCAGTAGAGACGGGGTTTCACCGTGGTCTCGATCTCCTGACCTCGTGATCCACCCGCCTCGGCCTCCCAAAGTGCTGGGATTACAGGCTTGAGCCACTGCGCCCGGCCAAAATCATCATTTCTTAAGGCTGGAGCGTCCTTAGAGGCCATCTAGGTGACATTTGTCACTTTTTCAAGGAGGAAGCTGAAAGCTAAAGGTATTACCATTTACCTGTAGTTACACAGCCAGTTCAAGCAAAGCTTGGCCTAAAACTTCTCCTGAATTTCTACTTTAGTCATATGTACTAGGAACCCCGAAAATCTGAGACAGTTAATTTAGCAAGTTTATTTAGTAAGTTCATTTTTCCAAGGTTCAGGACGTGCGCCTGTGACAGCCTCAGGAGGTCCAGATGACATGTGCCCAAGGTGGTCAGAGCAGTTTGGTTTTATACATTCTAGGGAGACATGAGACGTCACTCAACCTATGCAAGATGAACACTGGTTCTATCTGGAAAGGCGGGACAACTCGCAGCAAAGGCAGGAAGATGGGAAGGGGGTTTCCAGGTCATAGGTAGATAAGAGACGAATGGTTGCATTTTTTTTTTTAATTTTATTATTATTATACTTTAAGTTTTAGGGTACATGTGCACAATGTGCAGGTTTGTTACTGAGTTTCTGATTAGCCTCTTCGAAGGAGACAATCAGATGTGCATTTATCTCAGTGAGCAGAGGCATGACTTTGAATAGAATGGGAGGCAGGTTGGCCCTAAGCCATTCCTAGCTTGACTTTTCCCTTTAGCTTAGTGATTTGGGGCCCCAAGATTTATTTTCCTTTCACTGTACGTATTTGTTTATTCACTTTTGTATTTACTTATAAGTCATATCCTGCAAACTTCCAGTAGAATATTGAAGGTAACATCATAGAAGATTTGTATGTGAAAATCCCATGAAAATAGAAGGAGAAACAACACACATGCCTAGACTTTGGACAAATTATCTAGACCTGCTGCCCAATACAGGAGCCACTAGCTACCTACCAGTGGCTCTTGAGTCCTTGAAATATTGCTCGTGAGATGTGTTATAACTATAAAATACACACCAGATATCTAAGACTTCACTTTTTTAAAAAAGAATGTAAAATAGGTAAAACATATCTGTTGATTTTATTTTAATTACATGTTGAAATGATATTTTGGATATATTAAGTTAAATAAAATATATTATTAAAATTAATTTCACTCATTTATTTTTGCTTTTTAAAGTGACTACTAATAGTTTGAAATTACATATATGAAGGGAATCACATATGTGGTTTTCGTTCTGTTTCTACCAGACAGCACCAATCATTTAATGTCATCTCTGTCCTTGAACACTGAATTTAGCTCTTAGCTTCTGAGAAAAGGAATACGGGTTTGATAATTCTCTTTATCTGATTAAAGGAAACTTGCTGGCTCTTCCAAGAGAGACAAGCATTTTCCTAGTATTAAATTGCCAGAGATTTAATTTCATGGATCTTATACAAGCAGCAGAGGGAATAATGCCTTCAACTTTGTTTGTATAGAAGATGCAGAGACGTTGTTCACTTGTTTTTTCTTGTATTGTCCTTCCAAACAAAACAAAACCAAAAAATCCCTTAGTACATAGTGTCTAAAGATATGTCATGAGGAGCTTTTCTTCAAGTAGCAAAGCCAGTGGGTCTGATTGCGTCTGCCTGTCTTCCGTCTCTCTTGATATGCAATAAAATCCTGAAAACACCTCAGATAAATGAACGGATGGGCATTATGTCCATTGAATTTGTTTCGTTCCTTCCTTCCTCCTTCCCTCCTTCCCTCCCTCCCTCCTTCCTTCCTTCCTTCTGACAGGGTCTTGCTCTTTTGCTCAGGCTGGAGTGCAGTGGCATGATCACACTCACTGCAGTCTCGACCTCCTGGGCTCAGTCAATCCTCCTGCCACAGACTCCTGGGTAGCTGGAACTACAGTCGCATGCCACTAGGCCCGGCTAATTTTTTTTTTTTTTTTTTTTTTTAGAGATGGCTCTCACTACCCAGGCTAACTTTGATCTGCTGGGTTCAAGGGATCTGCCCACCTTGGCCCCTAAAAGTGCTGGGATTACAGGCGCGAGCCACTACCACGCCCGGTTTGTTCCTAATACTCTGTCTTTCCCTGTTTCCTACAGATGATAATATAGAGTAGAAAATTGGGATGAGTCACACCAATTTCTTTAATATTCATCATCTCAAGTGAGCTTTCTACATAGTGTGAAGAACAGGTTATTCAAAAATAGTTTTGGTCCAGACATGGCATGCACTCATGCTGTGTTGCTCTTAAGGGCACAGGTGTTGCCCTTCTTCCCCTGTAATCTTTGACCTTGGGCAAGTTGCACTACTGCACCTCATGCTGTGTCCTTGGCCAGTTATCTCACAGAGCCATGGTTTCCTCAACTGTAAGCTGGAGATGGGTATACCGACTTACTCGGATATGAGTTTGCCTAGCACATAGGGGGATGGTCAGCAATGAGAGCTGCCTCTGCTGGAGTGGTTGGAACTGATTGAAGAAATGCCTTTATGCCCTGGCTACAATGACTTCCTGCTATATAAGATCATTCAGGCCGGGCGCGGTGGCTCACGCCTGTAATCCCAGCACTTTGGGAGGCTGAGGTGGGCAGATCACCTGAGGTCGGGAGTTCGAGCCCAGCCTGACCAACATGGAGAAATCCTGTCTCCACTAAAAATACAAAAATTAGCTGGGCATGGTGGTGCATGCCTGTAATCCCAGCTACGGAGGCTGAGGCAGGAGAATCGCTTGAACCTGGAAGGCAGAAGTTGCGGTGAGCTGAGATTGTGCCATTACACGCTAGCCTAGGCTACAAGAGCAAAACTCCATCTCAAAAAAAAAAAAAAAAAAAAAAGAAAAAAGATAATTCAGCGTTAACTGCGTCACGCCAAGAGGTAAGGTTCCCTCAACACTGCAGTGAGGAGCCTTATAGAATGTCCGTCCTCATTTGGCATTGCACATAAAAATGCAAAAAGAAACTTGAGAAAATTCTGCATCCCTTATTTGACAAAATCTGATCCTAACACCAGCTTCAACCAGCTCCTCCATGTGATGCCACTGATGCTGGCCCAATTCAAAGAAAAGGCAACCAGAATTACGGACAGCTGATTCTAAGAAACTTTACCCGGCCCATCAGACCACAGGTGAAAAATATGGAGGCAGAGTCTGATGTGTTGAATATCTTAGGTAGTCTTTCGGGAAGGGATTCCGTATAAATGAAAAGAGCATACCTGCTCTTTGTACCCTGTTCCCAATACTCTTTCTTTCCGTTGTTTCCTACAGGTGATAATACAGAGTACAAAATTGGAAGGAATCACACCATTAAGTTAATGATAATTGCTTTAATTTATTTTGACATTCATCCTAACCTTCTAAGTATCTCTAAGTATAATTCTAAGTATAATTCTCTAAGAACAATGCAGAGAAAGTCATGCTGCTCAGAGGAAGCATTCGAAATATTTTAGAATGAACTACTAATGCATCTCTTTCCCCTTGCAATGGAAAGTGCCATTTGGTAAAGATATCAGTGAAGTTGGTGAAGCCTCCAAAGAGCTTTACTTTCATTGTGTGTCTTTGCTGTTAAAAATCTTGTTAAGATGCCAGGCACGGTGGCCCACGTCTGTAATCCCAGCACTCTGGGAGGCTGAGACGGGCCGATCACTTGAGGTCAAGAGTTTGAGACCATGCTAGCCAACATGGTGAAACCTTATCTCTACTAAAAATACAAAAATTAGCCAGGCATGGTGGCACATGCCTGCAGTTCCAGCTACTCAGGAGGCTGAGGCAGGAGAATCACTCAAATGTGGGAGGTGGAGGTTGCAGTGAGCCGAGATCATGCCACTGCACTCCAGCTTGGGCAACAGAGCAAGACTCTGTCTCAACAACAACAACAAAATTGTTAAGAAACAGAACTCAGATGTCAGCCAGGAGGGTTATCAGCACGCGGCATCTACACATGCTCTCCATTTATAATCATCACCTCTGATGCTAAATAGGGCACATCTTTAGCTTCCTCTAACAAAGTCGACTCAATGCAGCGTCCGCTGAAGTCTTCATATGCGAAAGGTAACTGGGAATGCCATTACATTTGTCACATTTTAAAATAACAAAAAAGATTAAAACCTGAAAATTTTTTATTAGATACTGTTTTTCCCAAAGGGAGATTATGATTCTCACCACTGCCATGCCTAGGGCCCCCAGCCTCTCTCCTTTTCTTTCTGCCCCTGCCTCTTTCTAGAGCACCATGAATTCCATTCAGTCTCTGGGATTGGAGACACTCTGTTGCTAAGCTTGTCCTTGGGGTCTCACCCTCTACCCCAAGTGGCTTATGAAAATATGTATTTCCAAACAGAGAACTTTCTCTAGGAGGAACTCTGGTGAATAACCTTCCCTCCACCTTGTTACGGCCTGTCTGTTTTGTGAGTCAAGCTCTGTGTCTTTGCAGATCGGAACCCAGCAGCCCTGATCATGGTTCATCAACGATTGAGCAAGACCTCGCTGCCCTGGATGCTGAAATGACCCAAAAGTTAATAGACTTGAAGGACAAACAACAGCAGCAGCTGCTTAATCTTCGGCAAGAACAGTATTATAGTGAAAAATACCAGAAGCGAGAACACATTAAACTGGTAAGCCTGAGAAACATGATTTATGTTTGTGCAACTGGAGCTCTCTTATAGGAAACTTTGGATACTTTTGGATAACTAAAAGGAGACAAGGGCAGGTGTGACTGGCACCAACTTGAGAGATTGTTTAGGTGACACAGTGTCCATCACACTATTATTTTTATAAGCCCCACTATCTTAGCATCTTTACCAAGCTTCTCTGTCTTCTGCCAATAAGGCTATATTTTATCATTTTTTTTCACTAACTTATGTTGAGTTTATAATTGCTTTTGGGAATCTTTGAAATCTCATAAGCAAATAGAAAACACTTATCTTTGTTTAAGAAATTAAGAGCATGTTGCAAACAAATTTTCCCTTTTTTTTTGGTAGCACTGGGCTTTGTAAGAATTTTTTAAAAATTATACAGTCTACTCTTCTATATTTAGAAAAGTCAGTACCTAAATGGCCAACACAGAATGTTGGCTACCCAATTCGTAAGGCTCCCTGTGAAAGGGAATGCCATCCTCACCATTAATAATCCGTTTTGTTTTCCAAAATGTTTTCTCATGAATTGAGACATTCTCCCCATTTTTATTGATTCCTTTATACATAGTAGGGACACAATAAATATTTGTGACAGATAGATTAAATAAATTTAGCAATAAAATATCCTTGAAAACAAGCTTATGCCAAAACCAAAGAAGTAAGTAAGATTGATAGAAATTAAGGTAGTGTATCCAGAAGAAATGGGTTTTAAGAGATATTTGTATAAACTGTCCATTTCTTTGCTGAGGGTCTGTGCATATGAGAGAATTCTGAGCTGCTTCAGCTTGCAGGGTCGGAAGCCTATAGGTGATTTAGCCATCACTGTGTAATAGGTGATTCAGCGTAATTCTGTTGTTCTAGTACAACAGCCCCCAGTGACTGTATGCAATGGGTAGATCAGAATCACATGAGTTGCTTATTGAAAATCAAATTCTAACTAGGCCAGTTGTTCTCAACCTGAGCATGCATCAGAATCACCTGGAGAACTTGTTAGAGGCGATTTTTAGGGCCTACCTTAAGTTTTCAATAGATCTCTCGTAGGGTTGGTGTTTTCCTATTTCTGATCCCAGGACCAGACTTCAAGAACTACTGCCCAATACCTAAATGTGAGGCTCAGCATTTGCTTTTTAACAAGCCCCGCGTGATTTCGAGGGGTTGCCTTATTTGTGAACTACTGAAATAAGATCAAAGCAGTGAAAGAATGGCTGGGCAGGGGTTGGATCGGGCTTAGGGAGGGATTGCCTTGACAGACCTGAGAAAGTCAAAGTAAATTTTAACGGGCAATAATGGCTTTGAGACCTGGCTACAACCACTGCCATCTGACTTTCTCCAGCAACTCATCCCCAGTACTCCAGAACATAACAAAAATTAAAATAGTGGCCGTATACTAAACACTCACCATGGGGCTATATTCTGTGCTGAGTCATTTACAGGAAACAGCTTATTTAATTCTCACAATAACCATTAGAGTTTGGTACTATTGTCAGCCCCATTTTGCAGATAAAAAATGTATATAGCAAAATTTAGTGACTTTTCCAAGGTTCCACAACTAGAAGGTGGTGCAGTTGGGATTTGAACCTTGGTCCTCGGGTTCTAGAGCCCCTAGTTTATAACCATTGTGTAGATGCCTCTGCTAGTTCAGGTTTCAAGCCAATGTCGTCATAATGAAGGGAGTTGCACTGGTGTCCTGCTCACACAGAGAACACACAGCAAACTTCTTCATTATGATACCTGGAATGCCATGCCTGTCTCTCTTTAAACAGCTTTATTTCCCATATCATACAATTGACTCATTTTAAAGTGTGCAGTTCAATGGTTTTTGTATATTCATAGATACGTACAACCACCACCAGAATCAATTTTAGAGCATTTTCATCACCTTAAAAAGAAATCCTAATAAATTAGGCATTCAGCCATTCATTCATTCCTTGAAACAAATGCTTATTAGACACCTACTTGTTAAATATTTTTAAACAGTAGTAAATAAAAATAACAATCCTAGGCTTTATGGAGCTTATGTTGTAGAAGGATGAGTCAGACCACAAACAAAATAAGTTGGTAAAATATGTAGTATGTTAGGTAGTAATAAGGGCTTAGGAGAAAAACAGTAACAGAAATGGGGGAATAAGGAGGGGCAGTTTGGGGAAGGATGATGAGTATGCTTGGCAACTTTAAATAGAGTAGGCACAGAAAGGTTTATGCAGAAGGCAACATCTGAGTTAAGAGGTGAAGAACTGACAATAGCCAACACAGGGAGGAGGATTCCTCCAGGCAGAAGGATTGGCACGCAGAGACTCTGAACTGGAAATGGGCCTGAGCGTTGGGGGAGCAGCAGGGTGGCTGTGCCTGAAGAGGATTATAGGGCATCAGGTCAGAGAGATGGGACTTTTGAGGTGGGAGACAGATCTTTTGGGGTCTTTAGGCCTCTGTGTCTTCACTAGGAGTGAGGTGGGAGCTGTTGGAAGCTTTTGAGCAGAGGATTGATGTGATCTGAAGAAACTTCCACAAGGACTGCTCTGGGGCTGTGCTTCCTAGTACATTATGGGAAGTGGTCTCCTAGGAAACAGCCGTCCCAAAGTTCAGGCCAACAGCAGCCCAAGGGATTAAGGAGTCCTGGGGTCTCCAGCAGATGACTCAAGTTTACTAACAGGTTGAATGTTGCTTAGAAGTCTGGACATCCCAGCTGGGTGCGGTGCCTCACACCTGTAATCCCAGCACTTTGGGATGCCAAGGCAGGTGGATCACCTGAGTTCAGGAGTTCAAGACCAGCCTGGGAAACATAGTGAAACCCTGTCTCTACTAAAAATACAAAAATTAGCCAGGCATGGTGGTGGGTGCCTGTAATCCCAGCTACTCTGGAGGCTGAGGTACAAGAATCGCTTGAACCCAGGAGGTGGAGGTTGCAGTGAGCCGAGATCATGCCATTACACTTCAGGCTGGGTGACAGAGCAAGACTCCATCTCAAAAAAAAAAAAAAAATGTCTAGACACCCCAGTATTAGTCCATTTTCATGCCTCTAATAAAGACATACCTAAGACTGGGCAATTTAAAGGAGGTTTAATTGGACTTAAACTTCACCGTGACTGGGGAAGCCTCACAGCCATGGCAGAAGACAAGTCACGTCTTACATGGATGGCAGCAGGCAAAGAAAGCGTGCTTGTGCAGGGAAATTTCTCATTTTAAAACCGTCAGATCTCCTGAGATTCACTATCATGAGAACGGCATGGGAAAGACTTGCCCCCATGATTCAGTTACCTCCCACCAGGTCCCGCCCACAACATGTGGGAATTCAAGATGAGATTTGGGTAGGACACAGCCAAACCATATCACCGACTATAATCATCTGGAGTTTCCCCAGAGCCCCAACCCTTGGGCAAGACCATTCCCCAAGGAAAGACACATGTCAGTTCAGAGGAGAGGTGGCAGAGTGAGAGGGAAGCCTAATACTCACGGGAGATTCCTGAAAGAGGAATTCAGAGTACAGATGAAAACAGAAGCCAAAACATCCCAAGAAGGCCTCTTGGGGAGATTTGAGCTGCAGAAATAGGGTGCCGAAGTCACAAGAAAGTCGTGCAAAACCTAAACATCCCAGAAACAATGACTGAGCACGAGGCACCATATGGAATCCCACTGATGAGGGTGTGGAAAGCAGCTCAGGAGCTTTTCTCCTGGAGGAGAAGGTTGGTTGGGAATTGGGGAAAACCAGCTGAGCTTGTAGGTGGGAAAATTGCACTTGAGGAGCTAGGGAGGTGGTAGAAATCCTACTAGAGGTGGCAACTCTACCATATGCCCTTCCACTTCCTTCTCCCTAAGAAGGAATGTGAGTACACGTTGTAAAAGTTTTGAAGACTGTTCAGAGGGACATAAATACATGCCCAAGCCAAATGTAAGCCACTCACTCAAAGTGCTCACCCCTGCACCACTGTGATTGTGGATTTGGGTTTCAGATAAAGCCCCAGTGCCTGTTACACACACCCTATCCTGGCCTTGTTAGGAAGGCTAAAGCCTGAATATCTTGGAATTAGAACCACACAATGTTTATTTTATGGCCATTTGGGAGCACTTACAATTTTTACTACCTGCCTTTAGCTGCGACGTGTGTGCCAAAGCTTCCTACTGGCTCCATTTGTAATAATCAGAGATTGTTCTGTCAGGAAATCTTTTGACTGAAAGGCACCCAGAAGTGTTAGTTCTATCTTTGCTGGTGGTTCTAAATAATGAACAGGCCTCCCAGGCTAAATTAGACAAACCGAAGTGTAATTAAAAAAGAAGTAAGCCCCAGGTTAAAAGGAGTATTTGGGTGATGAGGAAAATTAAGCCGACAGTATTTCTTCTCCCAAAATTGCTTTGGGGATTAAATACCAACGTGCTTTGGTGAAGGATTATGCATTTCAAATGCCACATCCACAGTTCAAGAATTAAGAAAGAAAGCATGACATCCGTAAACTCCCTGTCAAATGTTTATTGAAAACTTAATATTTGCACAACATTCTGATAGACACTGGAGATGAAAATAAATAAAACACGGTCACCACACACACGCAGGGGGTGTGTATAATAAACATTACTAAGAAATGAAATAATAAAAGCAGGAAAAAATGGGTATGAAAGCACAGATGTAACTATTTGCCTAACTCTATCAATTGATAAGCACCTAGAGGATATTTTTCATGTAATTGTTCATATCATCATAGGAGATGTAAAATGTACACCAAGCTCTGTAGACTCTACTTCTGTGCAAAAAAAAAAAAAAGAAAAAAAAAGGGATCTGTGTCCCTAGAGCTCTACATCTAAATAACTCTACAGTCTGTCTACTCAAAGTGTGAAGTGTGGGCCCTGAATCACCTAGGAGTGTGTTAGACATGCAGAGTCTCAGGCCCCACTTCAGACCTGTTAAGTCAAAATTTGCATTTTAATAGGATTCCCAGATGACTTGTTATATGGTCAAGTTGAAGAAACAGTTTTAGAGTGTGTGTCATTGCTCCAAATGCATTTTAGAGTAAGCCTACAATTTCTGTTATTTGAAATGGGAAATACAGTGAGCTCTTTACAGCTTGGTCATCAAGTTGAGTGTATTATCTGTTGGTGACGAAGTCATAGTTCCTGTGGACATCACCCCTGTGGTTCCCTCCCTACATCCACAGTAAAAGGTACTGGTTGCTTTAGTCGGAAGTGAGTGAAAATAAAGATGGAACTTCCTCCACCCCATTCAAGTGCTTGTGCTCCATGATATCTCTCAATGAACAGCTTGGGGGTCTGTAAACCCCAGGTAAGGACACTTGCTCCAGAGAAGAACTACAGGGTGGGGAATCTGTTCTAATTCATTTATCTGTTTTTCATCAACTGCCACTGGTTAAACCTGTGTTTCGTCTATACCATTAGGGTAAGGTTTTAATTTTGAAAGTGACTTTGGTGAGGGGTGGAAATTCTTAGGGATTTACCTGAGGGTCCCCAATCACTCTGGGTATTCAGCTCTAGCATCGCATTCTACTAAACACCCACAACCCAGTGAGCAGGGATTTTGTGGTAATGTTAAGGAGTTTTTGCTTCTCAGCCACAGATGTGCTTGACCCACCATTTTGTCTTCTTTCTTCTTCCTCCTTTTTAGCGGCTTCACAAAGAGATTTCCTCATTTCTTTCGCAGTCACCATATGCGTTATCCTCTGCAGAGCCTTGCTTTGCTTCACTTTGCTTTGCTTCCTGTCTTTTCTCCCCTTTCCCATATCTCCCACATGTTCTAATCATATCCATTCACCTCTTTCTTTACGTCAACCTTAATGGCTCACGTTCTTCTTACAATCCTCGTGTCTGTCTCACTAGCAATCATTCCAGGACCCCAAACCAACCTTAGTACCATCAAACTGAGTTCAGCCCCAGAAAGTTAAAAAGTTGTGTTTCAGACTGCAAGCTCTGGGCAGATACTGATCAGCTATGAATAGACAGGCCCATCAGGATGTGAATGGTGTTGAGTTGGGGATCTAGGGTCATATGTCCTCATTTCAGGCCACTGCTCCTCCACCGAGTCACTGCATGACCACCTGAAAGTCAATTTTCTCACCTGTTCAATGGAGATAAAAATATCTCTTACCTCATGAAACTGTAAGGAGGAACAACAAGATAATGCACCTAAAATATTGTTTTTAATGAAAGCCTTTTTCTGTACAATACCTGAATTGACTAGGAAATCTATACACACTTCAAATATAAATATGTATTACAGTTTTTTATATCCTGCTACAGCTTGAGGGAACTCATTGTCTCTCTTTGAATGATTTCTCCAAGCACCATGTGCTCTCCCAGCTATCTGGGAGACACACTTGAATGCTCTCCCTTCTGTGGTTGCCTACATGAAGAATATGTGCCAGGAGTAATTGCAGTGTCAGGAAGTATCCCCACTGTCAGTTGTGGTAGTGCTATCTGTCTTCCTCTGATATTCGGACTTTACATGGGGTCATTTTTTTTTTTTGAAAAATAAATAATTTAGCTTTCCCCAAAAATGTTGCATTTTCTACTAAACAAGAAATGACAAATAAGCAAAATATTTTAGTAGTGAAATATGAAATAAAATAACTGTCAACATTTTTGTCAACTTTCCTGATTATTACCCTAATGGGATTCACACACACACACACACACACACACACACACACACACACACACACAAACACACACATACAAAGATCCAAGTCCATATAGTTTTCAATTTGCTTCTTTTACTTAGCATTATGTCATGGTGATTTTTCATGTCATGCTTTTTAATGCTTTTTCATGGCTTCATATTACTTTATTGTATGAATGTAGCTTAATTTATTTATCTAGTTCTCTACTCGAGGTGGTGTATTAGTCCATTTTCACACTGCTGATAAAGACATACCCAAGACTGGGCAATTTCTACCCAAACTATGAGTTTTAATTGAACTTATAGTTTCACATGGCTGGGGAGGCCTCACAATCGTGGCAGAAAGCAAGGAGGAGCAAGTCACATCTGACGTGGATGGCAGCAGACAAAGAGAGCTTGTGCAGGGAAGCTCCCCATTATAGTACTATCAGATCTTGTGAGACTTATTCGCTATCACAAGAACAGCACAGGAAAGACCCACCCCCATAATTCAATCAACTCCCACCAGGTCCCTCCCACAACACATGGGAATTATGGGAGCTACAAGATGCCATTTGGGTGGGGTCACAGAGCCAAACCATATCAGGTGGCAACTCCACATTGAATAGAAGCCTTGGTCAGACTTTCACATTCATTTTTTCTTTGCTCAGCAAGGAAAAAAAATTTCAAAGATTATTATAACATTGAGACTCAAATAAGCAGCTATTTTAATATAAGTTCTATTTAGCTATGGAAATTTTAAAAATAATAGTTTTATAGGTGTGAAAGAATATCTCATAGAATGATCAAGATGCTTGCCCTTTTTGTCCAAGACTTTCTCCTTCTGAAAAGAGAAGGGAGCTAGTAGAGATTGTAACTCTGGGTGGACAGGGCCCTCTCTGTCTGCTCACAGAGAAAGGTTGGACCATCAATACTAGCATAGTACTGGCACATGGTAGGTAAATATTCTTTGAATGAATGGTCAGGTCACACTCCCATATAAACATCTTCCTTGTTTTTGCTTTTGTTTTTGCTTTTTTAGAGACCAAGTCTAGCTTTGTTGCCCAGGCTGGAGGGCAGTGGTACAAAGACTGCACTGCAGCTCCATCTCCTGGGCTCTAGTGGTCCTCCTACCTCAGCCTCCCAAGTAGCTGGGACTACAGGCATGCACCACCATGCCCAGCTAATTTTCTCTATTTTTTAAGAGACAGGTCTCACTGTGTTGCCCAGGTCGGTCTCAAACTCCTGGCTTCGAGGGATCCTCCTGCCACTACCTTGTTTTCAAATTGTCAGTGATGTGCTTGCTGTGTAGATCATTACTTAGTTCGGATGTTTTGTAAATTAATTTCTTGTAGAAGAAGAACAATGTATGGTGAAAATCCAGAGTAAATGCTTTGACTAACAGGAAAGAAAGAGGCATCTTCTTTAGACATTAGTGGAAGGGAAAGGAAGATGTGTTGAGCCTAAAGTATGAATATTCTAGTCTCGGCTTTTTACCTGTGTTCCAAGATTATCCTTCTTAGAAGAGACTCCAAACATACAAATTTCTGTCCACATATTTTTTATCCCTTTTGAGTTAGAGTCGAGAAATTATTCTCCTCCGTGGAAACCATTTGCTTTGCCCTCAAATGACTAAACCAAGTGAAATTTAGCAGAGTTGAGAACAAGTGTGAAGTTTTATTCCCCAGGGCCTTTCTTTTAACTCCTTAAAAGGTTTGGAACATTGAGCTGGGAGAGTTATCATGAATGGCAAACAAACCAGCAAAGTAATTGAGATGTGTCTGTTCCTTTGGGACAGAAAAAAAAAATACCAAAAATGAAAATTAAATGTTGTTTACTACCATTCAGTTTACCACATACCCTCTTAATTTATTTCCTAGGAAGTCCAAGTGAATTTTTGCTTCTTCTCTACCTTTAATAGTCAGTTTGCTTTCAGAGTTTTGTGACTAATAAATGATTGAATGGCTCTTTGAACAGAGCCAGCCTGCTGATAAATACACCAAAAGTTGGTATACCTTGCCTTTAGGTTAGTCAAAAAGCACTTCAACAATTATATGAAAAATCACTCTTCTGGGTACTATTTTCACATCTTATGCAGTAAGAACTTTGAGCCCAAAACACAGAAGTTTATCTTGTTTAGAGATTAAGCAGAGTTGTTTTATTTCTGTTTTTGTTTGTTTTTATTTTGTCCTTATTCTTTTGATTGCAAGCCACAGAATTCCATGCTGGACTAACTTAGGCCAGAAGGGTATATACTAGAAAAGTACAAAAGGTATATCACATAAAAAAGGGGGCTGTCCAAACTCTGCCCCTGCTTTTCTCTGCATATTAGTGTTATTCTTTTCCAAAGTGGCAGACAGACTTCCTCTTGATAGAAAATACAGGCACTGATCCCTTCTGAATTTTATTTCTCCATTTACATGTAGGAAAAATCTTGGGGAAAACCTTGTTTGGGTCCTATGATGACCAAGCCTGCAACCAGAAGTCAGAGTATGACTGACCCAACTTGGATTAATGCCTCTCCTGGACCAATTACCTTGACCAAGAGATGGGGGGTAAAAAAACACATCAGCTCCCAAGGGAAGCATGTGGGAGAGGCCATTCTCAGAAAGCAGAGGAAGTTCTTCCTGGAGAAGTAGTTAGTATTGGGTAGAGAAAACTACAGTGTACCCCAAATCCTCTTTTTGTAGCATAAAAAAGAGATTAAATTATTGATGCCCGTATAAAATCCCATTGCCAATTTAATGTGAGTTGGACAGCAGTGGCATACTATTTAATATTAACAAAATCATAATATTAATTATTCTGTCTCCTGGAGCTTCGGTAGACAAAATTTAAATAAAAATGGTAAATGCTGTATGGGCAGAATTTCAGTAATAGTGAGGGTCTTCTAAAAAATAGCTGAGGTTGGGCTCGGTGGCTCACAACTGTAATCCCAGCACTCTGGGAGACTGAGAAGGGCAGATCACATGAGGTCAGGAGTTTGAGACCAGCCTGGGCAACATGGTGAAACCCTGTCTCTACTAAAATTACAAAAATTAGCTGGGTATGGTGGCACACGCCTGGAATCCCAGCTATTCAGGAGGCTAAGGCACGACAATCCCTTGAACCCAGGAAGTGGAGGTTGCAGTGAGCCGAGATTGCACCACTGCACTGAAGCCTGGGCAACAGGGTGATACTGTGCCTCAAAAAAAAAAAGCTGAGATGAGCAGAGGTGGGGCTGTGTAGTAAGGCACTATGAGGGAGATGAAGGTGAACTGAGCACAGTAGGACATTTACATATTTTACATATTAAACAGAGATATCCTTTTAAAACATATACTCCTTGGGATTCTAGGGAAGCACCATTTTCATTTAATTGCATGCAAAAGCCTCAGTTTAAAAAATTCACCTGGATTTCACATTAAGATGCTTTTTCCTAAAGGAACAAAATTTAGCTTGTTAAACACCAAACCTATATAATTTTAAAAGTATTTCCAATAAGGCAGCCTGTGGCTTGAATGTGAGCTTTCATAGCTATCGCTGAGGTTGGGTCCAGTGTAGTTTTGAAACTTAAAAGATTTCATCCACAATCATTTTTTTCAGTGCCTATTTTGTATAGCGCCTGGGATTCTAAACATTTATTAAGAATGGAAGGTTGAAATGGTGACATCCCTTTGTGGGAGCAATAAGAAGGTATTTACGTACAAAAGGTATGTCTGTAAATGATACCCTATAGGAAAAGCCAATTAGGGGGCCAACCCCCAGAGTTATCTGGGCAGTCAAAGGGGAGAATCACCTGCGGCTGGCTTAGAAAGGGAAGGGGCAGAGAGAAATTGAAATGGTTTCTTCCAGATTGTCTCCATCTTCCACAACCACCTAGACGATGCTTTTCAAACTCTAATGTGCACTCAAATCTCCTGGGAATTTTGTTGAACATGTAGATTCTGACTTAGCTGATCTGGAGTAGGGCCTGTGAACTTACATTTCTAATGTGCTCCCTGGTGATGCTCTTGCCACTGGTACCTGGACCACACTTTGAGTAGCAAGATCTAGAAAGCCAGGTCATCAGCTCAGAGTTTCTGGAACAGTGCCTGCTATTTAGTAAGTGTTTAATAAATATTCATTGCATCGTGGCTGAATCGAATAGTTTAGATAAGTGTGTGTTCTGGGACCACAGGAGGTGGGAACTAGTTCTACAAGGGGTAAAGGGCAAATGCAGGGGGTGTGATGGGAGCCAAGATGGAGGCAAGAGGACACAGCAGACAGGGAACTTCTGGGGAGCCTGGAGGGAGTGCGGCACTGACAGTGGTGTGGAGCCTGACACCAAACCAGAACTGAGTGGGAGAAGGTCTGTGAGTTCTCAAGCTTAGTCTCATCGTTGACTAGATGCCGACGCTGCTAAGGATGAGGGCAGTAGGTGGAAGGAAAACAGTACATGTGAGCAGTGAGCAGATGCTGGCATAATCAAGAAAATATTCTGAAGTCAGGGGAATGATAGAGATGAGAACATGGAAACAGAAATATAATTGTTACTGAATTCAAAAGAGTTGCTGGGAGACTTAGCAGTGGTTTGTAGAATGAGGGAGGGTCCACCAAGACAACCTCCCACTTCAAGTCTGGCACAAAGCATCCAAATCACCTCGGGAGATTTTGAGAATATTGATTCCCAGGCCCTACCCCTAGACATTTGGAGTCCATAGGTCCTGGAATCTGTATTTGTAAGAAGTTCCCCCACGTGATTCTGATGTTGCAGCCAAGGAAGGTGATCCCTGGATAACTCTCTGTAACTCCTTCAAGTGATTGGAAGAGGAGAAAAGCCCTCTAGGGAAGGGAAGGTGCTAGTGAGAGGACACTTTCAGCTAAATAGAGGCATTGCAGGAGACCCCAAGGAAATGGCCAGAGTCTTTGCACATTGGAATTTTACATCTAGACAGCTTGATAAGTGGCATGACTACAAAGTAATGCCTCATGATTTCTTCAACTGTGATAATCGTGATTAGGCAATCCCTTTTGAATGATCAAATAGGCTTTCTGCTGGCCCAAGTCCTAGTTAATATTTGTTCAGATTTAATCCACTTCACAGATGAATGCATCAAATTTCATGATAATTTTAAATGAATGTGGATTCCATATTGTAATTCTCTTGCAAGTCATGCAACCTGATTTGTCTGGGTTTGTACCCGTCTCAGCCACTTACCAGCTCTGGGGCCCTGAGCCCAGAACTTGAGCCAGGTGTGTCAGCGTGTTCTTATGTAAAACAAAAATAATAACACCAACTACATAGGGCAGTTCTCAGAATTAAATAAATACATGTGAATCTTTTTTTTTTTTTGAGATGGAGTTTTGCTCTTGTTGCCTAGAGTATGCCCAGAGTTGCTGGAGTGCAGTGGTGCGATCTCAGCTCACTGCAGCCTCTACCTCCTGGGTTCAAATGATTCTCCTGCCTCAGCCTCCCAAGTAGCTGGGATTACAGGCGCCTGCCACCAGGCCCAGCTAATTTTTTTTTGTATTTTTAGTAGAGACAGGGTTTTACCATGTTGGCCAGGCTAGTCTCAAACTCCTGACCTCAAGCGATCCACCTGCCTCGGCCTCCCAAAGTGCTGGAATTAAAGTGTGAGCCACCGTGCCCAGCCACATGTGAATCTTTTAAAACTAAGCCTGACATATAGAAATTATCAGTTAAAGTGTTGTAGGACCCTATCCTTAGCTCAGCTAAAGACGGGGTCCTTGTCACATGGCCACAAAAAGTTAGGCTTGAAGACAATTTGAAGAGCGAGGAGGACAGGGTTTTATTGTGTTAAAAGGAAAAGAGGGAAACAGCTTCTCTCCGCAAGGCTGGAGTCCCTGCTAGTGTGCTTCCCACCTTGCAGATTGAATTCCAAGTTCCACCCAGGAAGAGGAGTGGCCAGGCTCCTCCCTGCTGCAAATGGGGTGGATTTCTGTGGCTCCACCTCAGTGTGCATTTCTCCTGGTGAGCAGGCCCGTTGGAGTTTTTCCGGGGAGCCCCTTATACTTGGCTGTCTCAAACGTTTGTGGTATTATGATTTGTCTTGTCACTATTACAGCTACCACTTGTACAAGACTAGTCAACTTAGCTTGCCTTATATGTTTTTGGGAAAGAGAATCTCCATCTATAGGAAAAGCAGTGGGGGGCTTTCAGAGGATGTCCACACCATCTATGGTGCTCCAGTAAGAAGGGTTGAGTCCAATTGCTACAGCCACCTGAAAACCTTGCAGAAGGTTCTCCAGGTTCCTCATGAGGAAAAAAGGAAAAGATTAGCAGGCAGAATTACCTTTATGTAATTGGCAAACACTTACTGGGCATCAAGTGAATATTAGGAATTGTGCAGAGTACCAAGGATACAAAAACAAAATTGATGCCTCCTTGGGGCTTGATTTGATAATAGATGTATGACAATAAATACTTATGTTCACAGTGATGTAGTGACAGTTCAATGAAAGCACAAAGAGAATTTCTGATGTTCTTTATATCTACGGGAAATTACCCACGCAAGAACATAAATGTCAACTTCTAAGATGGGAAACTCATGTCATCCTGAAAGCAATTCGGCAATGAATGATAGTTGTGAGCCAAGAATTATAACTTGCTGTTGATTATAACTTACATTTGTGTCATACTTATTTTTATTTTGACCTTCACAGTACCTCCAAGACATAAAGACAATGATTAACTGAGAAAATGTAGGTTCTGAAAATGTAGGGTCTTGCCCCAAATTTCAATTTTAAGAAGTCATAGGGTAGAGATTGGAACCAGGTCTACACTGTAAGTTGTCTTCGCACTGAGCTGGGCTATAGTAACTGCCACAACCATCTAATGAATTGTTTAATTAAAAAGAGATAATAAGAAGAATTTCATGTTAAAACCCATAAGCCTAGATAATATGATGGTTCTAAATTGTCCTCATTGCCAATGTTAGATGTCTGACAACTTTATTGTGAAACATCCATCACAGATTTTCTAACTATAGATTCTGTTGTTTGAGGGAGGTGGGAAGGAAGCTCTGTTTGTGATCATTTGAAATAGCAAACTGACATTTTCTTTTTCCAGCTTATTCAAAAGTTGACGGATGTCGCAGAAGAGTGTCAGAACAATCAGTTAAAGAAGCTCAAAGAAATCTGTGAGAAGTAAGCCTTCATTCCCATTACAATTGACATGTGCATCTAAATTTATTCAACACAAATTCTCATCTGATTTGCCTTTTTTCTCTTTTACTTCCATTGCGACTTCAGAGAAAAGAAAGAATTAAAGAAGAAAATGGATAAAAAGAGGCAAGAGAAGATAACAGAAGCTAAATCCAAAGACAAAGGTCAGATGGAAGAGTAAGTCAAAATGTCCCTTCTCCCCAACAGTTCACCTGGGAATTGTTTTATTCTGTACATCAGAGTCACAGGTTCATAACCAGTCACAGACTCCTTCGTGAAGTTTCTCCTCTACTCAGCCTTTCAAAAGATTCTTTTGGTAAGGTTTTTAACAGGGAAGGCTCAAACAAAGAGTGGTTCAATAAAGGAGTGAGGCACACCCAGGGCCTTTTAGATAAAGAGTAAGCAAAGAGCTTCCCTCAGGGAAAGGCTAAATCCTCACTTCCTACCCATAACCTTCCTGGCATTTAGTGAAAACAGAGCCTGTGCCTTGGGAGGAACCTGACCTTTGTCCCGAGGCTGGCAGATTATACCTTTCTTGTAGCAGTAATAAGAATGTTGCTATGGCTCACACTTGTAATCTCAGCACTTTGAAAGTCCTAGGTGGGAGGATCGCTTGAGGCCGGGAGTTCAAGAGGGGCCTGGGCAACACAGGGAGACTCTGTCTCTACAAAAAAATTTTAAAATTAGCTGGGTGTGGTGGCGCACACCTGTATCCCCAGGTACTCAGAAGACTGAGGCCGGAGGATGGCTTCAGCGCAGGAGGTCAAAGCTTCAGTGAGCCCTGATGGTGCCACTGCACTCTACCCTGGGCAACAGAGCGAAACCTTGTCTCCAATAAATAAATAAATAAAAATAAGGAAAAAAGAAAAGGAATGTTGAGAGTTCTGTAACCTTTCATCTAGAAGTCTGAGATTCCCGTTTGTCAATTTTGGATGAGTTGGTATAATGATGTATTCGTCATTTGTTTTAGGGAGAAGACAGAGATGATCCGGTCATATATCCAGGAAGTGGTGCAGTATATCAAGAGGGTACGTGGGCTCATCACGCTCTTTCCTTTGCGAACCATGTGTGAACATCTGGTGAGCTCGCTGTGAGCTTCTGGAAGGAAATGTCATGCCTTGTCATATCTTTTTATCACTAGCACCTAGCAGAGCTGTTTCACAGGGTGGGCACTCCTTAATCAACATTTCTGTAAGTTGAATTGCAAACCACTATGTAAAAGGATTCACCTAAAAATAGACACTTGAGTCATTTCCAAAGTCAAGAGCCCAGAAACATATTGTAAATGATAGTTTTCCCAAAAGAACCTTTCATTGTCGTCAGTGATAGAGATGATGGCAACCTCGAAGGGCTGTCCTCTTTTTTTTTTTCAATTTAATGTCATAGAAATGTTTACATATTTATAAAAAGGTAAGAACAGTACAGTCCATTGATCACCACCTCCCACCCTTATGTTCCTGTCACCTAGCTTCAACACTTACTACAGTTTCCTATACTTGTAAGTGTAGTTCTTGATCAGGAGATGAAATAATCAAATGTAAGCCATAGATCTGAAAAGCTTTCAGTATTCTCTGAAAATGTACACTTTTAAACGTTTAGATGAAAATAACGTTTCTTGTAACTTTTCTTATAGCTAGAAGAGGCGCAAAGTAAACGGCAAGAAAAACTCGTAGAGAAACACAAGGAAATACGTCAGCAGATCCTGGATGAAAAGCCCAAGGTAAGCGGAACTGAATTAAAATACACAATTATTTTTTTTGATTTCCATTTAGTAAGAATAAAACCTTGCTAGTTTACATAAGTACCTTGTACACAGTCTCAGATCAGTTCTTGCATATGAAACCCGTATCTTTCTCAATGAAGGTAAAAATATAGCAATATTCAGTAAGCATTTATCATCACCTGGTGAACTTTTAAAAACTGCAAATGTGCAGAACCCAGCCCCAGAGATTTGGCTTTAACTAATCTGGGGTATGGCTCAGACAAAGGTATTTTTATAGTCCCTTTCGCCTGGAGAATCAGAGACTAACCAAACCTTCAGTTTGGATACTAGTAAGTAAACTTCTGTTCTAAATAGCTGATGTAATGTTGTAATGCCACCCTCTGTCCAGCAGAGGATGCCCTACACCAAAATCACTTTGGTTTTTATCCAGCAAAATAGTCTCCTAAATCACAGACAAGCAAATCTTTTGTTTCCCATAGTAACAGTTGATTGGGGCTCTGCTTTAAAATTATCTTATGTTCATTGTTTGGTTAAAATTAATTGTCTCATGAATATTAACTTTGAATGAACTGAATATCTGTAGATGAAATACTTTGAGATTAGCAAATGGCATCTCAGTTTTAGAACATTCCTTCCATTTTGATTCATCACTGAATAGTTTTCTGTTTGTGGAAATTGTGTTTTTCAATTTTCCTGCCCTTCTATTTTCAATTTAAAATATCGACGCTAAAAAGTACTGCCATTCCACACAAGTATTTTTTGTGTCCTCAAAGTTAAAAAACGTTAGTTTTATTTAATTGTATGTTTCATTCACCAATTTACTTCTTATAGATTTCTTGTGGATAATTCTAAATATGTTTTCATGGTTCTTTGTGCTCTTATGCTTTCATATTTATTATATAAGACATTTATTTAATATTTTTAATTTCTAAGTTTTTAGGGTTGGCAATATAGATTCTCAAGCAAGAATTAATAATTACTTAGATATGGTGCTAATTTTTATGTTTCTCATATAAACATATAATGTAGATCTTCTCAGCCACCGTCTCAGGTTGATTATGCACTAATAAAGTGGAATAATTTTTAACATAATTTCAGAAATTGCTATACTTTCCAATCAGGATTGATCTTTTTAAAATGCTCAAATTATTTAGAGCAAAAGATCCAGTTTGACTGAAATTTAAGAAATACTTTAATAATAATCAGTCTCAGATGATATATTCAGATACATACATTTCTAATCTGTGCTGTCTGGATTTAAATTTGTCATTACTTTGTACACTGACAGAATAGACTTTGCTCATGGTTGATGGCTCAGCTAGTTTTTGTATTTCAAAAAAATTTAGGGAATATGGTTCTTTTCAGAGTTTCATTTTGCTTTTTTTTTTCATGTGTGTGTTTTGGTTCAACAATGTTAACTATTTTACTTACAGATAAAATGTGAATGTAAAATCATTACTGTATTTAAATTCTATAACTCTCAGTATCAATAACCCATACAAAGATTTTCATGTTACTGCTCTAGGTCATCATGATTAAAATCAACCTCAGTAAATGTGGAAGCACCCTTAAACTTCTTCCCTGGATATAACTGGACATGAAAAGAACTAATAACTTTTGGCCTATTTATTAGCAGTCAGGGTGCATTCAGCCGCGGTTTTACATTAAGCCCAATTAAAACTGGCTTCAACAGTTAGAGTATTTAGTAAGCCACATTACTGGAAATTCAGAGGTACTACAGTTGTAGCAATGATTAATTTAGTGGCTTAACAATTTCATCTCCAGGTATTTTTAGAATTTCCACTGTTGTTGCCTTCTAGCTCCAGGCTGTGAACTCAGTCATGAGATGGCTGCCCTAGCTCCACACGTCATAACCTTACATAAAACCACTCAAAGGCCGTGGAGCAAATGTCTTCATTTTGTAACCCTTCCTAGGATTGAGAAAAACCTTCCTACATCCCCCCTAGCTGGTGTTTCCTCATTGGGTACAATGGCCTCATATTCCCATTCTTAAACCAATTATGGGCAGTAGGGTATAACTTTCATGATTGGCTTAGAGTAATTAAGATTCACTCACAAGGCTAGAGAGAGTTCAGTTTTCCTCAATTCCATGGTCATCAGGTACCTGAACAAAATTGATATTTTATCATCAAAGAAATAGAGGGGAAATAGCAATTGGGTAGATAGGTAACATACAGTGTATGTTAACAGCCATGTTTATAACAATTTTTTATTTCTTCCTTTTTGGCCCCTTGGAAAGAGATCTGAAGTGTTTCTATGAATTTTTAGTAGTTCTATTGTCTGCATTTTTTATTGTAAATAGGTACCGTGATGAATTCCTCTTTCCTTCCATGCTTTTCTTCCATGAGGCTGCTCCATGACCATCTTTTTGTGTCTGGATTTGAAGGTTTCCCTTGAAGATTGTTGGTTCCATGTCAAACTAAAGCATTTCTTGAGGGTTTTTCTTCATGGCTTAAAAACGTTGTGCCTTAGAGCTGTGATTTTATTAACAAAATAATAAATCATGACTGTTAACATTGTAGGACATGGTGGTTAATAAAGGGAAATGACAATGATAAGAGGAGCAGTAATAGACGGCAGAGTAAAACAACAAAATCAAGTGTGAGGCATGTGAAGAAAGACCAAAGCACAGGACAGCAAAGTAGGTGTTAATAAATGGGTGGGGAGGAGAGGCCAGGCCAGCATAGCAGTCGCTGATGCTCCTGTAACTGTGGGGCATGGATCGAAACTACAGTAACATTGGCTTTGAAATAATCCCTCTCCACATGTAGTACTGAAATAGGCTTTGAATCTTGACATAGACACGAGGGAAATTAGCAAAAGCAGAAACAAAACAAGGAACAACCCAAGGAAATGAAACTGATCAATAGTATCTCTAAAACAAGTCCACGGAGTCAGTTCCATTCATTCAGATAAGAAAACAGAGTGATCTCGTGACATCTAGAACTTTATGAATGGTTCCATTACTGGGTTTTGGATGAGGAACGTGAGCTGACATTGCAGCAGGTAATATTAAAGACAATTGTAACCTTCTTATGAAGAAGAAAGCATGCCAAACTTTGCCACAGGTTATTGAGGAGAATAGAGTTCCTCCCTCAACTAATTTACAAATGGGATGAAGTTTTTTCACTAGAAATTAATCATAGTTAAGTTTTTGCAGACATCCAAAGTATGTATAGGCTACATGACGTCATATTTCTTCCTGTTCTTCCATTTCTTTCACCATGTAGTTGTATATAATAATTTACTTTCTCTTCATCCACTTATTCTAACTAATGTAATAATGTGTTTCATGTTCCCAATCTTGTTCTTAACAGGGAAGAAGCTCTTTTTTTACATTACTGGTTGCTCTGGGATATTACTATTTTGAGCTATTCTGAACCTTGATCAACCCCAATCATATCGATGTAATTTTCTAAGCCATTGGTAAACAAACAACTCCTTTGAAAGTAACAAACAGATATTTTGTAAATCTTTCAGCAAAAGAAATTTGAAAAGCCAATGGCTCAAAGTTAACAGTTTTTCAGTGGCAAAGAAGTAGTTATTCTGGCTCAATTTAGAGCAAACTACACATGAAACCTCATTCAAAGTGTGACTTTGCTAGCGGTTTGCTCAACAATGTACGTGTCATCTAGAGTTCCCAACATTTTCACCATCCTGCAACAGCAGTCACAGGAGAATATGCCTCAATCAAAATCAGGCTAAAAATTTGTTTCAATTCTGCATGGGAGCCAGGACCTTCAGTCTTTCTGGTCGCTATTTGGTAGGGGACCAAATGTGGCCAGTCACATGTGAAAAGTTTATTTTAGATTGTCCCACTTTGTGACATGCACTAGGCTCTTTTCATATGGGGAGTTCATTTTTTCCCTATGAAAAAAGAGATTCCATTAGTTTATTCCTTTTGTAAGTAATTTTGAGGGCAGTGGGGAAAACGGAAGTAGGTGGTCCCTCGAAGCAACTTGTACAATAAAATATTATGGCCTCAATTTGACACAAAATGATGTTGTACATTGCTGCACATAAGTCCCACGGAAACTTGTTATGTTATAAACAACAATAGACACTCTTAGAAGGGAATACTTAGCTCCTTTCCAGTAGAGTTCTGAATTCTGGAGAAACATTCAACTGCATGTTTTGTAGCAGTGAGATATTTGATTGAGTCCTTGAGTGTATGTGGGTTTCAGTTTTGTTTGAGGTGTGCCTTTTTATGAAATCCGTAGTGGTAGAATTTTCAAGACGGATGCAGTAAACTCTGGACAGTCTTCTGACTCGGTGAAATAATTGGTTTCCTAGAGATTTCCATACCTGGGTTTGCCAAAGCCGATAGGAAGTTGTTTATGTGTACAAACAATGTTAGGAACAACTCAAGAACCCAACCGCCAGTGCAGAGAGAATCCATACCTTTTGTGGTCCTGCTCAACCCTGAATCGATCCATTACAAAAATGACCTTCTGCCTTTTTCCTGAACACTTCAAAGATACTCGTTTTAACATATGAAAACACGGTTGGCCGGGCGTGGTGCCTCATGCCTGAAATCCCAGCACTTTGGGAGGCTGAAGCTGGCAGATCACTTGAGGTCAAGAGTTCGAGACCAGCCTGGCCAACATGGGGAAACCCCACCTCTACCAAAGTACAAAAATTAGCCAGGCGTGGTGGTGGGTGCCTGTAGTCCCGTCTACTTGGGAGGCTGAGGCAGGAGAATCACTTGAACCCGGGAGGCAGAGGTTGCAGTGAGCCGAGATCGCACCACTGCATTCCAGCCTGGGCGACTGAGTGAGACCACCCTGTCTCAAAAAAAAAAAAAAAAAAGAAAAAAGAAAACACGGTTAATCACAAGTTGCCTTGAGTCTGTTGTGAATATGCCAATGTTTATTGATCACTTTGTAGCTCCTGACTCTCTTTATAAGAAGAATCATCTTTTGAGGGGAATTTTTAATGAACTATCTCCATAACCTCACAAAACAGTCAATAAATGTGTAATTTACTTTTTCTCTGATGCTTAATTTGTCTTTGATGCTTCTTAGAACACAGATTTTCTGTTTTAATTTAGCTCATCAAAAGAGAATTCCGGGAAGCTTTAGGGCATTTTAATTTATTCCCAAAGAACATTTCATCACGTAGCTACTGGCTCTTTTTTTTTCCTCCACCAAGGGAATATAGACTGATTTTCCTTATTTCCCCTCTGACATCTTTCTAACAGGGTGAGTGACTCATCACTCTGCTTGAAGTTAGTCTTGTTAGACCTACCGCTGGGCTCTGAGACAGAACCTTAAATGCGGCTGATATCTCCAGTGTTTGGGAGAGAAAAGGCAAACTTAGGGATTTAAAATAAAATATTTTTTTAAAGTAATGCATTTGTGCCTCCTCTAATCTTTTGAGGCTTGATGGGGAAATGGATTCTTCCTTGCCAGTACCTATTGGATCTTCTCCCAGAAGGCAAACTGCAGAGTGGAAACTGGCTGCCTATAGACAGTGTTTCTGCTCATTGTCAAGTCTCAATTAACCACATAGTGATTTGTTTTTGTTTGTTCTGTAGAAGAAAATCTTTTTCATTTTTGTCAATATAAAGATTTGCCTTTTTAGGAAACAAACATAGTTATGCCTTATTTTCTTGACTATAAAACTTAGACATGTTTACTCTCCTTCTGGGCAATACCAGGGCATTGGAACAAATTTAATTCCACTGGTCCCTCATCAATTTATTTTTGAAATTTAATCTAATAGACTTTTAAACACATAAGACATTACTATTCTGTGTTATGATCATGGTTCATTTAGATATGTCTACATATTCACATATTCTTTGTGAAACGTTTTTTCTTGTATCCTCTGCCCATTTGGGATCATCATCTTTTTGTTTTTTATTTTATTTTTATTTTTATTTTTTTATTTTTTATTTTTTTATTATTATACTTTAAGTTTTAGGGTACATGTGCACAATGTGCAGGTTTGTTACATATGTATCCATGTGCCGTGTTGGTTTGCTGCACCCATTAACTCATCATTTAGCATTAGGTATATCTCCTAATGCTGTCCCTCCCCCCTCCCCCCACCCCACAACAGTCCCCGGAGTGTGATGTTCCCCTTCCTGTGTCCATGTGTTCTCATTGTTCAATTCCCACCTATGAGTGAGAACATGCGGTGTTTGGTTTTTTGTCCTTGCGATAGTTTACTGAGAATGATGTTTTCCAGTTTCATCCATGTCCCTACAAAGGACATGAACTCATCATTTTTTATGGCTGCATAGTATTCCATGGTGTATATGTGCCACATTTTCTTAATCCAGTCTATCGTCATCTTATACTTCCTCGAGAAGTTCCTTTCATGCGGTCTACTGGTGGGAAACTCTTTGGAGTTTTTATTTTTGTTTTTGTGCAAAAATGTCTTTATTTGTTTAATGTATCACGTTTCCGCCATTCTGGAATGATATTTTCGCTGGATATAAAATTTTGTGTTGGTGGTTATTTTCCTTTAGCACACCGAAGATAAACTTCCACCACCCTCTAGCATCTATTGCTGTTGTTGAGAAGTTAACTGTTAGTCTTAATACAGTTCTTTTGAGGATAATTTGTATTCCCCCCACCCCCACTGACAGCATTTAGTATTTTTTTCTTATATTTTGTGCAGTTTTTCTATAATGTGTCTAAATATGTGTTTGAGATGGCTAGATGGATCACTTTCCTCAGTTCTGCAAAAACTCTAAACTATCATGAAAGCAAATACGGCTTCTGTCATTTTTTTCTTTCCTTCTAAAATTCCGTATATATATTTGCATATAAAATAAAATGAACCTTTTTACTCCATCTCCTCTGTCAATGAATTGTTGTTAGTATTTTCCATCCTTCATCTTTCTTTACTGCTCTGTGGGCAATTATTTTTCCGACCCTTTTTGTAATGCACCAATTTTTTGTTTAAACTGCTATTCTATACATCCACTGAGTGTTTAATTTCAGGTTTTGTATTTTATTTCCAGGTATTCTATTTGGTTTATTTTCAAATCTATAATCTGCATGTCTTAGCTTGTTGCAGGGAAGCTTTCCTGTGAGATTCCTCACTCTGGGAAAGCCTCAGCTCTTGACTGCAGGCTCCTCACATTTCAAGGCTAGCAAAGGGTGAACACACAATTTCCATCATGAGCAAAAGCCTATCAGGGCAAAAGCAGCTTCCTTGCTTATTACCTGTCTAGGTTCAATGTCCCCTTCAGTTTGACCCTGATCATTAAGTTGTTGTAGTTCTCTGGGTCTTTAAAGATAGTTTTAATGGCCAGGCATGGTGGCTCATGTCTGCAATCCCAACACTTTGGGAGGCCAAGACAGCAGGATCACTTGAGGTCAGGAGTTTGAGACCAGCCTGGCCAACATGGTGAAACACTGACTCTATTAAAAACAGTACAAAAATTAGTCAGGCATGGTGGTATGCACCTGTAATCCCAGCTACCCTGGAGGCTGAGGTGGGAGAATTGCTTAAACCTGGGAGGTGGAGGCTGCAGTAAGCCGAGATCATGCCACTGCACTCCAGACTGTGTGACAGTGTGAGACTCCAGATTGGAAAAAAAAAAAATTTAGTATCAAACCCAGCTTCTTAATTTTTTTCAGTGGAAAGGATGGTCCAAATAACCTAATCAGCCATTACCAGAAATAGAAAGTCCCCACGTTGCGTTTCTGAAATATTTGAGTTAGTTAACATCTGTATCAGTCAGGATTCAACTAGAAAAACAGAGCCAGTAAAAGATTGTGTGTGTGTGTGACAGTAATGGGCTTATGCAATTTTGGTGGATGGCTATCTGCCCCATTCTCAAGGCTGTCTCTCTTTTTAATGATGGACTCTGGCAGGCAGGAAAGGAAAATTACAAGTAGGCTTGGTGACTAGAGTAACCTGCAGAAGCTGAGCCTCTTTGTCACGGAGTTGAACATACACACATACACACACACACACATCTGGCCCAGGAGTCAGACAGTTAAAGGAAGACCCAACGGGCAGGGGAAGTGATTGCAGGCTTAGCTGCTTCTTCCCATCAACCAGACACATAAATCAACAGATCAGCAACAACGCCTGTGTGTTACACAATGACCGCTGCCTCCCTCGTCAGCCCTCCAATTCTCAGAAGAATCTCCATGGAACCCACAATAGCTGGAAACATACAGAAAGGGATCTCTGGGAGATATAGTTTGGCTGAGACAGTTGGCACAATAAAAAGCATCACACTGTTATGTAAAAATCAGAAAATGTTTTATTTCAAAAATACTCTGTGTCTCTTGAAAAATTAGATCCTAAGATTATAATAGAAACATGCAAATAATTTCTAAAGCTAAGAAGAAGCTGTCCCTTAGGGCTGCATGGTACTCCCTAGGCTGTTTCATAGATTTCTATTGTCTATTGGCCCCATAAGGTAACTGAGTTTGAGATTTAAACAAAAATTAAAACTTAGATTCTCATGGATGCCGTTGATTCCTCCCCCTTTTCTTTACCATATCAACTTTCTTTCCCCCTCCTTTGTCCATATTTTTCTTTCTTGAGGATGAGAAAATGTGGACATATGGTGATAAATGTACTGGATAGAGGGCAGAGTCTCAGAAGAGAATCTTCCCCACCTGGTAGACTAGGGGGCTACGTGTTTGTGGGGTTCAGCGTCTTCCCAGCAAACAACGATTTTAACACCGGGAATAGGATGAGGTGGACTTTTATCACATTGGCTTTCATCTGCCCACCTGCCATACATGAAAAGTCCACACAATCACGGATGGAAAACCTTTTGGGTCTATTTCTACTTCTACTTCTGTGTGCCTGTCATCGGGTGTGATTTCTATGAATTTTGCTAATACTCATTAGATTTTTTTTATCCTCAATATATCTCTGTTTTTTTTAAAGCCCTATTTTGGTATAACTAGGATAGTGAAAATTATCAAACACACACATCCCAAACACTTCAAAGCAACTAATGTAAAAGTATAATTGATTTCCAGAAACCATTATGTGATTTTACTATGACCTTCAATATTTTAAAGGGAAAAGATGGCCAACCTCAAACCAAGAGAAATACTGTCGTCCCTTGGTATCTATGGATGATCGGTTCCAGGACTCCCCTCAGATACCCAAATCCACAGATGCTCAGGTCCTTTATATAACATTGTATAGTATTTGCATATAATCTATACATATTCTCCCATGTACTTTGTCAATACTAGGTTGTTTATAATACCTAATACAATGTAAGTTCTATGTAAATAGTGTTATAAAGTATTGTTTAGGGAATAATGTCAAGAAAAAATGTCTATACATGGTCAGTACAGACACAACCATCCACTTATGGTTCTTCTGAATAGTTTTGATCCAAAAGTGGTTCAATCCACAGATGTGGAACCCATGGATATGAAGGGGATGACTGTATTTACCTACAGAAAATCCAAAGAGGAAATCTACTAGATGCTTTGAAATATTTGATTAAGAAGTACTTGGAGACGAGAGAAAAGGCTATTGCATGAGGGTAAACACAGGAAGACTGGGCTGAAGAAAACACTGAAGAAAGTTTTCTTTCCAAATAGGAAAGCAGTTGCCAAGAGCAGGATTACAATCTCTGTTTTCTGTGTATTATATTATATCTAAGGCCATATTCGTGCAGCAAATTCACCACTTGGAGTACTGTTTATACATTTTCTGTCAACAGAAATCAACAGACACAAGTGTTCTGTGTTTATTATAATCATTAGTTGAGGTTAATCTTTGAATTTGTCAAGGAGGTGTTTGAATTTCCTCAAATAATATTTTCAGATTTTAAAGAGTCACACACACATATACACAATAACACATTTATACAGACACACAAACAACTTTATACAATTGGAGAGAAGCTTAGCAGATTAACCATTTTGGCATCAAAATGGATTTTGCCCTATCTAATTATACTAGTATATGAAAATTTGTGTCAAAGAGAGTAGCCAGCAGCATGTGCCTGTGTTTGGTACATAAGAGAGAATAGAAAATACATTGTTTTCTATATTTGGCTGAGGAAGATTTGTTTCCTTTTTCTTTGCACCTTTCCTATTATCCAAAAAAGAAAAAAGCTAACTCTTAGGTTTTACAAAATACACAGTGAGCTGTTACAATTCTTAACTTTCTTATTAGATCTGTGTTTGAGGTGGAACCAAAAAACCCTAGGACTTCAAAATATTGTAAAGCAGTCAAGACATCTTTATAATTGTTGAGTACCAACTGCAGTGCAATCACTTTAGTCAAAGCCTCCATCATCTCTCCCCTGGATTTCTAAGTAGCCTCCAAACTGGTCTTCCTGCTGCCACATGTACACACTCAAAATCTATTCTCAACATGTCACCCAGAGGCATCCTTTTAGAACACAAGTTAAATCAGGTCGCTCCTCTGTTGAAGACCCTTCAATGGCTCCCGTAACTCTCTAAAAGTCCAATACGGTCTAACTCCATTTTTGCTGCATTTTGTCTTCCTTTCCTCCTTGATATACTCTCTGCTTAGGCCACACTGGGCTCCTTGCTAGGCCCTAACAAGACAGGCGAATCCCACCTTGAGCCATTGCGTGGACTGTTTCCTCAACTCCCAAGTGTCTGTCTGGGCAACTCTCTCCTGTCTTTCAAATGTTTGCTCAAATCTGTCAGAGGCTTTCCATGACCACTTTATTAAAATTTACAACCCTCCATCCACCACTCTCCCATCCCTGCCATCCTCTCTCCTGTTTATTCTGCTGTGCTTTCTGTTTTTCATAGCATTTGTCACCTTCTCTCATTCAGTCATACCCTTCTTTCCTAAGTGTGTCCTTGAGTACTGCCCCACCCATCAGAATGTAAGCTCCACAACGGGAAGAGGCTTTGTCTCTTCCGTTCCCTGACGCTCTTGAGTTCCAGACACCCAAGAACATCGCCTGCCATATAGTTGGTGTTCAATAAATATTTTTTGAATGCATGATGTATGTAGAGGGCTAACAACATTAACTTTGTATGTTAAAAAATAGTTCTGGCTCTTTGCAGGGAGAAAAGTGGTGCCCTTAGGCCCAGACTCCTTGGACTGTGTTGTTCACTGAACAAACAGCTGTCAATCATTCATCGCTATCTTTTCTCAAGTTTCTTGATGGTAGTGGGATTTTGTGGAGAATATCTCAAAAGTAACAGTTGTGATCATTTTTAACAACTAATTCTTACAGAGAATGGGGAAGGCCAAGGAGAACTCATTGCAAATTCCATTGCATGTGTGGGAGGCCAGGTGCCAAGCCACACTGGGGGTATTGGAGCAGATAAGGGCAAACAGAGGAATTAAATCTGTACTCTAGAAGGCACTCCAAGAGACGTCCCAGACAAATAATTGGAAACACCAGGTGACTTAGAAATCAATTTCATTGCCACAAAAATGACAGCCTCCCTTTTTTTCCCACACAGGGGGAAGGTTCCTCCTCATTCTTGTCGGAAACTTGCCATGAGGATCCCTCTGTTTCCCCCAACTTTACTCCCCCCAACCCTCAAGCTCTCAAGTGGTGACCACCGTCCTTCCGGCCAGGTAGGACTGGATGGGAGGGGTCGCTTTTGAGAGAAGGGTGGTGTGTAGCCATCCGGTTTTCAGGCATCACGGACTTGCTCCTTTGTCCTTCATCCTCCCTTTCTCTACATTCCCATCTTTTTTTTTCTGCTAAAGTTCCCAGCCACACCCATGATCGTTTCCTCATCCTTTCTGCCTTCCTCTGGTATTAATTTCTCCATCATTGTGCTCTCTCTTCCTGACATAAATCTTATTCTTCCATATTGTCTTCTTCCTCTTTCTCTTGTTTCTCTATTGGCAAATTTGGCTTCCTTTTTAATCTAGATTTTCTCTCTTGCACTTAGACTATTGTTCCCACTTTGGAAACATTTTTTTTTTCCATTTCTGCTTCTCAATACACTGTTTTCCGGCAGTCCTATTATCTTACAATCCAGTGGGATCAAGTTAACGCTCAAGGAGTCTTTTTCAATCCACTCCACTCAACTTACTACAGCCCTCCTTTTGGAAGTCCAGCAAAATTTACTTTATTCCCACATGGTATTTAGAGTGAATGGGGACAGCTTGTGATTTCCTGATTCTCTAGAAGCGGGAGCTCTTGGAAATATCTCACTAATAGGGATGCTTGGGCCAGGAGCTCTTTGTCAGAGCAAACTTCAGCTTGAAAATCAGAGCGGACTTTAACTTACCCAAGGAGATGCATCACGAAAACTATTATATTCCCTTCACTAATAAGAAAACTAGCATAAGCCATTCCAAAGAGTATGCAATTCTTAGAGAAAAGAAGCATTCTTATGATTATAAATAAAGCAAACTTTATTCTGATGTAATGAAAATAGAATTCTACAGTGAGACTTATACTGTTTTTGTCTTCAAGTATGTGTTGATCTGTGAAATAATGCAGTTTAAAAACATGTCAGAGAATTACTGAAAATAACTTTACTGAGAAAGAGGTATGAGTTATTCCTCTTCCTTGACATCAGTTGTTGCTCTGGCTCAGAGCTTTTCAGACCTTTGTGGGTATCTGAATTACTCAGGCATCCTGTTAAACTGCAGACACTGATCTAGGATGTCCGAGCGGGGCCGGAACGTCTGCCTTTCTAAGTAGGTCCCAGGGGATGTTGATGCTGCCACAGTTCCAGGGAGCACATTTTAACTGGCCAGGATCTAGTACATTCCTACCTCCAGGCTTAAGCACCTGGAAGAAGCCTGAAGCAGCAGTCATGGAGTTTTAATGTATTTTAACTTTTTGACCCAATCACAAGCCTGGGCCTTTGATTTTTTTTTTTTATTTTTTATTTTCTGCTGCCTGTAACACTAGAAAGAGAGACACAGAGAATGCCATGTCAGAACAAAGTCACAACATGGCTGTGAATTCTGTTCATGTCCTCTCAACAGTGATCATTTTGTTTCTGTATGACCTTGTAATGAAGGCCATACTGGAAGGTGATTAGAGGACAGACATATAATACCAATTTCTCGCTTCTACAAGAAGGCATCAGGGAGACCTTGAAAATGTCTTCTTCATTTGGATATAAATGTTAAGACTGTCTTTTAAATCACCAGTGATGAGCATCATTCGATTTTTTGTTGTTGTTACACTTGTTACTGCCCTGGTAGTTTTGTGTTTTGTTTGTTTGTTTGTTTGTTTGTTTTTGGGACATTGTTTCGCTCTTGTCACCCAGGCTGGAGTGGAATGGCGCAATCTCAGCTCACCACAACCTCCACCTCCCAGGTTCAAGTGATTCTCCTGCCTCAGCCTCCCGAGTAGCTGGGATTACAGGCTCCCGCCACTATGCCCAGCTCATTTTGTATTTTTAGTAGAAATGGGGTTTCTCCATATTGGTCAGGCTGGCCCCTAACTCCCAACCTCAGGTGATCCGCCTGCCTCAGGCTCCTAAAGTGCTGGGATTACACGCGTAAGCCACGGTGCCTGGCCTGCCCTGGTAGTTTTTAAAGCTATTGTGAAACATCTAATACCACAAGTAGAATATCATGTTTTCTCAGGGGATGCAAATGACAGTGGGTGGAGGAGCTAAGAACACATGACTTAGGTTTTATTTTTCAAAACAAATGCAATAGAGACAAAAATGCTGCATTTTTGTTGCCGTGCTCTTTCAGGCTTGTAATAGCGTGTTCACAACTTGTATTCCCTTTAGAATGTCAACTGAGACACCCACTGGGGAAAAATATTTATTTTAAAAAAGAGACAAATATCCCCACAATACCTAGACTTCAAACATTTAATCATATTGTTAGTTTGTTTGGTCCCTTTAGCTTTCCACATAAAAAAGATGACATAAAAATAAATATTTCACACTTTTCATGTCAAAATAGGCCTCATGGCTAAAGCAGAAAAAGAAAATCCCATTATAGCATTTTATATTCGAAAAAAGAACAAAATGTTATTTTATAATAGTGTATGGAAAAAAGATTTTTGTACTAATTTTAATATTTCCCCAAATGTTTTTTGCATTCTTGTTCTTTCCTTAAACATCTTCATTCATACACTACAGCCGAAAACAAAATGATGAATAAAAAGTAACAGTACATAAGGCCAGGCATGGTGGCTCATGCCTGTAATCTCAGCACTTTGGGAGGCTGAGGTGGGTGGATCACCTGAGTTCAGGAGTTCGAGACCCGCCTGACCAAAATGGTGAAACCCCATCTCTACTAAAAATACAAAAAATTAGCTGAGCATGGTGGCAGATGCCTGTAATCCGAGCTACTCAGGAGGCTGAGGCTGAGGTGAGACAGGAGTATCCCTTGAACCCGGAAGGCGGATGTTGTAGTGAGCCAAGGTTGCACCATTGCATTCCAGCCTGGGGAACAAGAGCAAAACTCCGTCTCAAAAAAAAAAAAAAAAAAGGAATAGTACATAAAGCTATAAAGCTATCACGTGTTTGCCAAAAGATAATATTTTCCATTATGATAGAAGATTGGCCCCAAGAGTAGTCATCACATAAATAATTGGAATTTTACATTTTTTAATTTGTGAATGCAAATCTTCATTGGTGAAAAAATATATTCCTTGTTATCAGCTAGACCTTAATAGGTGAAGCTAAGTAGGTGAGTTATACTTTTAACTGTGGTAACCCATTTTTTAAATAGCTACAAATCACTGTAGAGTGAGATATAATATAAACAAAGAAGATGTTTGCTCATTTTATGTATATATAAGTCTTTAGATAAAGAGCTATAGAATGACCAATTTCTAAAAACACCAATGAAACATTGGAAAATTATAAATATATGCCAAGTAATTATTAATGCCTGCTTTATTCTAGGATATGCCAATTTCAATAGAAAGCACAAAAGAACAGAAAACATAGTTCCTACATGCTTTAAAATAATAAAGGTCAGTTTAAGGCCATAGAAAGGCATTAAAATATTTTTCTGACACATAATAAAAACAAAAATTAGCATTTATGGAGCACTTACTGCATCATCAAGCACCTTTAAAGCACATAACACGTGTTATCTTCTTATTCTTACCATTGAACATTTGGAGAAACTAAGGTTCAAAAAGGTTAATGAACTTTACTAAGGTCAGACAAGAAGTACCAGAACTTGGACACACCATGTGTCTTTCAGCTTTCTAAGTAAATGCCTGAAGCTAAGATTTTATGATCTAGATGTCAGGGTAGGTGACTTCTCTTTCTTATGTTGACATGGATAAACAAGCAATAAGGGTACACCACCTGTGCCTCAATATACTTATCTGTAAAATGGAAGGATGACGAGCCTCTTTGTTAAAGAAGCATATCTCTTTGAGTGGCTAGAAGGGATACACACCACACATGTATACCAAACACTGTTTCATTTGCTGGTGGCATAGCCCAGCCTCCACAAGATCATGGCTAAATTGTGCCAGAGATTTCACCCCCAGACTGATCACAACAGCACAAGGCATTAAACATCACAGGCAGCATGTTTACATTGCTCAAAGTCGCTTGTTTTTAACAAAAGTCTGGGAGAAGAGCATCTCTGAGGACTAGATTTTAGAAAACTTCCAGCCCTGTGAAAACAGAACTCACCTCTAGGAAACCACAATTAGTCATAGTTTCTATCACTGAGAGGTGGGCGGCTGTTTTCTGTGTTCATCGCATCTGCTGGGGAAGCAATGCCAAGCAGAGGGAAAGGGAGACACCTGAGGCACAGTGTGGCCTGCATAGTGGGGTTAAGATAATTTTGAGTCAACCTTCCCTGTCTATGGCTGCTGAAAACTCACAGTTCCCCTCTCTAAAGCAGCAGGAGTGAGGAAGGGCTCACCCACTCTCACCTCTTCCAACCTCGGCTTTCCTCCTTCCTCTCTTCTCCTCTACCTGCAAGCCATTCAGCTGATGCATGTCAATGCTGTTTCAACAACAGGCTCGGTGGGTTTGCTTCCCTTGAGGTCTTCTTTCTCCCTCTTCTCTCCCCATTCCTCCTCTTAAGTCTGTCTCTTGCCCCAGCGTTAGAACAGAATCCTTGATAACTAACCCTTCTTCTGTACTATACAAGAGCGGAGTTAGAGTACTCATTGGGCTTTGCAACGGGTCTGCTTTCATTTGTTAAGCAATTGTTTTTTATGTGGATTTCATTTATTCATTTAAATATTTATGAGGCCCTACTACTTACCCTGAGGATGCTAGGAATTCTAAAGGAATATCTTGCTAGAGAAACATCTACTTTTAGATTGTACTTTAAGTTTCAGTCATAGCACAGAAAAGGTCTTCTTTGGAACCTGTGACAGGTGACCCTCTTCTCCTTTTCCTCTGCAGTTAGATTCAGGGCAACTGCTTTGGGCTAAATTATGAAAGACTTAAGCAGGAATAAAGATATTTTTCTGAAAGTAAAAATATCTAAATACCTAAATAGATTCCCGAGGGATGTTGTGTGTCTCTTTGAAGATCTTTAAATGCGGAGACAAAGAAGGCATCTACCAGCAGAGGGTTGTATATGTCTGAGTGACCTTTTTATGATCTCCTTTGAGTCCGTGAAGGATGCGATTAATTAAAGTCGGAAGTTTGTCACTAAAATAATAGTTATGAGATCCAGAGAATTCAAGGTGTTGGAGGACTCATTAAGTAGTTGCATAAATATCATGCTGAAAGATTTAATGAGACCATAGGGTCACTTATAGAATGATGGTGCAGAGATGGCCTAGAAAAAATAAATTAGAATCGATATTGTGCTTCCGAATTAATAGCTATAGATTGCTATATTAACACCTGAGACATAAATTCTATAATTATATCTTAATGGTGAATATTGGTGTTCTTGTCATGGGAAAAATGAAAATTGCTCACATTTAGTATTTTACTTATCAATAATAAAATAAATTTATATATGTGTGCTTATTTCTGTGACACCTGGGAACCATGAATGCTTTAAGTAGCTACAATTAAATGAATAGTGTTTTTTTTCCTTTTAATTCAATCAATAGTTATTGAATGCCTACTACATAGCAGGCACTGGGCTAGGTGCTGGGAAAAAACACAGATGCACCCCTTTCCCCCCTTCAAGTTGATTATAGTATAGTGCTATCCAATCGAATTTTCTGCAGTGATGGAAATTTTCCATGTCTCAGTGTCCAGTGCAGTAGCAACTAGCCACAAGTAGTTATTAACCATTTGAAATGTAGCTGATGCAACTAAGGAGTTGAATTTTTAATTTTATTTTATTTTAAATATTGTATTTTAAACATAAACATAAACAGCCACATGCTTAATCTTAATTTCTAATGTGTAATCCACCGTTGTGTCAAAAAGGATTGCACTGGGACAAAAGACTATGTTCATCATTATAAAAGAGCTATTTATATGGGAGGAAAGGCTGACACATAATTGAGGAAACCAAGGAAGGCTTCACAGAGGTGGCAGTCATTGAGCTGAGACCTAGAGGGGCAGATAGGAAGGACTTCCTCATGACAATAAGAAAAAGCCTGAGATGCGAGTATCATGTTACTCTTGTGGAACTACATGTAATTTCATCATTTACATGTTGTGTTACCCTGCTCAGCGTCCATAGCAAAATATCACAGACTGGGTGGCTTCAGCAACAGCAATTTAGTTTTTCACAATTCTGGAGTCTGGAAGTCTAAGATCAAGGTGCCCGCGAGATTTGTTTCTGGGGAGGCTTCTCCTCTGGGTTTGCAGACAGTGGCTTGTTGCCGTGTCCTCAGATGGCCTTTCTGTGCACATGCACAGAGAGAGAGAGAGAGAGAGAGAGAGAGAGAGAGAGAGAGCGCGCATCCACGCGCTGGCCCTTCTTCCTTTTCTTATAAGGACACCAGCCCCATCAGATCAGGGACCTACTCACATGAGCTCATTTAACCTTAATTACTTCATTAAAGATTCTATCTCCAAATATAGTCACATCGAGGGTCAGGGCTTTGATAGATGAATTTGGGGTAGACACAATTCAGTCCATAAAGGAAGTATATCTCTCACACATGGCTCACACAAATTCTGTAGAAAACTATCATCTATTTACCTAGCATCTGGTGATTTTAATCACTGCTTTTGATTTGCATAGTGATAGATAACATAGGGTTCTAGAATGTTAACAAGTATAAAAAATACCTAAACCAAAGTATCCACCTCACAGAACTCGAATGTAATTAAATATTGCTTAAGCAAATATTAATTTCCCTTTATTCTTTGAGTACAAACCAGTGTGAGCTGGAGCTTACTATCTAAGCTCATAAGAGTTAATTTTTAAATTTTTCAGGGATTTTGTGACCTGGTTATTAAACACAACCATTACTACAAATTATATAAACTTTCAATGAAATAAATTTATTCAAAACAAATGTAACAAATACTTATTACTCATCATTTACCAATTTTTTCCTAGAGCTTTGTTGAAGCACTTTTAAAATTTTTTTTAAGACAGGGTCTCACCGTGTTGCCCGGCTGGAGTGCAGTGATGCAATCACGGCTCACCGCAGCCTCAGTTTCCCGAGGTCAGCTCAATCGATCCTCCCACATCAGCTTCCCACGTAGCTGAGAATACAGGCTTGCCACCACACTTGGCTGACTTTTTTATTTTTAGTTTTGTAGAGGTGGAGTTTTGCCATGTTGCCCAGGCTGATCTCAAACTCCTGAGCTCAAAGCGATCGTCCCGCCTCAGCCACCCAAAGTGCTCGGATTACAGGCGTGGGCCACCGTGCCCGGCTCACTTACAAATAATTTAATACCTCTCACTATTGCCGGTGCTCTCGAGGTACTTTGCATCTTTACATCTACTGCGCACCATCGGTAGTGGTGGCTCTGACAGTCTGCTCCTGTACACCTCCTCCCAACTCCTCATTCAAGGTCACCACTTTGTGCGACTGGCTCTGGGGAGGTATTTACACCATTGAAAATCAACAATCTCTAAAACTATCTCCTCCCAACTCCTTATTCAAGGTCACCACTTTGTTACTTTGAGACTGGCTCTGGGCAAGTATTTACACCATTGAAAATCAACAGTCTCTAAAACTGGGCCCTTTCATTTTCCAGGAGAGCCATATATTAATCATTTACCAGCACACCGCTGGGACAAACCTTACCCTCTTTCATGGTACAGGGTTTTCCCAGTATTTATCTGGAGTTCCTGTTGCAGCTTTCTGTGGTTGAAACATTATTACCCATCCTTTAAAAACAAAATGAAACTTTTTACTGAAATAGATTACCTTTTTTAAAGCGTTTTTTTTTTCCTACACTAGACAGAGCCTGTACTGCTCTGTTGATCTACGAACTTTCAGGCCCTCAGTATAAAATGTTTTAAGGATAACAGAAAAGTCCCCTAAAACTTAAACCTAGCATTGACGACATTTTTTCTAGCCCCCTCAGCAATGTCTTCTACCTGAAAATTGCCTCAGCTGTAAGGTAACATACCTCCCACTGCTAATGCTAGCTCACAGCTAATGCTAAGCGTAACACTTGACTCCATTTTACAGGGGCCACTTTTTTTTCCTCTAAAAGTTTTATGTAGCAGTAAGCGAAATAGAATAGATGCTGGGGTAAACAGCAGTTTCCAGATTAAATGTTATTTTCTGTAGGAAACATTTCTCTCTAATGTTGCCCCTTCGCACCATCCCCAAACAAGTAAAAAGTTGCTCAGACTTTGAAAAGGTAATACCATCTGGCAGAACTCACATTCGAGCTTTTATTAAAACTACAATTATGTCACACCTGTGAGATTTAAAATTCAAGGCTCCGGACGTTCGAGCGATGTGTCCAAGGTTACATGGAAAATACTTGAGAGCGCACAGTTTCCTGCCCTGGCCTTTCCCTTCAGATGTACACCATGGTGCATGTGTTTTCTGATTGGAGCTCTCTTCAGTTACGATTTATTTTACCATTGTCACATTTTGGGAGGCTGGTATGAGTGTGAGTATAGAAGAAGGAATTCAAGCAGAAAAGGTTAAATGATTTACAGTTTTCACCCTTTCTCCAAGGGAAATTTATGTGCCCCCAAATTTGAGAATCATTAATTTAGATTGAATAAGAATGGATAAAATCCATTTACAATCAATTTAGATTGCATAAGAATGGATGAAATCCTCGGCATATCTAAAGAATGGGAAAGGGATCCCAGGAGGTAGTTCTGGATAAGTTTTAACTTGAAAATGTCTGGTAGAGGCCGGGCATGGTGGCTCATGCTTATAATCCCAGCACTTTGGGAGGGCGAGTCAGGCAGATGACTTGAGCCCAAGAGTTTGAGACCAGCCTGGGCAACATGGCGAAACCCTATCTCTACAAAAAATACTAAAATTAGCTAGGTGTGGTGGTGCATGCTTGTAGTCCCAGCTACTTGGGGGGCTGAGAGATGGGAGGATTGCTTGAGCCTGGGAGGTCAAGGCCGCAGTGAGCCAAGATCGTACTACTACACTCTGGCCTGGACAACAGAGTGAGACCCTGTCTCAAATATAAATAAATAAATAGTCTGGAAGGATAGAAAAAGCAAGTGAGAAACAAAAGAGGGACCACCTATGAGGTAGGAGGAAAACTACGAGTGTCAAAGAAACCCAGAGGAAAAGCAGTGCATGAGTATGAAGGGCATGATCCCCAGTGTCTAAAGCTGGTGAATGCTACAGAAGAGTCTTCTTTGGTTTTAGTATCCAATGAGGAATCAGCCGAAAGGTGGGGAAGGGAACCACATAAGAGTGGATTAAACAGGAGACCAGGAACAGGAGACAGCTTATCTAACACTCATTTGGAGGCTTAGACTCGAAGGGAAGTAGGGTTCTGGTCTAGTAACGGAGGAAATAGGAGGGAAAATTCATTTGAGAAGAGATTAATGAGTCCTTCTAATTCATGGTTTGGTCTAGTTTATCATGAAACACTAAGTCAAATGAAAGAGTTGCTTCTATAGCCCTGTGCACGTCCGTCAGCAGACTTTATATTGGGTTGTGCAGATCAACCTCATTCCCAAGGAAGAACAGGAAAAAGATATTTCACCTACATTAATGGTTGGCAGAGTGGTTTTTCCCTCTGATAAATGAATATTCAATGGAGGAACAATATGTTAATGAGTATACAGCATATATTATTCAGAACAATAACAATAAAGGATTTCTATAGACCTTGTTTAAATGTTAGGTTGTTTTCTTTTGCTGTTGAGTACATGAACGGCAATACTTATACAACTTACATCATGGTCGTCAGAGCCGATACAGAAAGCCACAGGCCTGCATGGCTGCTACACTGAAGTGTCTACAGACCAAGAGGCTTCACATGTGCCTTTCTGTAATTAGTATTTACTCAGCCTCCTATAGCAGGGAAAATATTTTGCACATAATAAACGCATGTATTTCCTTACCCCTTAAGGGATAATGTACTTAAGCACATTTTCCTGTAGGATTTTTACCAGCAAGGTTGAGTCATAGCTCCAGGAGAGGAAAGAATGGGACTCCCTAGAAGAGAAGATCCTCATTAGCAAGTGAAAAATTTTGTAAAACAGGGATCACAAGAGAGGAAGGTATTTTTTTTTCAAATTTTTCAAATTCCTTTAGCTTCTTCTAACAAAGAAGCCAGGTCCAGGGGGCTAGAGCCTTGCTTGCTATATACCCAAAGATGACAGAGCTCAGGATAAGACACAGAAAAAGAGGAAAGCCTGCTCCTCTCTTCCCCAGCCCTGGAATTGTTGGAAGAAGAAGGGGGGAGAGAGAATAGAGCAGGAAATGAGACTTTGTTTGTACCTCTCTGACTTCTACCCTCCAGGCGAAAATCTGGAAGATTCTGGAGCAGGCTCATGACTCCTCATATCTTGTGTGTCTTAGAAGGGACAGGAAAGCTCTTGCATGTCCCGGTGATGGGAAATGGTAGTGTGAGCGGGGGCCGGTGTGAGCGGGAGCTGGTGTGAGCGGGGGCTGGTGTGAGCCAGGGCTGGTGAAAGCTGGGGACAAGACAAAGAGTCTCCCTCTGGTGATGACTTCATAACTGAAGTCAGCTGGACTCAAGTAATGAGTGGACTTGGCCAGACTCTACTGGGGCATCTTGCCCCCAAATGGCCAGCAGTCTTGCGTCCATGGAGAAATCTAGACCAACCATTTCACAGCACAGACCTGTGAGGATGCAGAGAGCAGTCTGGCAGGTCTAAGCCTGTGCCTTTCTCCCCCTTGGAAGACACACTGAGTTCCTGAATAGATTTACCCACCGTTTGGGAGAGCTGAAAATGGGAAGGACAACTTTATAAGCTTCAACTTTACCCAAAGAGACTGACTCATGCAAAAAAAAACGTGTAAAACCAATCCTATGGGGAGTGAAATGTTGAAGAAACCATAAGGAAATTCTCTATTTCCTTTAACAGTTAGAAGGGCTAGGGCAGCTTCCCTTCCTGTCATGGGAAGTGTGGCTCCTACGCCCTCTGGGAGAGTAGTTTGAGAAGTGTTTCCGCTGTGACTTAAATTATAGCCATTTCCTGAGCAGGCAGCCCAGGGACTGTGGTAGGCAGTGCCAGCTACTCGGAGTCAATTGAAAGGGAATTGGTCGCCTGGGAGGTTTCTAACCTGATTTCAGGTTTCCTGGACACCGTGTCCTCTCCTGACCCAACACCTGCTGTGACAGATAGATGTTTGTAATGAGGTGAATAACAAACAGTCTCATGAACATTAGGTCACACAGAACAAAAGGCACCCTGGCTTAGGTGGAGCCTGCATTTTCCTGTTTTTCTAATACATTTCTCTACCAAATCTACTCACTCCTGGAAAGCTTTGGCAAGATTTTTTAGGCAAAGCCTTTAAACTCACATTTTTTTGAAGAAAAAAATGTTTGCTATTTCATGGCTGAAAGAGAGACTCAATTCTGCTGTTACATTCAGAAATCTGTTTTTTGTTTTTAAATGTCTGTTTCACACTTAAAATCTCAGAATATCTTACTGAGACCAGCTCTAAAGTAAACTATTTCACCACACTCAAAGAAGACCCAACCATCATAATAAAGGGGGCAGAAAGAAACACTGGGAGGTGATGGATTTGTTGTAAAAATGAATGAGGGCCAGGTGCGGTGGCTCACACCTATAATCCCAGCACTTTGGGAGCCCGAAGTGAGAGGATGGCTTGAGCCAAGGAAATCGAAATCAGCCTGGGCAACATAGTGAGACCCCATCTCTACAAAAAAAATTTAAAAGTTAGCTGGGCATGGTAACACATGCCTGTAGTCCCAGCTACTGAGGAGACTGAGGCGGGAGGATCACTTGAGCCCAGGAATTCCAGGCTGCAGTGAATTATGATCACACCACTGCAAGCCAAGGCAACAGAGCAAGATTATGTTTTAAATAAATACATAAGTAAATAAATATTAATGAATAAAATCAAATATTCCTAATAGACAAACTGGCTTTTGACTTTTCTGGTGGTGTTTCAATTGATTTTTCCTGTAGAGGAATTAATAGGTGAATGCCTGCCCCAGCAAGGGTCCAGTGTGAACGAAGCTTTCTATGTGATTTGTAGGTTTTTCCTCTGCCCTGATGTGACTACCAGAAGTGGGGCTCAGCTGGGAGTTTTAGAAATGGCTTTTTCTTTTTATTTAAATTTTGTGCCTAATTATATTCTTAGATGTATTAGTCAGAGCTTTATCATGATCATTCTTATTTCTACAGTCCCTCAGTATTTAAGTCTTATTAGCAAAAGTAAATGTGAAAAAGGTATTGTGTGAGATTTTACAAGAGCCCAAGATGAAGAGTGTAGATGTGTGTGGTGTTCGTCGATGGCATTATGCTTCTATCCTTGTTCTGACAGGATTCTGGCCTTTTGGAACTTTCTGTTTAAGGATTGAAGCTAATTTAGTTGAGAAACCTAAATATTACATTTCGAGAATGATTTTAACACCTAGATTTCCAGTCTTGAAATTACAAGTCACTCACTTATCAAAGAGTAGAGTAGAAAATAGGTCTTTCCTTTTAATATCTTTTCTCTCTTAAAATTGGAGGACAGGGATTTATAAGTAGTGTTCCATCTATCCATCCATCCGTTCATCCATCCATCCAGCCACTCTTCCATCCACCTATCCACCTATGGTATGTACTTGCGTGAGTGTGTGTGTGTGTGTGTGTGTGTGTGTGTGTAAACATATTTAAAAGGCAGGTTTACTCATTGCTTGTGGTACAGTTCTCTAAACTGAAGAAGCTTATATTGGTACTTTTATTGTCCATGAAATTATCTTAAGAAACAATAACAGGTAGGAAGGATGGGTTCCCATAAATATCCTCTTACTCTCTTTGCATTTTGTATCATGTGCACTACTAATCTCTTACATTTGTTAATCCATTGCTATGGTTTTGACATAAGTTGGACTGACACCTTCATTTAGCAGATGTGGAAAGAGGCCCAGAGAGGTCCACTTACAGGCAGGAGTAGGGCCAGGCCAGAAATCTAGTCTCCAGTCTTTTTGCTTTTCTTAGCAAACAGATTCCCCAATGAGCAGACTTGATTGTGTCTTGCTGCACAGCAATCCACACTAACTATACAGGTGTAATGTCCATTATTTAAAAAAACCAGTCCCCTTTGATTTTGGATCATGTGCTTCCCTTCTCTACTGTGCAGATGTCAGGTAAACGGGTCATTGCTGCACTGCTTCATTGTTTGTTCCAGTCTTCTTTTCTCTGTGTTCCTTCCTTTATTCATTTTCAGCTGTTATGAATTTATACACAATTAAAGGGGGAGGGAGGCATATTAATTAAAACATTGATGACATAACCTTGAGGGCTTTGCTTTAATTACCTCCAGTGTTCAAGAATGACAGTTCTTCAGATTTATCTTCTCTTCCTTAATATAGGATTTTTCCACTGGATGGACTTCTGGCGATATCTGGTGTTCAGACTGTAGTCCCATGCTCTGCTATTTTTATTACTCACACAAAAGTGAATTGACAGGCCATGGGCAAGTTAAATTTATAATCATGCAATGGTGGGATAAAAGAGCCCTTGCTAACCCTGGCAAACCTAAGGTATACAATTTCACAAAATTACATAGATGGTAAGAGGTGGTTTTGACACAATTTGAGCTGACACTTTCATTTAGCCAATGTGGAAAGAGGCCCAGAGAGGTCCACTTACAGGCAGTGGTAGGGCCAGGTCAGAAGTCTAATTTCCAGCCTCCTTGCTTTCTACGCCCAACCTCAAACCCAACCACTCTCTTCTCCCAACAATAATGCATCTTAGTGAGTTACAGTGCAACACAAGATCTAGAAATATCTGACTATTAAAAAATTATCTGCTGATCATAAAACAATTGAAAACATAGAGAAGAATTTAGTTAGGGGCTAGATGCAGTTTAAAATTTGAAAATCAGTAGTTTTCCTCTATAGCATCAATAATATCTATCTAATTATGTATAATATGAAACAAAACAACAGAAACCGTAAGATATATTAATAGAACACATATTATGTAACCTGTTTATAGATATTCCTAAGGAGGATTGTGGCAAAGATTTCTGGAAGTGATATTTAATGATATCTTATAAAATGGTAGTGAAGAGAAAAGTAAAACAGTGGCAAAGAATACGAAAGATGAGATACCAGTGTATAAGAGATCAATAAATAATTAAAAGCAAACAAATGGGAAGGAACTGATCTTTCAGAAAAAACCAGGAGATACAGCTAAGTGCCCAGAGCACAGGATCCCAACTGAGAGGGGCACTGGAAAGAGAAAACCAAGGGAACTAAATTATCAAAGAAAAATTATAAGAAACATTTTCACAACTGAAGAATGTTAATTACCAGACCGAAGGGCCAAACTGAGTGCCCAGCAACAAGAAAGAAATGACCCATGCTTAGGCTCCAAACTGGAAAATTTTGAATACCAAAAACAAAGAGAATTTTTTTCAACATTTCCAGAACAAAAACTACCACTCACAAATTGAAAGTCAGAATGAGATCAGGCATCTCTACAAAAAAATGAAAGTTTGAAGAGTAAAGCAAAGCATTCAAAGTTCTAAAATAATTTAATGGGGAATTCTAAAGCCATACTATCAAGCCAGAGAATGGAACAAAAACATGTTCAGACATACAAAATACTGGCCCAGCTATGTATTTTATTAAAATGCAAAACAAATTCTGTTCTTTCTATAAGCATATATATGAATATGAATAAACAGAGAATTTCTGGACATCTACATAACAAACTTAAACCATGGTTTACCTGGGGGAGGGGACCAGGATTATGGAGGTGGCCAAAGGGTGCTTTGCAGCTATCCGTATTGTTTGTTTGCATGTGTTTACTGAAATAATGTAATTATGTATTACCTCGGTGATTAAAAGTATTCTTCATGTTAATGCAAGATAATCCATTACTGATAAAAGTTAGTTTTAAATGAGAGCTTGTTTGAAATTCTAAGCTTTCTTCTAACTGTTCATCTGGAACCACTTCTTTCAAGTGCCCTTTCTATTTCTAGCTTTAAAAAGAAATCCAATTCAGACCAAAAGGAGCCATTATAGTTTCTTGATATCATCACATTTCTGCTAATGAGCCCTTCAAACTTGATTGGTTCTTAGTAGAATTACAGTGATTCTGAAGCAATCCCGAAGTCACCTGTTTCCCTCTGCCATAGAAAATGCCACATCTGTTGCTGATATAATCTAAGATAACAAAATATCAAGAAAACAAAACAGAGAGACCTGAACTTCCAATGAAAACTCTGTATAACTTTTAAAAATATGTTTAAATGCATCAATGAATGGGAAAAAAGTAGGGAACGGTCAGAGGACAAGGTCCAAGTGAAAGCAGGTACCAGAGAGGTGAGCAGAGCATGCAAGCTGTCCTTTTGAAGGTGTCTATCAGTGTCAGCTTGGTAGAACTTGGTATTAAAACTTGGTGTAGAATAGAGGAGGAAAAAATTCTCCCTGAGAATTCATGATTGCAAGCTGGTCCTCACTGGGGGTTTGAAGCCTGAATTCACCCCACCTGACAAACTCAGGGCCAGACTGAAGGGCCAAACTGAGGGCTCAGCAACAAGAAAGAAATGACCCGCGCTTAGGCTCCAAACTGGAAAATTTCAGAATACCAAAAACAAAGAGATTTAATTTAAATCTGTCTCATCCTGGAAATCCTCTGGGCTCCTGACATAATTAATCAGTTTGTTTAAAAAGGAACCCATCTTTAAACCAGGCCTTAAACTATTACTACAGATAAAGTTCCAGGAAATTCACCACATGAAAGCAATCACAGTCAATACAAAGTAAGTCCATGAGTGAGAAAGAGCAAAAATAACAGACAGCAGAATGACCTCTACAAAAACTTGAGATTTTGGAATTATGAGAAACAATATTAAGCAAGTACTTTTAAGGTTGACAATATGAGTAAAGAGCAACTGACTAAAAAAAGCAATGAAGCACATTTGCAAACAAACAAATTGATTCTCTGTAAGTGAAAAATATATTTAAAATGCAATGCATAGTTATAGCAACAGAAAGAGAATTAGTAAATTTTTAGAGCTCTATATAATTATCAAGAATATAGCAAAGTATCAAAGATGGAAAATATGGTAGAGAGATCAAGAGGCATGAAGAATAGAATGAGAAGAAGAGGTGAGAGCAAATAGGTACAGGAGATTATTTGAAGAGGTTATGTTTCAGAATTAATACAATTAATTCTGGATTAATTCATAGAGTCACAAATTCATAGATTAAGAAATCTCAAGCATAGTGTATTTTAAAGAATGCCATATCTAAATATATCATATTTAAGTTCCAGAAACCCAAGTATCATTTAACAATGAAAGTAATAAAGACATTTTTAGCACAGCCCAGGAAGACAAAAGATGGGGGAAGCAAGGGTACAGTGAGGACTGAGGGTTTCCCACCAGCAACTCATCACTAAAGGAAATCATATCTCCATGTACTAGTCAGGGGAAAAGATGACCCCAGATGGAAAGTCTGAACAAAGACCAAAGAAAATTGTAAATGGCTAGATAAATATAAATGAACATTCATGGTATAAAAGAATAATAATGTTTTATGGAGTTAAATAAAAATAGAACTAAAATATCAAACAATACAATATCAATTTAAAATAGATAATTGGTATTAAAGCACTCTAAGTCTTTGTGATGTTCAGGAAGAGAGCAAATATTGATTAACTCTAGGATGTGATAAATATTGAAACATCCAATGCTGCTAAAAGAACAAAAGAACAAACCATAAATTGCAGAGGGAAAAAATATGAGATTACAAAGGAAGTCCATGAGTGAGAATGAGCAAAAATGACAGCAGAATGAGCCCTAAAAACTTGAGATTTTGGAATTCTGAGAAACGGAATATTAAGAAAGTACTTTTAAGGTTGACGATATAAGAGCAACTGATAAAAAAGTGATGGAGCATATTTGGATGAAAATATTTTCTTGCTTTCATCCATATTTGGATGAAAATATAGTCCAAAAGAAAGCAAGAAAAAAGGAGGAATTAAACACAGAAAGGAAAGTAAAACATAGAAAGCATAAAAATGAATCCATTAGTATCAGTAATTACAGCATATGTAAAAATGTTCCATTTTCAAATATCAAAGATTGTCAGCTTGTATTTATTTTTTAAATTCAGCAATATACTGCTTCAAAAAGACGTCTATGGAGTATAGGAGTTTAGAAAACTTGTAAGTAAAAAGGAAACAAAAAATATACCATGCAAATACTAACCAAAAGAAACCTGCTTCAGCTATGTTCATATCAAATAAAATAGACTTTAAGGCAAAAACAAAGTAAGCTGTTACATAATGACAAAATGTTTAGTTCTCCAAGAGCATATAACAATTTTAAACTTATGTGCACATAATAACGTACTGTCACAATATGTATAGTAAAAATATTGACAACACTGAATCTACCTCTATAGTCAAAAATGTTCAACACACTTCTCTCAGTAATTGATGCATCAAGAAAACTGCAAACAAATATTGTCACAGTATAGATTTGAATAAGACAACACAATTAGAAACTTTACTAATGTATGTGTGTGTGAAACTCAAAAAACAAAAGCAAAATCCAAGGAAAACCATATAATTAAAACATTCTCCTTACAAAAGGATGCCCACTATTATCCCTTTCTGTCCAATGCAATAAGACAAGAAGAATAAATAAAAGATATAATATTTGGATATTAAGTGGAAAAATATTTGCAAATGATGTGAATAACTATTCAGAATAATCTACAGATAAGTTAATTGATGAGTTAGCAAATATGCTGAATATAAAATTAATTTATAAAAATCGATTTCATTTCTATATATAAGCAACAGGCAGATAGAATAACTTTAAAAATATTTAACATCATAACAAGTAAAGTTATTATTGGGTATAACATCAAACAAGGTCTATTATAACATGCTTATGAATTGGAAGAGCCAATAGCATAAAAATAAGTTCTGGCCAACATGGTGAAACCCCGTCTCTACTAAAAATGCAAAAATTAGCTGGGTGTGGTGGCATGTGCCTGTAATCCCAGCTACTTGGGAGGCTGAGGCAGCAGAATCGCTTGAACCCAGGAGGCAGAGGCTGCAGTGAGCCGAGATTGTGCCACTGCACTCTGCAGCCTGGGTGACAGAGGGAGACACAGTCTCAAAAAAAAAAAAAAAAAAGTTCTCCCAAATTGATCTATAGATTAAATGCAGTACCAAAAAAAAGGCAACATTTGTAGAATTTGACAAGCTGATGCCAAAATTTTTATGGTAAAGCAATGGCCCAGGAATTACCAAGATGTTTCTGAAGTGGGACAGAACATAAAGATTCATCACATATCAAAAATCATTCTGAATATGTAGTAATTAAGATATTAGTGGGATATTGGCAGATTTAACATTGGCACAAATAAGTGGTCTATGGATAAATGCACACTGATGTGAGAACTTGATTTATGATAGAGATGGCACTGGAGACGTGGAGAAACTCAGGCTTTTCAATAAATATTGAAAGAACTATTATTATTGATATGGAAAAAAAACTAAATTGGATTCCTACCTCACCTCACACACAAAAATCCTATCTATGTGGTTTCAAGAATTAAATATGAAATATAAAACTATAAATCTTTAGAATATTATGTAGAATACCTTTGTGCATTTGGGAAAAGGAAGGTTTTTCTTTACCAATATAGAAAAAGAACAAAATTTAACAGAAAGATTGATAATTTGGGCTAAAGGTACGATATTCTGTTCATCAAAAGACACTTCGAAGAGAGTAGAAAGACAGATAACTCCTACAACTTAAACTTAATCAAAAGTTAGTATTATACATCATCCTTTGCTAGCTATGAGGGATTTGTTCTAGGACCCTCCCACAGATACCAAAACCTGCAGATTCTGAAGCGCCTGATACAAAATGGTGTAGATAGTCTCCAACTGATTTCCAGAGGGTTTGCACCAATATTTACTTCCACCAACAGTTTACAGTTGTCCCAGATGCACCATATCCTTGAAAATTACTTAATATCATTAGACTTAAAAATAAAAACGTAGCAAAACACAAATCCCTGGTTTAGTTGGTTAAATAATGGTCCCTCATCTTCCTAAACACTTCCTCAGATACGCCAGTGTAGAGGTATAAAATAGTATAACACTGTGGTTTATTTATATGTATTATAAATATGTATTATATATATTATAAAACCTATTCATCCTATGTGTATTAAATCCTCTCCAGATTACTTATAATACCTAAAATGCCATATAAATACTTGTTACACTGTATGCTTTTTAATTTGTAGTATGTTTTATTTATGTATTTTTTTTCAAAAATTTTTGAGTTACGGTTGGTTGAATTGGTGGATATGGATTCAATCAATGGATACAGAGAACCCATGGATACAGAGTCAACTGTATTATATTGTATTATATATACTCTTTATTATAGTAATATATTATAACATAGTATTATATTATTATATATGAAATTCCTACAGATTAAGTGAAAGACAAATAGTAGAAAAAGTGGAAAAACTCAAACAGGTGCTTCCAATATGGAAAAACACAAAAGATTAGCAACATATAAATAGGCTCAAGGCTCATTAGTAATCAAAGAAATGCACATTGAAGCCACAGTGTTATATTATTTTGTGCCTTCAGACAGGCAAATTTTTTAAGTCTAACAATATCAAGTGATTTGCAAGGATATGGTGCATCTGGGACAACTGTAATCTGCAGGTGGGAGTAAAAATTGGTGCAAACACTCTGAAAAACAATTTGAGATTATCTAGTTAAGTTGAAGGTGTACAGTCCTATAACCAGAAATTCCTCATCAAGGTGGAAACTCCCTAGAGAAATTGTAGCGTATGTGTATCAGGAGCGTTGTGCCAGAGTGTTCATAGCAACACTCTCTGTACTAGAAAAAGAAATGAAAAATAACCCACTATAATAGTAGAATAAAGCAATGTTAATATATTCCTAGAAAAGAATATTACACAACAACTAAATAAATATGACTTGTAGCTACACATAACAACTTGGATAAATTTCACCAACAAAATATTTAGTTAAAAAAACAAGTGGGAGGAAAATATATACAGTATGATTCAGTCCAATAAATTTAAAAGCATGCAAAATGAATCAATATATTGTTTTAGTAAACAAATATGATACAAATAAATCGTTTAAAGCATGGGAACAATAAAACCAAAACTTTCTTTTTTTTATTTTATTTTACTTTATTATTATTATACTTTAAGTTTTAGGGTACATGTGCACAATGTGCAGGTTTGTTACATATGTATACATGTGCCATGTTGGTGTGCTGCACCCATTAACTCGTCATTTAGCATTAGGTATATCTCCTAATGCTGTCCCTCCCCCCTCCCCCCACCCCACAACAGTCCCCGGAGTGTGATGTTCCCCTTCCTGTGTCCCTGTGTTCTCATTGTTCAATTCCCACCTATGAGTGAGAACATGCAGTGTTTGGCTTTTTGTCCTTGCGATAGTTTACTGAGAATGATGATTTCCAGTTTCATCCATGTCCCTACAAAGGACATGAACTCATCATTTTTTATGGCTGCACAGTATTCCATGGTGTATATGTGCCACATTTTCTTAATCCAGTCTATCCTTGTTGGACATTTGGGTTGGTTCCAAGTCTTTGCTATTGTGAATAGTGCCGCAATAAACATACGTGTGCATGTGTCTTTATAGCAGCATGATTTATAGTCCTTTGGGTATATGCCCAGTAATGGGATGGTTGGGTCAAATGGTATTTCTAGTTCTAGATCCCTGAGGAATCGCCACACTGACTTCCACAATGGTTGAACTAGTTTATAGTCCCACCAACAGTGTAAAAGTGTTCCTGTTTCTCCACATCCCCTCCAGCACCTGTTGTTTCCTGACTTTTTAATGATGGCCATTCTAACTGGTGTGAGATGGTATCTCAATGTGGTTTTGATTTGCATTTCTCTGATGGCCAGTGACGATGAGCATTTTTTCATGTGTTTTTTGGCTGCATAAATGTCTTCTTTTGAGAAGTGTCTGTTCATGTCCTTTGCCCACTTTTTGATGGGGTTGTTTGTTTTTTTCTTGTAAATTTGTTTGAGTTCATTGTAGATTCTGGATATTAGCCCTTTGTCAGATGAGTAGGTTGCAAAAATTTTCTCCCATTCTCTAGGTTGCCTGTTCACTCTGATGGTAGTTTCTTTTGCTGTGCAGAAGCTCTTTAGTTTAATTAGATCACATTTGTCAATTTTGGCTTTTGCTGACATTGCTTTTGGTGTTTTAGACATGAAGTCCTTGCCCATGCCTATGTCCTGAATGGTAATGCCTCGGTTTTCTTCTAGGGTTTTTATGGTTTTAGGTCTAACATGTTACTCTTTAATCCATCTTGAATTAATTTTTGTATAAGTTGTAAGGAAGGGATCCAGTTTCAGCTTTCTACATATGGCTAGCCAGTTTTCCCAGCACCATTTATTAACTAGGGAATCCTTTCCCCATTGCTCGTTTTTGTCAGGTTTGTCAAAGGTCAGATAGTTGTAGATATGCGGCGTTATTTCTGAGGGCTCTGTTCTGTTCCATTGATCTATATCTCTGTTTTGGTACCGGTACCATGCTGTTTTGGTTACTGTAGCCTTGTAGTATAGTTTGAAGTCAGGTAGCATGATGCCTCCAGCTTTGTTCTTTTGGCTTAGGATTGACTTGGCAATGTGGGCTCTTTTTTGGTTCCGTATGAACTTTAGAGTAGTTTTTTTCCAATTCTGTGAAGAAAGCCATTGGTAGCTTGATGGGGATGGCATTGAATCTATAAATTACCTTGAGCGGTATGGCCATTTTCACAATATTGATTCTTCCAACCCATGAGCATGGAATGATCTTCCATTTGTTTGTATCCTCTTTTATTTCATTGAGCAGTGGTTTGTAGTTCTCCTTGAAGAGGTCCTTCACATCCCTTGTAAGTTGGATTCCTAGGTATTTTATTCTCTTTGAAGCAATTGTGAATGGGAGTTCACTCATGATTTGGCTCTCTGTTTGTCTGTGATTGGTGTATAAGAATGCTTGTGATTTTTGTACATTGATTTTGTATCCTGAGACTTTGCCGAAGTTGCTTATCAGCTTAAGGAGATTTTGGGCTGAGACAATGGGGTTTTCTAGATATACAATCGTGTCATCTGCAAACAGGGACAATTTGACTTCCTCTTTTCCTAATTGAATACCCTTTATTTCCTTCTCCTACCTAATTTCCCTGGCCAGAATTTCCAGCACTATGTTGACTAGGAGTGGTGAGAGAGGGCATCCTTGTCTTGTGCCAGTTTTCAAAGGGAATGCTTCCAGTTTTTGCCCATTCAGTATGATATTGGCTGTGGGTTTGTCATAGATAGCTCTTATTATTTTGAGATACGTCCCATCAATACCTAATTTATTGACAGTTTTTAGCATGAAGGTTGTTGAATGTTGTCAAAGGCCTTTTCTGCATCTATTGAGATAATCATGTGGTTTTTGTCATTGGTTCTGTTTATATGCTGGATTACATTTATTGATTTGCGTATGTTGAACCAGCCTTGCATCCCAGGGATGAAGCCCACTCGATCATGGTGGATAAGCATTTTGATGTGCTGCTGGATTCAGTTTGCCAGTATTTTATTGAGGATTTTTGCATCAATGTTCATCAAGGATATTGGACTAAAATTCTCTTTTTTGGTTGTGTCTCTGCCCGGCTTTGGTATCAGGATGATGCTGGCCTCATAAAATGAGTTAGGGAGGATTCCCTCTTTTTCTGTTGATTGGAATAGTTTCAGAAGAAATGGTACCAGTTCCTCCTTGTACCTCTGGTAGAATTCGGCTGTGAATCCATCTGGTCCTGGACTCTTTTTGGTTGGTAAGCTATTGATTATTGCCACAATTTCAGAGGCTGTTATTGGTCTATTCAGAGATTCAACTTCTTCCTGGGAGGGTGTATGTATCGAGGAATTTATCCATTACTTCTAGATTTTCTAGTTTATTTGCCTAGATGTGTTTGTAGTATTCTCTGGTGGTAGTTTGTATTTCTGTGGGATCGGTGGTGATAACCCCTTTATCATGTTTTATTGCGTCTATCTGATTCTTCCTCTTTTCTTCTTTATTAGTCTTGCTAGCGGTCTATCAATTTTGTTGATCTTCTCAAAAAACCAGCTCCTGGATTCATTAATTTTTTGAAGGGTTTTTTGTGTCTCTATTTCCTTCAGTTCTGCTCTGATTTTAGTTATTTCTAGCCTTCTGCTAGCTTTTGAATGTGTTTGCTCTTGCTTTTCTAGTTCTTTTAATTGTGATGTTAGGGTGTCAATTTTGGATCTTTCCTGCTTTCTCTTGTGGGCATTTAGTGCTATAAATTTCCCTCTACACACTGCTTTGAACGTGTCCCAGAGATTCTGGTATGTTGTGCCTTTGTTCTTGTTGGTTTCAAAGAACATCTTTAATTCTGCCTTCACTTCATTATGTACCCAGTAGTCATTCAGGAGCAGGTTGTTCAGTTTCCATGTAGTTGAGCGGTTTTGAGTGAGTTTCTTAATCCTGAGTTCTAGTTTGATTGCCCTGTGGTCTGAGAGACAATTTGTTATAATTTCTGTTCTTTTACATTTGCTGAGGAGAGCTTTACTTCCAACTATGTGGTCAATTTTGGAATAGGTGTGGTGTGGTGCTGAAAAAAATGTATATTCTGTTGATTTGGGGTGGAGAGTTCTGTAGATGTCTATTAGGTCCATTTGGTGCAGAGCTGAGTTCAATTCCTGCATATCCTTGTTAACTTTCTGTCTCGTTGATCTGTCTAATGTTGACAGTGGGGTGTTAAAGCCTCCCATTATTATCATGTGGTAGGTCTCTAAGGACTTGCTTTGTGAATCTGGGTGCTCCTGTATTGGGTGCATATATATTTAGGATAGTTAGCTCTTCTTGTTGAATTGATCCCTTTACTATTATGTAATGGCCTTCTTTGTCTCTTTTGATCTTTGTTGGTTTAAAGTCTGTTTTATCAGAGACTAGGATTGCAACCCCTGCCTTTTTTTGTTTTCCATTTGCTTAGTAGATCTTCCTCCCTCCTTTTATTTTGAGTCTATGTGTGTCTCTGCACGTGAGATGGGTTTCCTGAATACAGCACACTGATGGGTCTTGACTCTTTATCCAGTTTGCCAGTCTGTGTCTTTTAATTGGAGCATTTAGTCCATTAACATTTAAAGTTAATATTGTTATGTGTGAATTTGATCCTGTCATTATGATGTTAGCTGGTCATTTTGCTCGTTAGTTGATGCAGTTTCTTCCTAGCCTTGATGATCTTTACAATTTGGCATGATTTTGCAGTGGGTGGTACTGGTTGTTCCTTTCCATGTTTAGTGCTTCCTTCAGGAGCTCTTTTAGGGCAGGCCTGGTGGTGACAAAATCTCTCAGCATTTGCTTGTCTGTAAAGTATTTTATTTCTCCTTCACTTACGAAGCTTAGTTTGGCTGGATATGAAATTCTGGGTTGAAAATTCCTTTCTTTAAGAATGTTGAATATTGGCCCCCACTCTCTTCTGGCTTGTAGAGTTTCTGCCGAGAGGTCAGCTGTTAGTCGGATGGGCTTCCCTTTGTGGGTAACCCGACCTTTCTCTCTGGCTGCTCTTACCATTTTTTCCTTCATTTCAACTTTGGTGAATCTGACAATTTTGTGTCTTGGAGTTGCCCTTCTCGAGGAGTATCTTTGTGACATTCTCTCTATTTCCTGAATCTGAATGTTGGCCTGCCTTGCTAGATTGGGGAAGTTCTCCTGGATAATATCCTGCCGAGTGTTTTCCAACTTGGTTCCATTCTCCCCATCACTTTCAGGTACACCAATCAGATGTAGATGTGGTCTTTTCACATAGTCCCATATTTCTCGGAGGCTTTGTTCATTTCTTTTTATTCTTTTTTCTCTAAACTTCCCTTCTCACTTCATTTCATTCATTTCATCTTCCATCACTGATACCCTTTCTTCCAGTTGATCGCATCAGCTCCTGAGGCGTCTGCATTCTTCATGTAGTTCTGGAGCCTTGGCTTTCAGCTCCATCAGCTCCTTTAAGCACTTCTCTGTATTGGTTATTCTAGTTATACATTCATCTAAATTTTTTTCAAAGTTTTTAACTTCTTTGCCTTTGGTTTGAATTTCCTCCCGTAGCTCGGAGTAGTTTGATCGTCTGAAGCCTTCTTCTCTCAACTCGTCAAAGTCATTCTCCGTCCAGCTTTGTTCCATTGCTGGTGAGGAACTGCATTCCTTTGGAGGAGGAGAGGCACTCTGCTTTTAAAAATTTCCAGTTTTTCTGCTCTGTTTTATTCCCCATCTTTGTGGTTTTATCTACTTTTGGTCTTTGATGATGGTGATGTACAGATGGGGTTTTGGTGTGGATGTCCTTTCTGTTTGTTAGTTTTCCTTCTAACAGACAGGACCCTCAGCTGCAGGTCTGTTGGAGTTTGCTAGAGGTCCACTCCAGACCCTGTTTGCCTGGGTATCAGCAGCGGAGGCTGCAGAACAGCGGATTTTCGTGAACCGTGAATGCTGCTGCCTGATCGTTCCTCTGGAAGTTTTGTCTCAAAGGAGTACCCGGCCGTGTGAGGTGTCAGTCTGCCCCTACTGGGGGGTGCCTCCCAGTTAGGCTGCTGGGGGGTGAGGGACCCACTTGAGGAGGCAGTCTGCCCATTCTCAGATCTCCAGCTGCATGCTGGGAGAACCACTACTCTTTTCAAAGCTGTCAGTCAGACAGGGACATTTAAGTCTGCAGAGGTTACTGCTGTCTTTTTGTTTGTCTGTGCCCTGCCCCCAGAGGTGGAGCCTACAGAGGCAGGCAGGCCTCCTTGAGCTGTGGTGGGCTCCACTCAGTTCGAGCTTCCCGGCTGCTTTGTTTACCTAATCAAGCCTGGGCAGTGGCGGGCGCCCCTCCCCCAGCCTCGCTGCCGCGTTGCAGTTTGATCTCAGACTACTGTGCTAGCAATCAGCGAGACTCCGTGGGCAGAGCACCCTCCGAGCCAGGTGTGGGATATAATCTCCTGGTGTGCCGTTTTTTAAGCCCCTCGGAAAAGCTCAGTATTAGGGTGGGAGTGACCCGATTTTCCAGGTGCCGTCTGTCACCCCTTTCTTTGACTAGGAGAGGGAACTCCCTGACCCCTTGCACTTCCCGAGTGCGGCAGTGCCTCGCCCTGCTTTGGCTCGTGCACGATGCGCTGCACCCACTGTCCTGTGCCCACTGTTTGGCACTCCCTAGTGAGATGAACCCGGTACCTCAGATGGAAATGCAGAAATCACCCATCTTCTGTGTCGCTCACGCTGGGAGCTGTAGACTGGAGCTGTTCCTATTCGGCCTTCTTGGCTCCCTCCAAAACCAAAAATTTCAAGACTGCCATTACCTCTGAGGAGTCAGGGAAGGAGAGAGGATTTTATAAACTAGTCAGTAGGTGTTTATGCTTCAATGTTCTTTATATCGTATCGTATGACTATGTTACCCTCTTTTATATGTACTCAATATTGAAGAGATCAAAGCTATCTTGAGTAGAGGTAAAAGAAAAATTTTTTTAATTAAAAAATATATTTAAGGCCAGTGCGGTGGCTCATGCCTGTAAACCCAGCACTTTGGGAGGCTAAGGTGGGTGGATCACAAGGTCAGGAGTTCGAGACCAGCCTGGCCAAAATGGTGAAACCCTATCTGTACTAAAAATATAAAAATTAGCCAGACGTGGTGGCCCATGTCTCTATCCCAGCTACTCAGGAGGCTGAGGCAAGAGGATTTCTTGAACCTGGGAGGCAGAGGTTGTGGCGAGCTGAGATCGCACCACTGCACTCCTGCCTGGGCAACAGAGTGAGACTCTATCTCAAAAAAGAAAAAAAAAAATATATATATATATATACATATATATATATATATTTAAATGACACTTTTAAAAATGGAGGGAGGAGAGTAGCTATGATATATCAGTTTACTGTTAGAATAATTTTGACAGATGGGATATTTTCGCATGTCAGCATCATTCAAATTTTTTATTATGTTAAACTGATTAACAATAATTACATATAAAAAGTGGACATTCATGTCATTCAGATAAAGCCACTACCCTGCTCTGTGGGTTTATCAGAAGGTGTCAAGTCCTACCTCCTCAGTAGGCGTCTACACAACCTGGCCCTGTATCCCTCTCCACCCGCCCCCTTGCAGTGCACACTATACTCCCACTGTTCCAGCTCTTTGTCTGTCCCCAGATGGAACCATGCTTCTCCTGTTTCTGCTGCTAGGCCGGAATTCCTCCAGATAGCTCCACGCTGGTACCTTTTTCTGCAGTTCTTGGTTCAAGTGTTTCTGTGCAGAGAGACTTTCTCAAATGGCAGAGTAGTTTCTTTTTTCCTTTTTTTGTTTTTAATGTGTGGCACCATCATTCTGAAAATATCTTATTCTTGTGATTACTTGTTTATAAATTGTTTTGTCCCTACATAGGGGCTGCATCTCTGTTATTTCTCCAAGCACCTGGCATAGAGGAGATATTCAACAACTTTATAGAATGAGTTAATATTTTGCAGACTAAATAGTTGGGCAATAGAAAGTTGCATATATATTCTCATTTTTTAATGGGGAAACAGTAAAGTTCAGACCCATTCACTTTAAATATTCATCCAAAAGGTATTTATTAAGCATTTACTATGTGTCAGGCACTGTGCTACATACTAAGGATACAGAGTGAACAGGAAGGTAGCCAGGAACCCTGTGCTGGGAATGGACAGGCCTCCAGGTGCCTAAGAAGATTAGAGTAAAATCAGGAACCAAATGATCTGGAAACTAAGTTGCCAAAATACTGTGGGTAGGATTCTGGGCATTTTTCTTCAATAATCTTATAGTGATACCTAAAGCCAGTGCAGTGGGGAGATTAAAGGATGAGACTATCAGAGGTAAGGGGAGCTTTAGGACACAAAGCCAGTCATTGCACAAATGCCAGAGTTCCCACGAGAAAGAAAAACTAAAAAGCAGCAAAACACAAGTCCCTGGATTAGTTGGTTAAACAATAGTCCCTCATCTTCCTAAACACTTCTTCAGATATGTCGTTGAAAACCCCAGCTGGAAAGACCCCTCTGAGTTCCAAGACTGACTGATGAAATGATATTTCTACCTTTGATCTGTTGTAATAAAATTAAGATGTGAGTAGAAGAGAACAGAGATATCTCTATAAAGTTCCCTGTTACAGCTCAGTCAGCCCTTTGTATCCATGGCTTCCACATCCGTGGATTCAACCAACCGCAGATCAGAAATATTTGGGGGAAAAACGGTGTCTGTACTGAACGTGTATAGATTTTTGTCCTTGTCATTATTCCCTAAATCATTGAGTTAGGTATTATCATTATTCCCTAAATTTACATTGAGTTAGTTATTATAACTAGCCTAGAGATGATTCAAAGTGTGTAAGTGGATGTGCAATGGGTATATGCAAATACTACACCCCTTTTTTGGTTTTTTTTTTTTGAGACGGGGTCTCGCCCTGTCACCCGGGCTGGAGTACAGTGATGCAATCTAGGCTCACTGCAGCCTTCGCCTCCCGGGTTCCAGTGATTCTCCTGCCTCAGCCTCCTGAGTAGCTGGGATTACAGGCATGCACCACCATGCCCAGCTAATTTTTGTATTTTTAGTACAGACGGGGTTTCACCATGTTGGCCAGGCTGGTCTCGAACTCCTGACCTCAGGTGGTCTGCCAGCCTCGGCCTCCCAAAGTGCTAGGATTAAAGGCCTGAGCCACCATGCCCGGCCAGAGCCACCACCCCTTCCTGTACCACTTTAAGTAAGGAACTTGTGCATCTGTGGATTTTGGTATCCAAAGAGGGTCCTGGAGCAAATCCCTCATGGATGCCTGGGGACAACTGTATTATATTAGGTTGCCAATCAATTCGTGTACACTTTACCCAGTTTTATACCATATTGAACTATTGATATTTGATTTGACATACCTGTGGCCATTTTTGAACAAGGCCATTCTGAACTAATATGTCTTGATGTGAGAGCATATTCCCTAGTCGCATCTTTGTTTCTATGGAATGCACTGATTCAATTTATATCCCTTTGATTTATGTCCTGTTTCCATCAGGGAACAAGCTCTCGGCACTAATACCTGCTACACAGGAATGCCTCTACCATCTCTTTTAGATAGTTCAGAAGGCCCTTGAAGATCTTACACATTCTAAATACCCTGGGACACTTCCCACCGTATCACAAGGTCATTACAATTGTCTGCCAGTGATAATTTTGTTCCTTAGGTTCCTAAGCATTTACTCCTGGTTCTCAGTGGCTTTGTCAGCCTCCCACAGGGTTGGCAATGACACCCACTATACTTCTCTCTATCCTGCCTTGGGGAATCAGTTTAGCATCTTATCTCCTTGCTTGTTGGAATTGACACATCCAGCATTCAGACTGTCCATGCTACATGTAGGATAACCAACAAACAAAATTGCATTTTTTGAAACTTAAAGGCTCAATACCTTTATTTAGTATTAGGCTGCAGATTGTTGGGCCTGTAAGTAGGACACACGTTGCCTAGGGTGGTCCGGCTCTGTCCTTTGCCATCTGGCTGCATGAATCAGTGTCAGCTGGATGCAAATATATCTCTCGAAAGGGGACATTGGGAAAAAGGGTAGATACACTAAGCACAGACCCCAGAACCTGTTCTCAGAAAAATATTTTCATGGTAAATCCTAAGATATTAAAGCACAGGTTTAAAATGCAGGCTGCATGCTTTCTCTGTCTTTTATTTTCATTGGATGCTAGAATTTGAATGGGCCCTCTTTCTGCTTTATTAATCCATATTTTATTGCAGGAGAAATTCAGAGAACTCAGGAATGGCAGGAAGTGGATGAGAAAGAGTATGTGATAGAAACTACAAGTAGACGTAAGGGCAAAACAAGAATAATGCTACTGAGACGATGAGGCTTGCATATCCAGCTGGCTACTGTATTGCCATATAGCCACCAGAATTGGATCTCAGCTTGGATTTTCGAGGCTTAGCAGTACAATGGAGATTGGGATTCATAAATTATAAGTGTAATTTATTAAAAGGTAGTTTTGGTCTCAGAAGGAACACAAATAATAATAATGCATGCATCACTGAAAGATAAAAATCCATAAAAAATAATTGGGGAATATGAGATAAGCAGAAAATTGAGAATAAGAATAAAAAGGTAACTTGGAGTAAGGGAGGAATAAATTAGTAAGCTAATCATAACACACACCCCATAACATCCTGGATATTGGTTGATGTCTGAATATTGAGTTGATGGGTCAACACTGGCCACAGCGGTGAAGCATCATTAGAGTAGCTTGGGCTTGCAAGGAAGGTCAGCATTATATCCCTTCCCATCCCCAGATGCCACCATAGACTCACCTACACTATCCCCAGGTCCTCATTGTACTCATTTTATTCATTCACATGTTTTTTGAATGTATTCAGTATGCCAGTGACCAAGTTCTGGAGAAACCATACTTTGTAAAAAGTAGACATTGTCCTTGCTCCAGTGAAATTTACCCCCCCAAAAAAGGAGAGAAGGAACCGATAAACAAATGATCTCATGAACTAATTGTCTAGCTACAAACCCAGACAAGTTCTCTGGAAGAAAAGAGCATGGTGCCAGGAAAACCCAGACTGGTCTGAGCAAGGTAGGTATAGGGGATTGAAGATCAGGCAGAACATCTTAGAGCAAGTGATGTTTGAACTAAGAGCCAAAGGCTGAGTAGGAATTAACTAGGTAAATGATATAAGGTCTGGTAGAGTGAGAAAGAGTGTGTGGACGAAGAGAAACCCTTTCAGATACAGAGAATAATACACGCAAAATCCCTGTGATAGGAGGGACCATGGTGTGTGCAAAGAACTGAAGAGTCATGGTAGATAGACCACAGAGCATCAGGAAAAGAATATACAATGCAGCCAGAAAGATAGACAGAAATGAAACCCATAAAGCCTTGGCTGCTGCATGAACAATTTTGGCTTTTATCCTAATAAGACTTAAGGCTGGCGGAAGGTAGTGATATGATCAGATTTAGGCTTTGAAAATATTTTGATTGATTAATGTGGGGAGCAAAGTAAAGGGCAGAATGGGCAAGCGGGATGCAAAAGATTAGCTAGGGATATTATGTTAGTGCAGGCAAGAGACATTGGCAGTGTGGAGTCAGTTTATGACAGTGGTGATGGACAGAGGTAGAAGGATGTGAGAAGCAGGGCCTGGAGCCGGATTGGCTGTAGGACACAGGGAAAGGGAGGAGTCAAGGAATTGCCTAGACATGTGGTTTGTGCAACTGAGTGGATTTTGACTCCTATTCCTGGGCTAGGTGTCAAACTGCCAAACTAGGAATGAGAGGGAGGGAGCCATGACAGCAACGTTGGACATAGTATGATTGAGATGTTTTCAGGCATCTAGAGAAGTCATGCAGACGGTAAAATGTACCACTTTGGAATTAAGAAGAGAAGTCTTAGCTGGAGATAAAAGATTTGTAAGTCATACATATTAAAATGGAAGGAAAGTGAAGAGAATATAGCATGACAAAGAAAAGAAGGCCTCGCCGGTTGCGGTGGCTCACGCCTGTAATCCCAGCACTTTGGGAGGCTGAGGTGGGTGGATCACGAGGTCAAGAGATCGAGACCATCCTGGCTAACACGGCGAAACCCCGTCTGTACTAACAATATAAAAAATTAGCCAGGCGTGGTGGCAGGCGCCTGTAGTCCCAGCTACTCGGGAGGCTGAGGCAGGAGAATGGCGTGAACCCGGGAGGCAGAGCTTGCAGTGAGCGGGAGATCGTGCCACTGCACTCCAACCTGGGCGACAGAGCGAGACTCTGTCTCAGAAAAAAAAAAAAAAAGAAAAGAAAAGAAGGCCTCAGATGGAGCCATGGAGAGTTTTCAAGGAGCAGCTAGGCCAGGGATGATCCTAAACTCAGCACTAGGATGGTAATGGCAAGTGTTTATTTTCTCACCATTAACTTAAACTTCTTCTCTATTGTTTTGTGTTACCCATGACAGACAACTGTCACTCATCTCTCACTCTAGAATTTCCTTAGTTAACCCTAAATCATCTTTGCCAATGATGATAGACGTTTCACTCTAAATGGGTTTAATCAAGATGAAAAATATAATCACATCATTTTATAATGAATAAGACTTTACAGGTATGCTAAATGATTGTTCCAAAACCATTTAAATGATAGTGATTTTATACTTTTGTGTTTCACTGGTCGGCTTCTCTGGCCTTGACCTGTGAGCTCAGCATGAAGTGCTGAGATTTGATTTAAGATGACCTAGAGTTTACGTACAGTCATTTACTTGGAAATGATCACTTCGCGTATTTCAGAAGATGACATCTCTTAGGTCAGTTTTGCAAGTTCATTATTTCAAGCTGTCTAAAGGAGGTATAGGACTTTGTAACAAGTAATTAAGGAAACCACCACAAAAGTTTAAGTTTATACTATATGATAGTTTTCATTATCCAATGCTGCATTTTTTATAATAGACATTGAATAGGAGTGAACTATCCTTACTAAGTGGTAGGCATTTTTCCCCATGATTATTTGTTCACTGAATTTGGAAGTGATGGAATTCCAGTAAAGAGCTATATCAGGATCGTATGCACTCATGCACATGTGCAGTATAGGTATTTGCATGTGCTATGTTTCCCGGTGTTTCCCTGTGTTTGCTATGTAATATATAAAATCAAGACATCAACTGTTGTCTCCCCAGAGTTATAGCTATATAACTTAAGCAGCAAAGGAAAGGATTTGGGGGTCCATTTTAATTAATGTAGGCAAGAGATAAGACCATTTTTTCAAGTTAATAGGAAAGAAAATTATGGAGCTGTACTGTCCAAGGTGGTAAACACTAGCCATACAGGGCTATTTAAATATCAATTATTGAAAAATTGAATAAAATTTAAAATTCAGTTTCTCAATCACACTAGCACATTTCATGTGCTCAGTGTTCCCATGTAGCTAGTGGCTGTGGTATTGGACAATGCCAATATGCAACTTTTCCACAATTACAGATGGTTCTATTGAATAGTGCCAAAAAAGAGCAGGGTTCAAATCCAGGCCAGTGCCTCTTTCTGCACAGCCAGTGCACTAAGAATGATTTTGACATTTTGAACTGACTGAAAAATAATCAAAAGAAGAATATTTTAGAGCACATGAAGATCATTTGAGATTCAAATTTTAGTGTCCTTAAAATTTCTATTGAGCACAGCCATGTGCATTCTGTTATGCATTGTCTATGTGTTCACACTACAACAGCTGCATTGAGTAGTTGTGACAGAGACTTTATAGTCTGCGAAGTCTAAAATATGTACTCTCCGGTTCTTTAAGAAAAGTTTGTTAACTCTTGAGCTAAAGGAAGGAAGGGAGTAGTATCACACATTGCCTTCATAAAAAATATTCTGTATAGATTTGGAAAATGAAATCAATAAGGAGAAGGGAAAGTATATCTAGAATTCATGCCCAGATTTGATGGCTGTGGGATATCTTGCATTTGGGGATGTGATGGTGGATCGGGGTGAAAGCTCTGGAAATGTTGGCAATAGCCTCTAACATGTATCCAAAAGGCTCCGTCATACCCTCAGCTTTCTCAGTGTCTTTGCATGTTTTTTAGGATACTCTCAAAAGCTCACTTCTCTCTGTAATTCACCATCTTCCCCATTGTAAAAGGCAAATTAAGTCCTCTCAAAGGTTTGACAATATGAAACAAGGAAATTCAGTTAGTCTCTTGACAGCAATGCCAATTATCTGTCTTTTTTTAAAAACATTCTCTTAGGCGAATGCCTAAGACAATGGAAAATTGTTTTGCAGTGAGACCCAAGCCAATCTAGACACAAGCTGCTCTCATTATAACCATCTCTTCCCATCTCTTGAGGATGAGCTCACTAATAAGAATACATTATCTCTTATTGGGACAGGCTTAAATACATGCAAGAACGTCATTAAGTCATTCCCTATCAGAATAGGAGCTATTGAGAATTTCAGCAGAACTAACATTGTGTCTTCTCTACCTATGAATTGAGTGGTGTCATGACAAAGCACTGTAGGGAGCCCTGCCAACCTATTTGATAATGTTGATGGACAAGATTGTATGGGGGAGTGGGGAGAAAAAACACCTTTTATATTCTTCCCTGATATATGTATAAGTAGTTCTTTAGGAAGAGATGAAATGTGTGGCTTTGTCCTGAATAGATTCCCTTAAGGGGCACCCAGGGAATTTCTAGGCCCAGTGGAATTAGTGTTCTAGAAAGAGAATCATGCTTCTGTTGCAGAGCACCCTTCTTAATCCTCATGAATCCTAGTTAATAGCACATATAATAGAGTATTCTTATTGATGCCTGCACCTTCCTTTGAAGTGCACCCAAAAGGATAAATGATATAGACATATGCTAAAGCAAGTATGGTGAAATGCTACTAGTGGAATCTGTGGTAGGTATATGGGTGTCCACTGTAAAATGATTTCAACTCTTCTATATGTGTAAAGATTTTCATAACAAAATGTTAGGGAAAAAATCCTCCTGGAATACATTTCATGTAAGCCTCTAATTCCTCAGCATTAGCCACAGGCAGAACTATCTTCAAAGGAGTAAATCATCAGGAAAAGTCTGTGACCCCAAAAGAGTGCTGTCCAAGTTTTCTCAGGCATGGCTCAGGTTCAGGCACAAATGCAAGTTCCCAGTTCCCATCTCCTCAGTGTGTGCCCGCTGACCTCCCTGCGACAGTTCTGCCCATTGACCAGTAGGGGATAATTCAGATGAACACCTTTGTGCTTAGAATACGAGCACTTAGACTTCTAGATTTTAAAAGGATTTCTGAGCCCGATCCTTACACACGTGCTTTGGTTTGTACTGTCTTTCTGTACATCTTCAGTTAAGAGATGCTTTCTGGAGTGTTTTGTAGATGGATTTGAAGACTTCTCATTGCTTCAGTACAGAATACCCTCGCAATGCATGCCTGGAAGGAGTCCATGGACTGATATTTTCTAGCCAAAGGGAGCTAAAAATCAGCCATTTTGACATTTGGATTTCTCATTGATGTGTCTTGTTTATTTAATTCAATTTAATATGAAAGAGTAGAGAGGGTAGAACAAACTGTTCAGCAATGTATAGATCATTAGGTTTTAAAACCAAATAAAAAGTACTCAGCGTAAAAATTTGCCTGACTGAAAGAATTTTGAAATTATTCTTGAAAGCTCTGAAGCACGCAGAGGCAACTTTGGACGTGATGGATATTTTTGCTGCATAGAGTATCCAGTGCCAAAGAGATGATCCTGTCAGAAAATATTATGAAACCAACCTATCTTTGATAATTGCTTCAAATTGTCTACATATATAATTCTAAATCTCTTTTCAAAGTACTTACACTACCAGTGGTCTTTGATTTATAACTGCTGGTCCAAGCGATGGCCTACTAATAATACAAAACAGGGTCTTAGCTTCACTGCATATCATTTCCAGAAGACGTGAATCTGAAGTCAGTGTAAGAGATGTGTGAGTAGGAATGAGAACTCTTAGAAGTCGTAGGAAGGGGTTCAAGTCAGAGGGAACAGCAGAGGTAGCTGGCCTAAGGCAAAGGGACCGGTGCAGGATCAGAAAGAAGTCCATTCCGATGAAAAGAGCTGAGACCAAGGGGAACCATAATGGGGCCAGAGCATGCAAGACCATTGCAAGAAGCATCAAGGGCATGGAGCTTTATCCAGAAGACAGGAGCCGCCATCGAGAGGGCATGCTCCAGCTTTTGTTTTAGCAGAATCTCTTTGAGTGTGATGTGGAAAATGAATTGGAGAGGGGAACCAGGAAACCTATTAGGAGGCTACTTCTGTAATCCATGAAATGGCAATATTCTGCTTTTATGTCCCTGAGAAGAAAGCATAGGTAAGGACCACCGAATACACATTTGGTAGAAAAAGAATATTCCCCGGCTAAGGATTAGGAAGATAGAGAAAACGATCAGGACCACCCACCCATTACTTCATTTTCCTTTATGTATCCGACCAAGTACCCTTTCTAAATGAAAGTAAACTTTACAGTTTTTTTTTTTTTAATTTAAGCATCTCATTAGAACCTACTGAATATGAGTCTCCATGTACTAATTGTAGTAAAAATCTGTCTGAAGGCTGGCATCGGTATGTCTGGGCAGGATGTATATTCTAGCCCAGATTTTGCATATATGTCACAAGCAGTCCAGAATCCCTTGAGTTTCAGACATAGCTGTTAGAAGCACACTGATCTTCACAGGTGGAGGCCTCCACTGCCATCAGTCCATTACTGCTGCTTAAATTTACAGCACCCTGGACAAGAGGAGAAGGTGGCCTAGCTGTTTCATTGGCCCCCACATCTCTCTGCCACATGATGGACAGCCATATCAGATTGCATTAGAATGTTGACCGCATATTAACTGGTGATCCTTCTTTCTCTCAATACGTATTTTAAAATCACTCTAAATGCCCTGCTCTTATTACTAGATTATTTGGCCTTGGTGTATAGTGTCTTGGGGTCATCAGTATGAAGGTCAGGTCACGATAAAAGAGTGGGGTCTCCAATGTGGATACACCCAGGAGGTCACTCTCTCCCCAGGCTGTGTCCAAGTGGCATAGGGCAGCACAGGGCTCTGTCCCCATGATGTACGGTCCGTTTCCATGACCTAGGAGATGAAGCTGGGCCTCAACTCTGCACCTGCATGTTCCTACAACTTCTCAGAGTCCTGTGGATAATGATGGAGGAGACAAACCATGCAGGAAACAGCCCTCTAGAGCACCCAATCTGGGTCTAAGTTTGTCTTACATGTTTAAGAAAAATTTGCCTTAATTTATTTTACTGTATTAATTGATTAATTTTTAAAGAAATAGTGAAGTCCATCACTAAGACCTCAGGCCATACCTTAGATATTGAGATGTTGAATAAATCCCACCAGTTTATTTTATTGTAATGTGCCTCTTTTTTTCCTAAAAACTAAGCCCCAAAATAAAAAAGTTTACATTGTTATTTATTTATTTTAGAGACAAACTCTCACTCTGTCACCCAGCCTGGAGTGCAGTAGTACAATTGTAGCTCACTGTAGCCTGAAACTCCTGGGCTCAAGCGATCCTCCCACCTCAGCCTCCCAAGTAGCCGGGACTACAGGCACATACCACCATGCCCAGCTAGTTATTTATATTTTGCTAAATAAATTTTTGAAATAAATTTCACAAATATTTCCCCATTTTCAGTTGAAATTTAATTTTTTCTTTCTTTCTTTTTTCTTTTCTTTCTTTCTTTCTTTCTTTCTTTCTTTCTTTCTTTCTTTCTTTCTTTCTTCTTTCTTTCTTCTTTCTGTGCTTCTTTCTCTCATATTGCTCCTTGTGTAGCAGGGCTATCCCATAGGCAGGGTGCCCAGGGTAGTGAAACTTTAATTTTGAAAGAGTTTTTAATGCCAGAATCTGACTTATGAATTCACTCAGTAGATATTACATGTCACTGGCATATGACCTTTTAATAGATATTTTATTGGCGTAGGAATGGTAAGGTCAGAGACTTGAGTGGTTCCACTTCTAACAGCAAAAAGAAACTATTTCTGGCTATAATAAAATTTAGCATCTTAAAATTTAAATAGAATAGTTGTTTATACTTACTCAGGGAACTGGAGGGTTATATGGGATATTTAAATAAATTGTGGAACACTTGGTCCTGAAAACTGCCCATTGTAATACTTTAAACAAAATAATGTCATTTAAAAGTTTCAAGCCTCCTGAACATCAGGGAAAGGTGAAAATACAGTCATGGGATATAGAGACTAGCATCAGGAAAAACAGCTAGAAATCCTGAACTTGGATCTCTTCGCATGTCCTTGTGCTGCTTAAGAGATTGCTTAAGAGATGACCTTGATAACATTTTAAAAATTTGAGTGCAAAGTGCAATGTATTGTCTTTCCATGGATTAGAGCACATGATAACTCTTGAGCCAGATTATAAGAATCCCTATCATAAGATTAGGAGAAGTGGGAGAAAAGAATCAGAATCGAAAGCCTGACCCACAGCTGACTCCCTTGTCTAAAGAAAACGCTTGCTCTTGCTTTCAGCATGTGGCTTCCTGAAAATGATCTTTACCTTAATAAGTAACTGTTTAAAGCTTTACTTATTAATTTACTTATTAATTTGAATTAGTTTGAGTCCTTAGGGAACCCTGAGAGGGTTCTTTTTGTCTTGACTACAAAGGCCCACATCCCTCAGAAGGTACTCTCATGTCGGCAGCTGGACAACAACCTCAAGGATTGTCATTGTGGAATCATGGCACAATCCAATTTTTTATCTCACTGTTATGAGTTGAGTGGTGGTCCCCAAAAAGACATGTCTTTATCCTGTTTCCTGGAACCTGTGAATGTTCCCTTGTTTGGAAAAGAGATATTTAAAGATGTTATAAAGGTAGGATTTTGTAATGAGGAGATTATCCTGGATCTTCCATGTGGGCCCTAAATCCAGTGATGTGTGTATTAGTCTGTTCTCATGCTGCTAATAAAGACATACCAGAGACGTAATTTATAAAGAAAAAGAGGTTTCATGGACTCATAGTTCCACATGGCTGGGGAGGTCTCACAATCATGGTGGAAGGCAAAGGAGGAGCAAAGGCATGTCTTACATGGCGACAGGCAAAAGAGAATGTGCAGGGGAACTGTCCTTTATAAAACCATCGGATCTCATGAGATTTATTCACTATCATGAGAACAGCACAGGAAAAACCCACCCCCATGATTCAGTTACCTCCCACTCGGTCCCTCCCATTACTCATGAGGATTATGGGAGCTACAATTCAAGATGAGATTTGGGTGGAGACACAGCCAAACCATATTGATGTATGTCCTTAGAAGAGTGAGGCAGGGAGAGATTTCACACAGAAAGAAGAGGAACAGGTGGCAATGTGTCCACAGAGGCAGAGATTGGAGTGGTGCAGGCTCAGGTCAAGGAATGGTGACAGCTACTAGAAAGTGAAAGAAGCAAGGAACCGACTCCCCCAAAGGAGTGTGGCCCTGCTGACATGTTGATTTCAGACTTCTGGCCTCCAGAACTGTGAAAGAATACATTCATATTGTTTTAAGCCACTCAATTTTTGGTAAGTCAATATAGCAGCCATAAGAAACTAATACACTAACAATGAATTCTGTTTCCTCCATTTATTCATACCTTCCCTAATGTCTGCTTTTCCAGGTGAGGTATCTGAAAGGTCTTTTTTCCTTCCGTGCTCTTGCCCATCCTTCTGGAATATTCTCTGTGGCAGTTATGCAGACCATTACAACCACATTTCTTGTGGGTTGTATGTGTGAAATCTGCAGAGCTCAGAAAAAAAAAATATCTGATCAAAAGCAACGCTTGAACTACTGAATTTCTTTCTATTCAAGTTTATTCATTCAATATTATTTGTTGAATAAATATTCAGCAAATATTTATTTAGCATATACTATGTGCCAGGCATTGTTCTGCATGCTAGAGAAGCCTGGGGAAGTGAGGGGAAAGATGAACAAAAATCCCTGCTCCCATTAAGTTTTCATAGGCAAGCACTACCTAAAATAAAGAGGTAAAGTTACAGCATGTTGGATGTAGTAAAAAGAAACTACAGAGAATTAAGAAAGAAAGAGGGATAGGGAATAGTTTTCTGTTTTAATAGGATGGTTATGGAAGACTTTACCAAGAAGGTGACCTCCAGAAAGGAGATGTATTAGCCAGAGTTCCCCCGAGAAATTGAACCAATAGGAGATATTCACACTTACATATGTATGTGTATGTGTATGAGATTTATTGCAAGGGAATTGGTTCATGTGATATGGAGGCTGGCAAGTCCAAAATCTGCAGAGCAGATGTCCCAGTTTGAGTTCGAAAGCCACAGGCTGCTGGTCAACACAGTGGCTCACACCTGTAATCCCAGCACTTCGGGAAGCCAAGGCGGCCAGATCACTTGAAGTCAGGAGTTCAAGACTAGCCTGGCCAGCATGGTGAAACCCCATCTCTATTAAAAATACAAAAATTAGCTGGGTGTGGTGGTGCATGCCTGTCATCCCAGCTACTCAGGAGGCTGAGACAGGAGAATCCGGGAGGCAGAGGTTGCAGTGAGCCAAGACCACGCCACTGCACTCCAGCCTGGACAATAGACTCTGTCTCAAAAAAAATAAAATAAAATAAAATAAAAGCCACAGGCTGCTGTAGAATAAAAAAGAACCAATGTCTTAGTTCAGAGGCCATCAGGAAGGAGAATTCTTTCTTACTCAGGGGAATGTTAACCTTTTGTTCTATTCAGGCCTTCAACTGGTTGGATGAGGCCCTCCCACATTAGGGAGGGTAATCTGCTTTGCTCAGGCTACTGATTTAAATGTTAATCTCATCCAAAAACACCCTCACAGAAACATTCAGAATAATGATTGACCAAATATCTGAGCACTCTGTGTCCCAGCTAAATTGACACATAAAATTAACCATAACAGGAGAGGAGTTGAGTGAGCCATAAGGTATCTGGGGGAAGAGCTTTCTAGGAAGAGTAAATTTCAAAAGCTAAGGGCCTGGCTTATTGAACAATGAGGCAGCAAGTGCAGGAGGGACTGAGAGCTACAAGAGATGAGTAGCAGATGAATTCAGAGTGCCCTTGAGGTGAGGCTGGTAGCAGACTTGATAGACCATGGGCATGGCTTTTTGTCTGCTTTTGGTTACTTTGTTAGACCTATTTCAGGGTCTCCACCGTTGTCACATTCTTTCCTTTTTATGAGTATTTTTTTTTTCTGGTTATACCCATGAAACCTTATTTTCAGTCCCTAACCACAGGCTTTAGAGATCTATGCTGTATAAAAAGTAGTTCATCCAATTCTATTATGACTTATATATAGCAATCTGCTCATTCATGAAACAAAGAATTCCAGGCGTATCTTGTGTCACTCGCCTGTCCTGAGTATTGTGGTTTGAATTCATTTGCGGACTCTTGAGTAGGGCTGTCTGTCTATAATGACAATGCATATACATGTAGAACCAGCTTATGAGAGTTGGTGTCTTATAAACTGCATAATAGATTTAATAGTTTCTCCATACGTATTTCATGATTCCCACCTCAGAGGGCACAGGAAATGGTCCAAAGTAGATGCCTCTAACATAAAATGCCTGACAAGGCATCTGGGTCAGTGGGCTTTAGCTGCGTAACAAACCACTTCAAAACTTAGTGACTTGAAAACAAACCACTGTTAAGACAATAACCATATGTTACTGCTCACAAGTCTATGGGTCAGCTGAACCTTTCTGCTGATTTGCGTTGGGCTTCATTGATCCCAGCTGGTCTTAGGCAGGTATCTGTGTTCAGCTAGCAGATCAACTGAAGTCTGGCTAGTTGAGGACGGTCTTACCTACCTGGCTGGCAGCTGGCTGGCTGGCAGTTGGGACAGCAGGAGTGACTGGGCCCTGTGTCTCTCTTCTTCTAGCAGGCTAATCAAAGCTTGCTCAAAAGCAGGAGCATAGACTTCTTAAGGCCTAGGCCCAAAACTGGCATATTGTCACTTTGATCACATTTTACTGTCCAAAGCAAACACCAATACCTGTCCAGATTCAAGTGGGAAAGAAGTAGACTCTAAGTGTTTATAGGAGGAGCTGAAAAATAACAGTGGCCATTTTTTCAATCTATACATAATATGCTAATTAATTGTATGTGTTAACTTGACTGGTCCACCGGGTGCCCATTCATTTGGTCTGAGTCTGATGGCCTGAGAATGAGGAGAGCTGATGGGGTATTACACACACACACATACACTATTGATTCTGTCTCTCTGGAGAACCAAGACTAATACAGATTTTTGTCCCAAGAGTGGTTCTAGAGGAAGAGAATTGTAAGGATGAGTTTCCTGAATTGGTTCTGAGGTTTCTGGCATTGGTTCTCTCATCCGATTAGGTTTAACAATGCTAATAACTCTGTTTCCATTAATAAAGAGGGCACTGATAGATAGTCCATGGTGTACTCTGTCGATAGAGATATACAAAATATTACCATTGGATACTCCTAATCAACCACTTATAAGAAGCAAAGATTTTGGTGACTGTGTATATGATGCTTTTGAACATGATTGGCAAAGTAACGAATGTAAAGAGATTGGCTTCTATGGTCATTGAACAAAGAATGAGCTCAGGGTTTGAATTCCCAGGTCAAATGCTGCATACATGATCTAAAAGCTGCTATGTCTGCCCTCAAGGAGACCTTTATCTCCTATAGCCTTAGGACTAAGATCACTGAAAATCAAATGCAGGATGTCATCCTGTAACTGGCTGAACCAACACAATTTGAACCCTCAGCCTCACAAGGTGTCTACTGTTAAAGTCAGCATACTAACTAGGAAGGAATGTGTTGCTCAAAGTTGGAATGGAGATCAGCTTCAGCCCCAATGAAGCTGAGGACATTGAGCCGCTAACTTATGATGAGGGTTCTTTGCCAGCAGAAGAGCCCTCTCCAGCCTTTTCTAAGGGGATTAATCCTGTATCACCAGAGGAAACTCTAAGGGTCTCCCCCAAGGCAGTTGCCATGCAAGATGATGCTGATTCTATTCATGACCCCTCTTTGTTTCTAGACCTATAACTACATTCAAGTCCAAAGAGGCCCCTAAAGATGATGTAAAAAGTGCAACTCATGAGGATTTATACTATACTCCAAATAAGTATTTAGTATTTAAGTTTTCTAATTTATAAGAGAAAAGTTTGGAAAACTGTGAGGGAATGCATATTAAGAACATAGGATAATGGTAGGAGAAACACAAATTAGATCAAAATGAATTTATTGATATGGATAAAGGAAGCAGACAGCATGCATTTAATTTTGCAGCTCAGGCATTTGGAAAGTGCTGTAATTGTTTAGTCAGTTGGCTGAAACATGGGCCAGAAGGTCACCCACAGCGAGCGAGCTGGAAATGCTGAACTTCCCTTGGTTTAATGTAGAGGGAGGGATTAAATGACTTAGAGACATTGGGATGTTAGAGTGGGTTTGTCATTCAAGAATGACTCACTCACATTGGGAGGGTCCTGGAGACATACCTTTCACCATAACTGTGAGAAGTAAGTTTGCGAGGGAGTCCCGGCATCCTTGAAGAGCTCTGTGACACTCTACTCTGTAGGCCAGAACTTACAATGGAAACTGCAGTCACTGCATTGAGAAGTCTAAATGTAATGGGAATAATTGGATCCCAGGGTGGCAGGGGCCAAGTGGCAGCACTCGACCATCAAAGGCAAGATGGGCATGATTACCATGATGAACAGTGGAGTCAGGCAGCAACCAAAATTCTCTAGCTCACAGAGAACCAGGCACTGGCCAGTTGATCATGGTGTTCCTGGAAAGTAAGAGATAGGCAGGTGACTAAATTCTTTTTTGCTCTCTGTAGGCAGAAAATTTCTATGTCAAATGAAAAAAAAAGTATTACCTGAATCATGAAAGCAGAGAGTCACTCTCCTTCAAGGAATTCCCACACTTGAGCCAGTTTATAGACCCAAAACCCTTTCAATGAAGGGGAGGCTGGGTCTCTTTGAGAAAAGAACCCTGCACATTACTGAAAATTTATACTGTTCATCTTTCTCCCACCCTTCTCCAAATGGACCTATGGTGTTTTACCAGGTGACTATGCATTGGAGAAGAGGAAATAATCAGATCTTTTGGGGACGACTGACCACTGGCTCTGAACTGACACTTATTCCAGAAGACCCAGTATTTCACTGTGGTCCACCAGGCAGAGTATGGCTAATGGAGGTCAGGTGATCAACAGAGTTTTAATTCAGGTCCATCTCACAGTGAACTTCATGAGTCTCTAAACTTATCCTGTGGTTATTTCCCTAGTATGAAATGTATACTTGGAATAGATATATTCCCTGACAGAACTGCTACATTGGTTCTTGTGACCTGTGGAGTGAGGGCTATTGCAGAGGGAAAGGCCAAGTGGGAGCCACTAGAACTGTTTCAACCTAGGAAAATCATAAACCAAAAGCAGTACCACATTCCTGAAGGATGGCAGAGATTAGTGCTACCATCAAGAATTTCAAAGTCGCAGGGCTGGTGAGTCTCACTATACTCCCATTTAACTTACTTGACCTGTGCAGAAAACTAGATGATGGGGAGTAACATGGAAAGTTTAACCAGGTGGTGACTCCAATTGCAGCTGTTGTACCAGGTGTGGTTTCATTAATTAGCACATTCCCTGGTACTTGGTACACAGTTACTGATCTGGCAAATGCCTTTATTTCCATCCTTGTCAATAAGACTCATGAGAAGCAGTTTGCTTTCAGCTGTCAAGGCCAGCAATACACCTACACTGTCCTACCTAAGGGGCATATCAACTCTCCAGCCCTATGTTGTAATTTAGTTCACAGGGATCTTAATTGGCTTTCATCGCTAGTCCATTACATAGATGACATTATGCTGATTGGACCTAGTGAGCAAGAAGTAGCAACTACTCTAGTTTTATTGGCAAGACATTTGCATGTCAGAGGGTAGGAGATATATCTGACAAAGTTTAAGGACCTTCTACCTCAGTGAAATTCCTAGGAGTCCAGTGGCGTGCGACATGTTGAGATAGTCTTCTGAGGTGAAGGATAAGATATTGCATCTGGCCCCTGCTAAATCAAAAAAGAGGGACCATGCCTAGTGGGCTTCTTTCAGTTTTCGGAGGCAATATATTGCTCATTTGGGTGTGTTACTCCCACTCATTTATTTAGTGACCCAAGAAGCTGCTAGTTTTGAGTGGATCCCAGAACAAGAGAAGGTTTTATAACAGGTCCAGGCTGCTATGCAAGCAGCTCTGTCACTTGGGCCATATGATTCAGCAGATTCAGTGGTGTCTAGATTTAATATTATGTGACATGTCCCAATAAAGCTTGGAAGTAGATATTAACACCATTGCCATCACCCACCCACACACATCCCTACAAGTGAAGAAACGGAAACCTCAAAGCAGGTAAGTGACTGGTCACAAAAATCACAGGTAATAAAGCCAGCAATCAAACATTATCACAGCATGCTAGAAAGCCTATCTGCTTTTGATTTCTCAGTCACACTATTTTTTAGTAATTCCAAAAAAAAAAAGGCTTAACCAGATGCGGTGGCTCACGCCAGCACTTTGGGAGGCCGAGGCAGGTGGATCACCTCAGGTCAGGAGTTTGAGACCAGCCTGGCCAACATGGCAAAACCTGGTCTCTACTAAAAATACAAAAATTAGCTGGGTGTGGTGGCACGTGCCTGTAGTCCTAGCTACTTGGGAGGGTGAGGCAGGAGAATCGCTTGAACCCGAGAGGTGGAGGTTGCAGTGAGCCAAGATCGCGCCACTGCACTCCAACCTGGGTGACAGAGAGAGACTCTGTCTCAAAAAAAACAAAAAAAAAAAACAAAAAAAAAAAAAAAAAAAGGCTTATATGGTGGACTCTAACATAATCAGGGCTGACTTATATGTTTTTTTTTTTTTTCACATATTTTCCTCAATGTTCTGTTCATATCGCATAGAACCACTGAGAATTCTTCTCTGGCATTCACAGGGCCCCTAAGTACTGCTTCACAGACTGAACGGAAGCAGTATTAATGGGTCTTTTCCTAGATGAGCCCAAGCCTCAAGCATAGTCCTGTGCCTCAGTCAGCCAATCTAGAAATAGGGCGAGCTTCTAAAGATGAAAGGGCACAGTCTCTGCTTTTAGTAATCTCACTAGGGCAATATAGCCAAGTGGAATGAAGAGAGGAGACAAGGGCTAGACTGTGTGACATGGGCCATAGGTTGACAGAAGCTCCAAAAATAGAGTGAGTGCTCTGAGGAAGCTACACAGTAGCAAGAACGTGGTGAGCTGGGTGGAAAACGATGAGTTAGGTCTTGCAGGATGCCTGGCAAAGGTGGGACGTCTGTAGAGGGACTGGCTTGAGCAAATGGTCTCAGAACAAGCTGTGGATTCTCTCTTTTAAAGTTCCAGACTTTCATAACTTCACTTTGGCCTGCATGCTTTCTTTTTGGAGGCAATAGCTTCATAAATGCCATAAGAGGAAATTCAACCCAGAACCCTCCATTGATTTCATTTTGTCTTTGAATTTGGCAGAGACCCCTTTAAGACCAAATCTCATCAAGAAAAATGTAATCTGAGCTACATATCGTACTAAATCACTTCCCCCCCTTTTTAAATTTGAAATCAGCTTTTATTTTATATATATTTATTTTGAGATGGAGTTTTGCTCTTGTCACCCAGCCTGGAGTGCAGTGGTGCGATCTCAGCTCACTGCAACCTCTGCCTCCTGGGTTCAAGTGATTCTCCTGCCTCAGCCTCCAGAGTAGCTGGAATTACAGGTGCCTGCCACCACGCCCAATCAATTTTTGTATTTTTAGTAGAGATGGTGTTTTACCATGTTGGCCAGGCTGATCTCGAACTCCTGACCTCAGGTGATCCGCCCATCTTGGCCTCCCAAAGTGCTGGGATTACAGCTGTGAACCACCGCGCCCAGCCATCAGCTTTTATTTTCTATGCATGCATAGCATCCTACAACAATAACTTTAAAAAAAAAAATAAGACATCACCATTTTCTATGATTGCAACCTATACAGAGAAACAGCCTGGTGTTATACTATAAGACAGTTTCCTTAAAATGTGTGAGTAATGGCTATTAAATCATTTTACGGAGTCATTTCTAAAACAATACTCTTTGTCACTGTTACCATAATTACCTTTAGTTGTGGCCATATTTTAAAGAACAGAACGCTTTATCGTGACTGTTATAAATACAAATTATTTTTCCCCTTGCGGGAATCATGAGGCTAATTTGTTTACCGTTTTCCTTCTAAAACAGATCTTTATTAAAAGAAATCAGTACAATGATTGTGATTAAGATCAACAGCTCTCTTAATTTTTTGTTCTGTTGAATATCAAGTTTTTTCTGCCTTCCTACCTCTCTTTCCATAAGACAAATCCTTTTGCTGGCAAGGGGTATATGTGTGCATGCAACTCCTGACTTACATCTTCACTCTTACACTTGTGCTAATTGATATTAAAATTAGAAGTCCAGGATGCCAATGAAGGAAATAAGCTCTGAACCATGCAGGTCACAGTTTCTGTTGGTTGTATTTGTGTCAGGGAGCTGTCAGACTCTGCAGTTTGAAATTTAAGTTCTCAATGGACTCTGCGCGCATGTCCTTGATGTGTGATTCACACCAGTGGTATCATCATGGGGTCATTTTATTGAAATGTTGAACTTGTTTGCAGGGGCCTTAATTCTTTAGCTTTCTGCAAAACCTAGTTATTTGATGTGTTCTCTGTTTGGGGATAATAGTAAATGGAAATAAGACATTAACATTGCCCAACCCCTATTATAGTTAGTGTTAATAATCTTTGCCCATAGAAATTACCTTGGCTTATATAACCACTATTCAGATAAAACAAGGAAATGATGACATCAGCGTAAGATTGAATGAGATTTGACCACTGTACATGCCATGCTTTGCAATAGTCTAAAAACCTGGAGAGAATGATCAGAGCCATCTAACTCAAGCCCAGGGGTAAGCAAACAATCAGTAAAAAATGCTTACATAGAAAGCGCATGACATTTTGATATGAATTTTTAATATTTAATTAATTTTGGTGGCTATTGTCAACCTTTTATCAAATAGCTATTTATTATTAGAACTTCTTGCTAATGATTACTTATTTCGACTGTTTGTAAGTCTAGCCTTACAATTTATTCAGAAGTGTGGTTTTAAACCACAGAAAGTGCTTCATGGCAATGCAAAATCTTCTACTGAAGTGTTTTGTATTATTCTGATTTGAACTTAAGAGATTGTGTGGATTCTGTACATAATAGGTTTTATTCATAGACTTGATAGCGTAGCAGGACGAGCTGCAGACAAGAACCCCTCAGACACCGAGTCGTAGAAGGAAAGGGCTTTATTCAGCTGGGAGCATCGGCAGACTCACGTCTCCAAAAACCGAGCTCCCTGAGTGCGCAATTCCTGTCCCTATTAAGGGCCTACAACTCTAAGGGGGTACGAGTGAAAGGGGTGATTGATTGAGCAAGCAGGGGGTACGTGACTGGGGGGCTGCATGCACCGGTAATCAGAACGGAACAGAACAGGACAGGGATTTTCACGATGCTTTTCCATACAGTGTCTGAAATCTATGGATAACACAAGCAGTTAGGTGAGGGGTTGATTTTTCACTACCAGGCCTGGGGCGTGGTGCTGGGCTATCTGCCTGTAGATTCCATTTCTGCCTTTTAGTTTTTACTTCTTCTTTCTGTGGAGGCAGAAATTGGCCATAAGACTATATGAGGGGTGGTCGCCTCCCTTAATAGTTAAATGATTTGGCAATAACAACAGGCCAAAATATAAAAGAGAAAAAATTATTAGGTTGGTGCAAAAGTAACTGCGGTCTTTGCAATTGAGAGTGATGGCTAAAACCACAATTAGTTTTGTACCAACCTAATATATATTTGGATATATATTCTTTAATTGACATTAACTTACACATTAAGTTTTTAAAATATTAGAAAACCTACAAAATCTGAGTTGAAAATGAGTATTTGAACTTGAAAGATGGCAATCTTTCACCCATTTTGTTTTACCAAATTGTAAATAAATCGTAACCTGGTAGCGTCACCTAGACAGAAATTTTGTGGAATTTCTACACTATAAACAATGGAACCCCAGTAAAGTAGCAACTATTTCAAAGTTAGGGTCTCCTGGCTTTGGCAAATTTTATTTTTGTGAAAATTAAAGTTGGGCATTGGCAACCTTTTAGGCAACCTTTTAGTTTTCCACTAGAACAAAATTAAATATTCGGCCAGTAATTTGCCGCAGTGGTGCCCAAACTTTTCCATTTCATGCCCCTAAAAATTAGACACTCACAACCCCCGTCATAGGCATATTCACTTATTTGTGTATTCATTTTTACACTGTAGGTATTACTAGACTAACACATGTGTTCATTATAAATGAATGTATAATATACATTTTTTAAATGATAATAAAATATAAATAATGAAAAAGAATAAAGATGAAAATGATGTTTTATTTTATTTGTTAATGATTCAAAACAAATCTTTGCCCTCAATATAGAGAGTCCATGTGTTTGAATAGACTTTATTATTTTCAAAACTCCTCACTTAACACTTTGATACAGGAATCCAAAACTCTTAAGTTTGGATTTTCTTTTTCATATTTGGTTTTAATGGCTGTCACTGCTGGGGGAAAAAAAGATTCCTCACACAGATTTGAAGATTCAAATGGAAGATGTGCATCCTTTGCCAAGGCTGCTGCTTCATTACACTCCTTTTATTCATTCCCATCTACCAGTTGTAAACGTTTGACTGTCTGATGGATGCTTAATTTTTAAGTGCCTGCTAATTACAATGGCTTGCCACTTTCATTAACATGTCATACACTTAAGGCAAGGCTCACTGTTAGCTGTGAGAAAGTAAATACACATTTCAAACAGTCTTCTTCATAAAATTACTTTTTAAATGGATTCTCCTGCAATATCTGATTGTTTTCACCTCAGAATGTAGGAAAGGAGAAAACGTCAGCTCTCAACTCTGCCATTCTCCTTTTGTTTGCCGTTGGCGCAATTGCTAATGTGGTTCATCTCCTTGTCTTTGCAGGGTTTAGTCCATTTGGTGAGGGTTTGTTTGGTTAAAATAGATAAGGTAGCCTGTAAATCCACTTAATCTGAGCATGTGTACACTGAATGTGTTGAAAGGAGCTGAAAAGTCATTATATAAGCAAGGGCAACCACTGTCGGAGTCCTCGAACGTGTGGGGCAGGCCAGGTTCCATGGCTAATGCCTGTAATCCTAATGCTTTGGGAGGCTGAGCCAGGAGGATCACTTTCATCCAGGTGTTCAAGGCATCGAGCTATGATCAGGCCACTGCACTCCAGCCTGGGTAACAAAGTGAGACCTGGTCTCAAAAAAAGGGGTGGGGGAGGGGAAAGGTATGGTGCCTTCTTCTTTCCTCAGAAGGCCTCAAGCCCTGTAAGTCACCAACAACCTTTTAACAAACTAATGTGACGGCAGTGTCAACACTGATAATAGGTATGAGTAAAGCTAATTTCCCTTACAAGTGAAATTCTAGTACACTTTTCCCATATTCCAATAGATCATCTTTCCTTTTATCCTCTGAACATATGCATGCATCTTGAAAGACTACAGATTTAAAGTACTAGATTAGGCCAGGCACGGTGGCTCACGCCTGTAATCCCAGCACTTTGGGAGGCCGAGGTGGGCGGATCACGAGATCAGGAGATCGAGACCATCCTGGCTAACACAGTGAAACCCCATCTCTACTGAAAAAAAAATACAAAAAATTAGCCGGGCGAGGTGGCAGGCGCCTGTAATCCCAGCTACTCGGGAGGCTGAGGCAGGAGAATCACTTGAACCCGGGAGGCAGAGGTTGCAGTGAGCTGAGATCACCCCACTGCACTCCAGCCTGGCGATAGAGCGAGAATCCGTCTAAAAACAAAAAAAAAGAACGAAGCAGCCCGGCCCTAGAACTCATACGCTCTAAACCACTACCCTAAACCAGCTCTTTAAAACACGTAAGTGTAAATGTGCACAGATTTCAATTTAGAGCTGTGTGACTCCCAGCAGATTTCTTTTTTCTTGAGCAAAGGAGATGCCGCTGTGAATGTTAATGTCTGTCATAGCCAGAGCAGACACTCTTCAGCTTTTGGGCAAACTAAAATGCTCAAAAATACCCACAGGCACAACATTTTCTAATCGTGCTTCCAGAGCCAGGCAGGGTGTTCAAGCATGTAAGAGGCTGTATAAATGTATGTAGTAGCACCAACAGTGCTCATGAATTATGGATGAAGAGGAACATCCAGAGTCAAACATTCCTGAGAAAGCAGACCAGGCTCCCTTTAGTTGGTTAGGAAAAGATAAAAGACTAAACTTCCCAAGGCAGTTGACTGGTGATTTTCATTCAAACATCTGAAAACATAGGAATAAAGTTGCTATGGTTTGAATATATGTGTCCCTTCAAAATTCATGCTGAAATTTAATCCCTAGTAAAATAGTATTAAGTGAGGACTTTAGGAGGTTTAGGTCATGAGGGCCTTGCCTCCATGAATGGGGATAGTGCCCTTATAAAAGGGCTTGAGGAGCCTGCTTTGCCCTTTTTGCCCTTCTGCCATGTGAGGACACAGCAAAAAGGTATCATCTTGGATGCAGGAGATGAGCCCTCACCAGACACCAAATCTTCTGGTGCCATGATCCTGGAATTCCCAGCCTCCAGAACTATGAGAAATAAATTTCTATTATTTATAAATTACCTGGTCTAAGATATTTTGTTATAGCAGCAGGAATGAACCGAGACAGCAGCCTATTGCAGAATCCTGTCTCTGATGCTCCTCTTCCAACCAAAATCTTTAAGCCGGAGATCGCAACCAGTAACCTGGCTGAATGATCCACAAACATGGTTTATTGTACTCACACATTGTTATAATGTTTTTTTCTTAGTGTTTTTTTGTCTTCTTGTTGAACAGGATGCCAACTTTAAAAATAAGGAGATATCCTTTAAAAATGTTTCCTTGCTTTATTTGAAATATTCAAAGACCTGGCTCACAGGGGCCATGTTCCAATGAACTTGGCAGCAATTAGCTGGATCTGAGGAGTGGAATCCCCGATTAGGTGACCTTGTGGGCTCCCTTTTGCCACAATCGCCATCGCTCTTTGTTATCTTAGACTCACATGCCACCGCCACCACCACCACCAGTGCTTTTCACTCTTTCTTTACCTCTCTTCCTCCTAAAGTCATTTGCATTTAATAACTGCTAATTTCCTGTTACTCAGGGTCCCTAGCAATTTATGATATATGTGTTTGCTTATATAAACTTGCTTCAACAGGCCACACTAGCCTAGGAGGTAGTCATTGCTTGAAGATTTATACTGGGCTGCAAAATAACCCTGAGTGTCTACTCAACTTTCAGTTCGAAGTGCCTTATGCTGTATGGTAGTGGGCTACTTTTTGCATGCCAACTCCATCATATGGTAGCAGATGCCTGGGACTTTTTGTTGATAAGGATTCCAAGGCTGTCTAGATGGCCTGGAAGTACCACTAAGATTGATCAGTGATGTCTGCCATAGTCACCCCAGCTGCTGCTCTCCATCAGAAGTCATCAGCCCTGTGCTTCCATCTCCATTTCTTTTTTTGTTTTTTTTTTTTTCATTTTGTGTTTTATCTCTGCCTCCTAATTATTCTGTCATTTCAGCCACATCTGGGGTTACTAAGTGTCATTTCTAAATTGTAGCTACTGACATTAGTGAATATCTTTTTGTTGGGTCTCCCAAAAGAAAGATCCATCATTTTTCTAACTCCTAATTGAAGAACCTAAGAAAATTGCTCTGTTACAAAGTGTTCCTTTTCATCAACCACAAAACAATCCTCCAGGACAGAGCTGAGCAAAACCAATTCTGTCCAACCCAGTCCGAGTCTAATGACAGAAACTACTCTGAGTTACCTTATTCCCGATATTCCAGGACTGACATCAGGGCCCCTGTCCCAAGAAGGGGAGGAGGGCAGAACTCCCGCTAGCCATATCCCAGCCTCCTTAAGATGGGCCTGTGGTCCTGGGAAATCTGCTCTTCTAACCTTTCCTTTGTCCACAGAAGCCACATCAGTAGAGGGTCAGTCACAGACAAGGGGCACACAGTGAATAAGGAGGCACTCACTTCTTGGACTAATTGGCTTAGTGTGAGAAGGCTCACTTTTACATCCTAAAATGGAAAGTGCCAGAGGCCCCCACAAATCTCCAAAAGCATAGTTTGCTCTCTGATTTTCTCAACTCCTTCCTGGTCTGTAATGTTTATTGTTTTCTTGTAATATTTACCAACCCTCTTACCTCACCAATGCTAGATCCTACAGGTAACAGAAGCACAGTATACCAGAATGATCACATCCAATAGCCCCTGGCTGGCTCCAGGTGTCATGAAGTGACCTCTGATTTTGTCACTGCCCCTGAGTGGTGGCCAGAAGTTACACTGTGTCAGTTTACAGTATGGCAGCCCCCATGACCATTGGGGACATGAGTGTCAGGCAGGTCAGGTGAGTGTCACCACCTGGAAAGTGGAAGCATCTCTAAAAACAACTTCCACAGAATGCGTGAATTTACAGATGATATGAAAACATGTGCATATTGAATTTTCTGAAAAATGGCTTATCACAAAATTACAAAAACAAGTATTTATCAAAGGAACTTTGGGCACATAAGGAAATAAATCCAATAGTATGCTCATGACAATTAGTTATATAAATAAAATAAAGTAGGTTATTAGTCCATATGAGATAGCCTCAGGAAAAAATTAAATGCCTAGGTCAAAAGTATGCAGCTTGACAAATTTTTACAGAATTTATGAAATTACCACCTGTGTCAAGATGCAGAACATTATCAACACCCCAGAAACTTCCCTCGTGCTCCAACCCAGTCAGTACTACCTCCGTCCGGAAGTAACAGCTATTCTGATGTCAGCCAACACAGAGATTAGTTTTTCTGTTTTGCAACTTTATATAAACAGTCATACAGTCTAGTTCTTTGCATCTGGCTTCTTTTGTTGTTGTTGTTGTAGATAGCTGTAGTCGAGTTTTTAAAAATTGCTATAAAGTATGTGAATACACCACACTTCATTTACCCATTCCACTGTTGATGGACATCTAGGTTGTTTCCAGCTTTTGCCTGTTACATGTGGTGCTTCTATGAACACTTGTACTGGGGAAAAAAAATGCCAGGGTTAAGGGTAACTGCCTCTAAATTGCAACTTCAGTTCAAGCAAGGAAAAGAGAACATTTCCCTAGAAAGATTCTCTTACTTTTGTGTGAGTCTTCTAAATGATGACACTCAGAATAAGACGCTTTCTTCTCCTTCCACAGTCCCCTGTGCTGAGGCATTTTATGTGATTGTGTGGGCAATCTTCAAAGCGTTATTCAACAAAGACGTGCTGTTCTCCCAAGCTCTAACCATTTACTCGTAATGGGCATAAAGTATTTCGAGTGCTGTACTTTACTATTTCACCACTAGAGGGCAAGAGCAGCCCCACAATGCTTGACATTGCCAGATCTGCAGTCAAAATGATTAATCATGAGGCAAAAACAAGAAGCCAGAGAGAAAAAAGGAAGAGCTCACAAAGGCAAAATAAACATCCATAAACTTAAACTTTCCTGGGTAGGGAAGATCTGAAAAATGTCACCCACGAGCCACTTTCTAACACTCGTTCCATCTTTCTTTTTCCAGTGTGCAAAACTCAATTGCACAGTCCTCAGTTGCTGAAACTACCACCCAACAGGGTGGGACTAGGTCAGGCAGACAGATCTCAGAGGGCGTTTTTTTAGCACTGCCTAGAGCCTTGGTTATTAGGAAGGCGAAAATCTTGCAAAGCTCCCAGGCCCCAGGGGCTCTGAACAAGCAACAGAGAGTTCTGTGATTTCTTCTTCATTCAGAGTAATATTTCTTCCAGTAACACCATGGTGTTTACTAAAATCAAGGCACTAATGAGTAAGGCTACCAGCCCCAACACCTCTCCTTTTTCCTCCTCTTCTCCCTGGGTCCAGCCCCTTCTACCTGCCACAAACTTAACCAAGATTACAGAATGGAGATGTGTTGTTTTTTGCAAGGGGAGAGGAGTAGGGAAATTAATTACGAAGCCAAGTTGCTGTTAAACTATTTATAATAAATTTCTACTAGAAAAGGACCTTTGGCTGACAATCGTTTTCTTCTGCCTCGGCATGACCAAATACAGTAAGAATTCAAAAGGAAAACTGAAAAGCAAGGAAGAGCCCACAGCTGGAGCAGTCTGTTTTCACGTCTCCACGCTGGCGAAAGACAAACTCGGCAAGGAGCCTCCTGTGTATTTCCTGTCCTCGTTATCTCAGTTCTTGCTCTGAAGGGCTAAGAAGCCTTCACCGTTAGCCAAGACTCCTTCGTGCTTCAGCTTAATTTTCCTTGCATAATTTTAAATACAGATCGTGTCTACAGTGCAGCAATTAATGGATAGCCTAAAGACTTATTATTTCAAACTAATTGATATGTAGGAAAAGTTTAAATAACATAACAGGGAGAGGGGAAATTTTAAATGATGTGTGCACAATGAATTTAAAATTTCTCTCTTGCAGATGGTAGCAAAAACATCTGATTAATAGGGGGATGTGATCAAAATGTAGAATTGACTTGAAAATCTTTCTCTTTTTGATATTCTTGAGCACGTGATTGGAAGGAAGAAAGATTCAGACATTTCAGAAATGGGGTAAGGGGTGCAGGGGAGAGCAGGTTCTTCTCCCCACTCACCCCCACCAATTCTAGAGGATTATCTCATAAGATAAAAGAACACCTGAGTGTATTTTGAGTTGTGCTGTTAGGTAAGAAATAAGAAATGGGAGAAGAATGCCATTATTTCCATTCTAACTCTTTGGCCAAATCCCCCTCTTGAGATAAAGTTGAGAGAAGTCTACAAAGACCAGTTCACCCAGCTGCAGCAGAACCTATTCCAAGTCGCCAGCACTCCCAGACCCAGGATTCCCTCCAAGTTCTAAGAAATGTGCTGTGATTAATCACCTCACTGACACAAAAAAACAAAAATCTTTCTAATTTCCCCATTCACATTCCAGCAAGTTTAATAGGAAAGTTTAGAAAACTCATCTGAAGAAAGAATACTCTTCAAATGGGAGAGAGCAGGAACATTTTGTTCTAAGAAGGGATTGAGACCTAATGATGCCAGACAACATTTTAAATATCAGAACACAGCATTCGTAAGAAAATAGAATTTGCTTCAAGCATAAACCATAAGGCGGGAAAACTACCTTTAAAATGTATTTTCTTCATATCAAATTCATGTCATAAGAATATCTGAATGACTTCTGGCCAAGTCACTTAAGTTTTGTGGTCTTCAGTCTTTTTGGTCTTTTCAAATGTGAAATTTGCCACAGACTGGTTATTTTTTAGAACCCTTTCTTCCCTTCTGTTCTCCTACTTTATTTAGGTAGCTCTACACACACACACTCTGAAAACTGGATAAACAACCTCCTTCTCACTGGTCCATGCAAGACCATATTACTGTATTTATAATATAATACACACCCATAAAATAATTATACAGCACAAAAACTACAATACTGGTTTCTCCCCCTCTGGTACCCTGGCCTTTCATTCTCCATCCTCTACCCTTCAAGGTAACAATGAATCTGAAACTTGTGCATATATATATTCCAGTTCTTTCATATGTACATGGTTATAGATATACATGTGCATATATATCATGCATATGTATTTCTATAACACTTTGTTTTTTATCTTAGTTGTTTTAACTTCATAAAAATGGTATCATATGGAGTATCATACTGAAATATGATAAGTTAAGGGACCATACTGAACCTATACTGTATATATATAATTTGGGGGAGCCTACAATTTTTCACTTAAAAATATGTTGCTTACTGTGGGAGGCTGAGGCTGGTGAATCACCTGAGGCCAGGAGTTCGAGACCAGCCTGGCCAACATGATGAAACCCTGTCTCTACTAAAAATACAAAAATTAGCTAGGCGTGGGGGCGCACGCCTGTAGTTCTCAGCTACTGGGGAGGCTGAGGCATGAGAATTGCTTCAACCAGGGAGGTGGAGTTTGCAGTGAGCCGAGATCACACCACTGCACTCCAGCCTGGGCAACAGAGCAAGACTGTCTCAAAAAAATAAATAGATAAAAAGAGCCAGACACAAAAAAGTACATACATTATTATTCAGTGTATATGAAGAGTTAGAAAATATGCTATCTTGGGTAGGGGACAGGATGGCTAGTGATTGAAAGGTGGCATGTAGAGGTCTTATGGAGTGCTGGTATTGATCTGAGTGCTGGGTAAATGGGTGTGTTCACTTTATGGAAGAAAATCCTAAGTCCATGAATTTGTTGTATCAGTTAGCTATTGCTATATAACAAATACCACCACAAAACTCAGTGGCCTAAAACAATAAGCATTTATTATTATCCACAAGTTGGTGAGCTGGGAAGTTCTTCTGGTCTTAGTTGTTCTCACTTATGTGTCTGGAGTCATCAGGTGGACAGCTCTGCTAGTGATATTTGTTGGACCCTCTTTCATGTTGGAGGGTCACTTGGATGTAGGTTGGTCTAATATGGCCTCTGCTAGAACGACTGGATCTCTCCACTTAGTCTCTAATCTGTGAACAGGCAAGCCCAGGCTTGTTCACTTGCTGGTGGCAGGGTTTCAATAGCAAGAGTAGAGGCACATGTGGCCCTTTGAGAACAACTCAGCACTGGAACAGTATCATTTTTGTCATATCCTATTGACAAAACAAGTCACAAAAGAGGAGTGAAGAATGGTGGGTTTTTGAAAACTCAATCTACCACACTTCTCTTATATGAACTTCTCTCTGTGTACTAATGAAAAAATGTAAATAAAGTATATCTGTGTATAAGGTATCTATATTGTTAAATGTTGCTGTAGTTTATTTTGACTTCTATATAACATTCTATTCCATGAATGTATTGCACTTATCCATTCTGCTGTCAATGTGCATTTGGTGATTTCCAGTTGATTGCTGTTCTAAGCAGATCTGCTGTGAACATGCCATCTCATGTCTCCTAGTATGCAATCTCTGTACCAGAAGCTTTCTTGGTTGTATACCAAAGTGTGGAATTACTGGGCCATAGGGAATATGAACCTTCAGTTTTACATGATGATGCTAAATTGTCTTCTGAAGTAACTGTACCACTTTACACTTCCTTCAGCAATATATGAAAGACTCTATTACCCTGACACTTGCCAATAGTTGATACTAATGTCAGACTTCCTAATATTTTCTACTAAGATGAGTATGAAATGATAGCTCAATGTGGTCTTGATCTGCCTTTTTCTGATCAATGAAGAGACTGACCATCCCTTCTATTTAGTTTGTTTTTGTTTTGCCTTTAGCCATATGTTCCTTCTTAAGCAAAATGCCTCTTTGTATCTTTTGGTTACTTTTTTCAATTGAGTGATTGGTCTTCTCATTACTTCATAACAATTCTTTATATATTCTCAATACTATTCTTTTGTCAGATGTTTTTGTTGTGAAAAATAATTGCCCAGTTTATCACTTGCTTCTCACTTTATTGAGGGTGTTATTTGAATAAGTCTCATAATTTTAAGTATTTGAATTAAATTTTTATTTAATTTTTATTGTTAGCTGTACTTGAGGCCTACTTAGCCAATCGTTAACTACCCCAGGATCTGAAATAGATTAAAGGTTTAGCAGTCAAAACATAACCAATACTGTTTCATTTGCACAGACACACACACACACACACACACACACACACACACAGACACACTATGGCCTGCTCTTATTATAAGCAGTTTTGGTAATGCTGCTCCTGTGTTCATTATGAAATATTTAGGTATGGACTTGTCCTCAGTAATAGCATCTAAATATCACAAACTCAGGAAATCTAAATTGTTCTGACAAGTTACAAGAATAATTTCAAAGAACATTTTCTTTTGGCACCAGACCCTGATGTTGTGTAGTAACAGAAATGTTTAAATTCCAATGATAGGGCAGGGATGGCCCTGGCTAGAATAACACAAAAATCATTCAAATCTAAATGGCATAAGGCTGCAGCAGTCCAAGTGAGATCCCTCAGGGAGTCTTGGACATTTTCCAAGATGTAGGCTGTCTTCAGTGTGAGTGTGCAGAGATTGTATGATTCTACTGGGGTCACTTCCACTGATGGATTCAACGGACTACAGCATTGACCTTCACGTGGCTTGTTTTCATAGCTTCGAGTCCTAAAGGGAGATAGGGTCATAGGAATATTTCAACAGTGTAAACAGCTCACAAGTCTTCCTTGCTCATTTACTTAGAGGTGACCAGATGAACTGAACATACCCTAATGCTAGGCTCTTAAAATAGGATCTTGTTTTAAAAAGGGGTTCAGTAGACAAAGAAGGCCATTCCCTTTTTCCCAACTCCTGTTCTTAGTGTAGTGTTCTCAAACTCTGGCAATTTGAGTGTGCAAAAAAAAAAAAAAAATTAGAGTAGTGGAAGCGGGACAAATAGTTCCTCTTTAGCCTCCTGACATACCTCTTGGTTGGAGGGATAAGATAATCTCTCAGATTGCCACCTGGGCAAGGAAACTGGGCAACACACTTCCAACTCAGAATCCCTGAGGATGGTGGCCTGCTACCTCTTTGCTGGTCCCTCTTCCTCAAGGTTTCTGCTTTGGAAGTAGGGACTGATTCTTAATTGGTTCATCTACTTCTAAGGCCAGCGCTTGGGAAGAGTTAGCTTGTTCTTGATTGGCTCAAGAACTTTAATTAATAAAGAAGCACCAAATCCGGAATATTTATAAATAACATCTGCTCACAAATAGAACATTGTTCCAAATAGTTCAGCCTGAACACTTTCAGCTTCATATCCATATTAAGAAAATCATAACAATTACCTTTAAACTCGTGTTTCCAGAAATGTGATGTGTATGTGAATTACCTGTGGATCTTGTTGATATGCAAATTCTGATTCAGTAGATCTGGAGTGGGCCTGAAGTGATACTGCTGGTCCCAGGACCACACTTTGAGTAGCAAGGCTTTCTAAAGTTCTGCTCTCCCACACAGCTGAATTGAATAACTTTTCCTTCTAGAGATGGCATCATGGTTAGCTTTTGAAAACCTTTTGGTTTTTTTTTTTTTTTACTTCAGTCTTCTATTAATTCAAGAAAGCTGGCTATTTTTTCAATCTTTCTGGATGTTTTAAGGATCTCCTTCTAATTCTGGAATGTTGCTCAGGTATTTCTTGTTGAAGTCTTTTCCATAGGGTAGACTCTAGCTTGGGGTCTATTAGAGCGAGTTAAATGTCTTCAAAGGTGATGGGTTATCCAACTGAATAAATGTTTGCTAGAATGTGGTGAAACCTGGAAAATACAGTGGGAGTAGGAGAGGGAAGAAAAAAAAAAGACATAATATACTTTTCTCCACTCTACCTACCACGATAATACATATTAATCTTGCCTTTATTCTTTCTTTATTGTATATAAAATCTTCCACTAACTTTCCATTCTAGGGAGTCATTGAGAGAATACAAATATGTGGGCTTTTTGTTAAAGCCTGATAGGAGAAGAGATTATTATACATAATTGGAGACTGTGGAGTCAGAATAACTGAGTTTGAATTCTGACTTCATCATTTAATAGCTGTGTTGCTTAACCTTAAAATGCTCATAATATTTACTCCAGCGAATAATGGGAGAATTCACAGAGATAATCCTTGCAAATAATCCATGCCAATCATTTAACCTAGTGCCAGGATATAGTAAATGCTCAATAAATATTTATAGTAGTAGTCATTGTTATTTGATAACTATTACAGAATAGCTCCCAAAGGCCTACTGAAGAAAAGCTTTGTGCTTAAGACACTGGCAATAAGTTTATTTCCATGTAGTGTAACTTGAAGCTTTGGTTTTACAGATTAACTCAGAGACAAGTCCTACCACAGTGATTCACAGTTCCTGAATTCATAACACTCTGCATATCACTGATTTGGCAATTCACCTCATATGACTAGCTCATGTTATTATTTAACTTTGACTTGGCTCACTAATTATATTTTAAGTTTCTAACCTTTTTTTTTGGAGGTAACAGTTTTATACTATTCAAGACTCCCCAAACCAAATACCACAGAGCCATTTGTTTACATTAGTAGGTCCCCAATAAATATTCATTAGTTATTTCACTGCTTAATTAAAGTAATCCATTCATCTCCACAGGGACTCAGGCTGGCTGAATCAGGAGAGACATCTTCAGATCTATTCCTCTTTGAGAAATTAGTATAATGTCAGTGCATTCTCATGTGTTTCTTGAATTATGAGCTCCCTGATGTCTAAAGAGGACTCACAGGGAAGAGTTCATATACTGATAGAACAATCATTCATTAGTTCTCAAACTAGTTTTGATTTGAAACTAAGTAATTTCAATCAGTTTTTTGACTTTCAATTCAGTGTTGTGACATCATGGTGGACACACTTTCTTAGAGGAATCAATACCATCATCATGTCCATGTTTGATTTGACAGACAAATATTGCAATTTTATTCTGTTGGACATTTTCCAAATAAGTTGGTTACCGATTTATTAAATAAACATACATATTTTAGGGTAGTGGAAGAAGAAGGTGAATAGAAATTAATGGTTGAGCAAAGGTGAGGGAAAACCAAATCACCAGTTTTCCTTCTGATTATATTTTAATCTAAAAGGCTATGTTTTAAATCAGGTTATATGTCTTGATAAGTGGCATTTCTACTTGAAAAATGTTGGTTGTATTTGTATCCCAAGTAGGAAATGCAAACATACTTGTATAAAGCAAACAAGTTTAACTTGTGTGTTTGTATTAATGATATGTGATCAAGGCACAGGAAATGTTAGTAAAGAATCATACACTTATTATGTTTGTTTGGGACAGAACAAAGGATAAGTCATTAGTTGGTGAATTCGGTCATTTTCTTTGAGATAAAACATTTGGTTAAAAGGCAGGCTAGCCCAGGCATCATGGCTCATGCCTGTAATCCCAGCACTTTGAGAGGTTTACGCCTGTAATCCCAGCACTTTGGAAGGCCAAGGCGGGCGGATCACGAGGTCAACAGATTGAGACCGTCTTGGCCAACATGGTGAAACCCCATCTCTACTAAAAATACAAAAATTAGCTGGGCGTGGTGGCACACGCCTGTAGTCCCAGCTACTCGGGAGGCTGAGGCAGGAGAATCACTTGAACCCGGGAGGTGGAGCTTGCAGTGAGGCGAGATCGTGCCACTGCACTCCAGCCTGGTGACAGAGCGAGACTCCACTTCAAAAAAAAAAAAACAAAGAGATCAACTTGGACAATGTAGCAAAACCCCATCTTTATAAAAATCTAGAACTTAAATAAAATTAAAAAGGCAGGCTGATGAAAACAATTTAATTAACTTGATTTACTGGGAAACATTGATTTATTAGAAAAACAATGAAAATGTACATTGATTTATTGGAACTTGATTAACTTGACTTATTGAAAAACATTGAAAACATACATTGAGACAACTGGATATTAGATATTTATTTTAATGCAGAAGACTTTTCTTTAAAATTGTATTTCCTTTAAAAATAGACTGGCATGTTATTATTGGATTATTATTTTAATGCAAAAGCTATTTTCTTAAGGATACCATTTATATTTCTGCTACTGAATACAGCACAGTAATATATTTCCTCTTGTAGAATACATTTAGTCTTGTTTTGATGGGATAAACTGCTTTTGAATATACTCACTATGTCATGCATGATTTATTTATTTAAATTTCAGCATAATTTTTCTTGACAACCTGTTCTTTCACTTGAAATGTTATGTAACAAAAACACCAGGACCAACTGGCATTTTAGTTTATCCGTCTGTTCCATATGCTGCTGGATGAAGCGGAAAATGAATGTGTATCATCACTATGCTGGGCACATTTTATTCGCAGCCTATCTTTTCTCCTGTACATCAATTTCTGTTCTCCATTTGGAAATAGCTTCATAGCAGGTTAGGTCTATAGACCTTAACCTGAGTGATCATATATGATGTAACAGGAATCTAGTTGGCTATGGTTAGAGTCAGGGACCAAAAGATATTCAAACTAACTTGGATTGCTGCTTGAATATAATCACTTCGAGTCCAGGTAGAACTATTTAGACTCAGAAAGAAATGATTTTTTTTTAAATCTAAACATAGTTATTAGATAATTTATGATAGCTCTCCAGCCCAAACATTTCATAAACAAGTCAAATAAGGTCAGCATGCATCAGGGACTAGGGCGCATCAATCCAAAACTACAAGAAAACCCTGCAATGTGTCCACTCAATATATGCCAGCCAATAAATTCAAACTAAGGACTAAGTTAAGGTCTTCATTTGGTTCCCCCAGAAACAAATCCTGAGATGAGGATTTGAGTATAATAGTGTTTCTGAGCAGTGGTCCCAGGAAACCAGCAGGGAAGTAGAGAAGTGAAGCAGGAAAGGGAAGGTAGCAATTAAAAGGTGTGGCTTTTCTCAGAAAAGTTACAAATGTGGGCAACTGGTGATCAATCCCACCATGGAATTCTGGGAAACCGTGTAGACTATGCACCTTAGAGTTACTTCTTGCAAAGGGCGAGGGAGCTGGAGTCTATATACACCAACTGAGCAGGTAGTTTCAGCCGTTTTTTGCACCCTGCAAGAGAAAGCAAGCTGTTGGAATTAGGACAGTCTGCATGACAATGGTTAGGCCAAAGAGCTGTAAACTGGGCACTAACAATCAATCATTAGCTTCAAATTGGATGAGAAGTTCACCAAGATTATAATGCTGTAGTCTCCATAATTCAAATTTCAGTGGCATTAAACCCACACCTGAGTCTGACAATAATCAAGTATGTTTGGGTTTAGAAAATATTTTCCAGACTGACACTACTTTTTTGGCAAGACTTAGCCATTAAATACATGAATGATTCTCAACAGTTCATGTAAATGAGAATCACCTGCAAGGCTTCTTCCAGCTCTAAATCAATGGTTCTCACACTTTGGGATTCATCAGAACCAGGTAGGAGACAATAAAACACAGATGACTGGGCTCCCACCCCCAAAGCTTCTGACTTAGTAAGTTTGGGGTGAGCCTGAGAACATGTATTTCTAACAAGATCCCAGATGAAGCGATGCTGCTGTTTGGGAGACCTCAATTTGGGAGCTTCTGCTCTGTATAACCTCACACACTGTACTTGCTCCTGCCCTGATCAGTTTTGTATTTTACCATTATAACCAAAAGAAGTACATTATATTCTTCAGATAAAGAAAATGTTAAGAGGCCTTGATTTTCAATCTACTTCTAACTGGAAGAGTTAAGCAAAGGAAGTTTTTTCTACCTCTGAAGAAGGCAAACCACAGAAAGTTGGAATCTTCTATCCAGAGTTGAAAACCCTATTATACTTATAATCATTTTTTATTAACACATACTGAAAGATGGTCATTCATAACAAGAACTCATAGGTAGAGATTAAGTTGGTAGGGTTTCTGAGTGGCATTCTACATAGCACTATGAAAAATTATGCACATGACTATCTTTTCTTATTGATCACTGATTTATCAAGAGGTATCTTCAATTTTCAGAATGTTTTATTCTTCTTGGCATACAATTAGACAAAATATTTGTTATCAAAAAACAATTCAGAGTTCTTATTATTTTTCCTCTTTTAGTTATTTTAAAATTTGATTTGATATGCTGCAAAGAGAAAGGGGGAAATGATGTGGTAGGCCTTTGATGAAGTTAAGTGGCAGTGGCCTGGACAAATGTGCAAAAAGACTGGCATTTAATAATATCCAGCTCTTCTGGTCTTAGGTCATTTCTATTCTGTGATGCCAAGGAGAGGTAGTCACTCCCTCCTTTGTGTTACATTTGTATGTTGCATATAATTTTCCCATGTATATTGCAGTATACCATGTATATTGCATATAATTGTACATATTTCAGCATAGAACCTTATTATTTTATGTTTCACATTCTCCTACTAGTCTTGGGTCTTCCTGAAGCCAGGGCTGTGTCTCACTCATGTCTCTGCCTAGCACTTGTCACAGTGCTAGGTTTGTAGAAGTACACTTGATAAATTTTCGGATACGTGAATGAATAAATCAATGAATATGTGAGGGAGAGGAGGCCACAAAAAGCGAGTAGATGTAAATAGAGAATGAGCCATGAATCAGTGGTATTGGCCGTTCAGTCCAGTATTCCAAGTATTGCAGCATGTTCCCATGATTTGGAATTAGGATGGCTCTCTGGCTGACATGCCAACCAAGAACCAGAACAGGCTTGTTAGAACTAGAACCTAGAAGATTTTTCCTGTCACCAGTAAGATTAGTTGTAGTTTTCTCTAAAGCCATTTACCCCTGTGTAAGTAAAGATGCCTATGATGCATCAGAATGGCTTTTAATCTCCTAGGTTGAGTGATCTGAAGAAACCCCCAAGTTTTGGGAAGCAGCGCCAGAATTATATATGTCAGGATATGTTTATCTGATGGGAAGATGGAAGGAGAAAGTAAGATTTAGCAGACCAGCTCTGCCTTGTAAATCTAAGCAGAAGAAAAATGAATAGTGTTTTAAAACTTATTTGCAATTGTACTGAATTGAAGTCACCCGTTCCTGTCCCTTATAAGAGTAACTTCACTGCAGCCATAGCTTCTGTATATACCTTAATCCAGTGATAACAATGGAAGAAAAGGGAGTTTTTTTCATCTTTGCACTTTCCTTGTAGAGGAGAAAGAGATAAACATTGATGGAAAGTAAAAGTGCCCCTGGGCTTTGTAACACTAGCTCTTTCTTTCTTATAGTTATAAGGTAGTTATAAAGTACTCAAGATTTATAGTTAGGATTATTCTCTAATTCTACTTTAACTTCAGAATAACCAAAAAGGCCCCAGAAATTTAAGAGGCCATCCTTATGACATGAACATTGGCTAATAAGATTAATCATAAATAAAAGAAACGCTCATATCTGCGTGTATATTCATCATTCCCCTGACCTCAAAATAAATCATGCAACACAAAATATGTATGTGAGAATGTATTGGTTAGCATGATACTAGCTGCTGTGACAAACAGTACCAAAATACCAATGGCTTCATACAATAGAATTGTATTTCTTTTTTGTACAACAGTCCAACATAAGTGTTTCCAGTTGATGAACAGTTTATCTCATCATGGCAATTCAGAGAACCAGGTTCCTTTCATAATGTGGCTCCATCATCCCCTAGGATCTTGCCGGAAAAGGGAAAGAAATAGAAGAGATTCTCCATGTGTCTCCAAAAAGCCCTGCCCTAACTTTTCATTGGTAAGGCTTTTTCAAATGGCTATGCCTGCTTTAAAAAGTGGTAGGGAGGACTTGTAAACATTGTCCGTGGATTTGGCAGCTGCGCCCAGGCACAGCAGACACCGTGGACAGGTGCATGCACATTTTGAGGATACCGAGTTATTTTCTGCAATGTAGACCAAAATACTGGAATCCAAATCTGCTAAATGTAGAATTATTCTAAATTGACTGCTACTCACAAAGACCCTAAAGATAAAATCAGTAAAGTGACGACTTTGTATTCCAAGTCACCTCTGTAGACCTCTTCGAGAAATGGATCCATTAACAGTAGGATCCGGGCTAGAAGACTTACAAAAGAGGATTTCTATAAAAACAACTTGCTATTCAGTTTATCTGACTTTTCATTCCAAACCCGGTGTGTTTAGCACAGTTACATCACCACACTTACATGACGAATAAGGAAATGGGAAAAGAGGCAGATGTCCAATATTCTCTAGCAGAAGCCTTTTATTCAAGAATTGGATCAAAAATTTACCTGGGGGTAAGGAAAGTGCCTTCCTCTTCCCAGTGATAGTTGCCTTGTTAAAGACTTTAGACACTATCACAATGTGGTTAAGTCTCCACTGGTGCAACAAGGAAAAGGATAGAAGCCAGTCCCTGAGTAGTGAGGCCCCAGCAGACTTTCAGGTGGTTAACTATCAAGTCCAAAGACAGACAGATGGAATACATTACCCAAATACTCCAGAAGTTGCAAATCGACCTGCATGGTGTTTTGTAAATTTCTAATTTAAGGCAACACTGACAAATTAGTTACATATGTATCCATGTGCCATGTTGATTTCCTGCACCCATTAACTCGTCATTTAGCATTAGGTATATCTCCTAATGCTGTCCCCGCCGCCCCCCCCCCCATGTGATGTTCTCCTTCCTGTGTCCATGAGTTCTCATTGTTCAATTCCCACCTATGAGTGAGAACATGCAGTGTTTGGTTTTTTGTCCTTGCGATAGTTTACTGAGAATGATGTTTTCCAGTTTCATCCATGTCCCTACAAAGGACACGAACTCATCATTTTTTATGGCTGCATAGTATTCCATGGTGTATATGTGCCACATTTTCTTAATCCAGTCTATTGTTGTTGGACATTTGGGTTGGTTACAAGTCTTTGCTATTGTGAATAGTGCCGCAATAAACATACGTGTGCATGTGTCTTTATAGCAGCATGATTTATACTCCTTTGGGTATATACCCAGTAATGGGATGGCTGGGTCAAATGGTATTTCTAGTTCTAGATCCCTGAGGAATCGCCACACTGACTTCCACAATGGTTGAACTAGTTTACAGTCCCACCAACAGTGTAAAAGTGTTCCTATTTCTCCACATCCTCTCCAGCACCTGTTATTTCCTGATTTTTTAATGATGGCCATTCTAACTGGTGTGAGATGGTATCTCACTGT
>NW_026652296.1:52397325-52413271 GCF_009828535.3 Hylobates moloch | reverse complement strand
GTAGCCTTGTAGTATAGTTTGAAGTCAGGTAGCGTGATGCCTCCAGCTTTGTTCTTTTGGCTTAGGATTGACTTGGCAATGCGGGCTCTTTTTTGGTTCCATATGACAAATTAGAAGGTTTAACACAAAATCCAGATTTCTGGATTCTTTTGAAAAATCAGATGTGGCACCTTGGGCATACACTTCCATGTGGTAGTAATCTAGTTAGAAGAATGGGTGTCTGCTGTCTGTAACCACCCAGCTCCTGTCACTCACTTTGCCTTTTGGTCTGGCCCTGCCTCAGTTTGCTCTCCCTGAGAAATCCCATCATTGTTTTCAGCTTCACCTTGGGGGGAGAATTCAAGCACAACAAGCAGGCTTCTCGAAATGCCTGTGAGGCCAAGAAACAAATGTCTAGTTTCCTTTCAGATAAAATTGTAAATACCCTAAAACCACAGCAATTTAAGCAGGAGACATAAACATCATATTTAGAAGGAGGGACTATGTAATTAGGACATACTCCCTTAAGCATCAAAATCAATTATCCTGATAAAACCCTAGGACGGCTAACCACTCTTGAAATATACATTTATAAAAAGAAAAAGAAAAACCAAAACTAATTTTAGGTGATCGGGAGAAAGATGTTCTCCAGGGACATAGCTGAGTTCATTCTAGGACATTTGATTCAGCCTGTCCCTTGTTTTGTAAATGCCATGCACAGGCTTTGAGTTGAGAAAGTGGTTGTAGCTAGGGCTCAAGTTCGGTAATTACTAATCCTTGGTTAATCTGAAAAGGAGTTATCATAAAGGCATGCACCAATGAAGAGACTCTGATCCGAGCTGAGGCCCACGCAAGGGCAGGACCCCCACAGGAAAAAGCCTTTGGAGACCCAAGACTTCCTGAAAAGGCTGCTTCATGGGACTCCAGATTCTCTGAGGTGGTTGCTTGTACTGTGTGCACTATTGACCTTGCTTCTAATGTGACTCAGTGTAAGAATTGAATTCATAATGTATGTTCAGTTCTTTCCTGTTGGTGGCATTCCACCTGATTGAAAAGAAATACATCCTTCATCTAAAAATAATTGGCCTTTAAATGGCCTTTTATTTCAATTGCCGGAGGCCTTTTATTGATTTTTTTTTTCCAGGGTTCGTGTGGTTAAGAGAATGGGATTCTTCTGGTGGTGTCTTTCTTAGCCTCTCTCGAATAGGCTGTCATGCCCTTGCTCCTCATGTGCGGCTAAATCAGAAGCCACAAAGTAGTGACTTGCAGACTCAGTTGGGCCTTTTATTGGACTCTTGGTATATGTTAAAATTGCTGAATTTGAGTGTTTTACACAAGAAATACAATTCCACTTGGCTACAGATTCCACTACTTCTCAATTGCCTTATACCAGATCTCATTCACAGATTTGTGTTGTTTCTTGAGCCCCATAGATATTTGAGTTCAGAGATTCTTAAATTAATGTACATGTATTAATACATGTAAGGTCCTAGGAACAGTGCCAGCCACACAATGAGCACTTAGTTCATTTTAATGTTACTATGATTATAGTAAATAATTATTTTATGGTTCTATATTTCCTTGTTTATTAGCAATTTACCAGGCTGGTTATAACCCGAGAGATTTTTTTCTTTTCCTTTTAATCTATGATTTTTCCTTATTCCAGTTTTCCATTTGCTTGTTCTTTTTTATGGTATCTGATTCTTTACAGAAGTATTCTGATTAAATTAGCCTGTACTTAATGGAAAACAGAAAAACAACTAGCTGATCAAATAAACATTTCCTAAACTGAAGAATGACACAGAGGGAGTGGAAAACCAGGATCTTCCAAGTATGACAGACACAAAGAAAAGCCCGTGATGATTTAGAAATGTGCTGGGCTAATTGCAGCTGGTTGAGGGTCCTTGTTGGTTCCCATAAAACCGTATTGTATTATGAAGAGGGCAGCAGGTCAATAAGACCCTGGGCCATGGGACCCCTCTTCAGCATCACTTTTCAGTAAAAGACAATTCCCGATTATTTTGTGAGAGAAACTTTGAAATCCTAAACATGAAAGGAAAACACATTGGAATGTTTTGTTATTTTCCCCTCAGCACACAAGAATATCAGGTTCCTGAGATCTTCACACATCCTGTTTTTACATAGTGAACAGTTGGCCTGGAATGGTGGGGATGGAGCCCTGGATAGGAGGCAAGAATTTATTTATTTTATGTATTTATTTATTTTGAGACAGCATCTCACTCTGTCACCCAGGCTGGAGTGCAGTGCCACCATCTTGGCTCACTTCAACCTCCGCCTCCCAGGTTCAAGTGATTCTCGTGCCTCAGCCCCCCCAGGTAGCTGGGACTACAGGCGCCAGCCACCACACGCAGCTAATTTTTTATTTTATTTTTAGTAGAGATGGGATTTCACCATGTTGGCCAGGATCATCCCAAACTCCTGGCCTCAAGTGATCCACCCACCTCGGCCTCCCAAAGTGCTGGGATTACAGACGTGAGCCACTGTACCTGGCCAGGAGGCAAGAGTTCAGTATTCAGATCTTGATTCTGGGCTGAACCACTCGGATGGTAGGCTTTAGTCTCCTCACTTCATGATTGATGGGATTTGATGAACAATGTGCTGAATGTTTATTCTCTCAAGATTATAAAACAGGTATCTTAAGCTTCCTTACCCCAGAGCACAGGATCTTCAAAGACTTAGAACATCTTTTGGTATTTCAAATACAATAGTAACTTTCTGTTTGACAAATGTCTTTGGGTTATTATCTTGATTTTTTTTATTATACTTTAAGTTTTAGGGTACATGTGCACAATGTGCAGGTTATTTATCATTTTTGTAAAATCACAATTTGTTTCCTAATTCACAATCATTTTTATGCCCAGCTGAGTCTTCCAAAAGAAAACACCTAACTAAAAATAGAAAACTTCTAGGCCTTAATCGCAGGCCCCTATAAGGAGAAGGTACTCCAGTGCTGAAATAAAAAGTTCAAGGCCGGGCTGGGCTGACGTGGCCTGCTGAGAAGCATAATTATTGTCCTAAATTGTAGTATAAGTTGCTTTTAGGGTAAGTGGCTTGGGTATGTATATAAAGCAATAAGAATTTTGCTCCTGGAAAATGGTAAACAACTCATTTCATGTCAAGGCCACAGAACTTAATGCACACTTTTGAGAGAAATTATAAGAGTCATGGGGAAATGCAATAACAATACCATATAACAGACACAAAACTTCACTGGCTTACAATAATAAACATTTATTTAGTTCATAAGATTGTGGGGTTCAGCCGATCTTGGCTGAGTGTGGCGGAGCTTAGCTGGACTTGTTCATACATCTGTGGTTCATTATGGGTCAGGCAGGTGGCTCTGCTGATCTTGGCTGACTTACATCTCTGGGTATCAGTTGGATGTTGATGAATCTAGGATAATTTGGGGTATGGGACTGGGAAGACTGAGGTGACTCAACTCTTTTCCTTGTGTTAAATCTTCTACTAGAGTAGTCTAAGCATGTTCCCATGACATGCCATAGGAATAGGAGTGAAAGCTAAGTAAGGGCTTTTTTAAGGCTCTGCATAGGCCATGCCTGCTAACATCCTGTTAACCAACCAATGTCATCACATGACCACATCATCTTCAAGGAATGGAGAAATAGACTCCTCATCTCTCATAAGAGAAGCTGAGAATCATAAAGCAAAGGCTCTGGGTACAGGGAGGAGCCATTAATCCAGTCAAGCTACCATAGAGGAGAGAATTGATGAGGTCCTGGTCCTGGTTTTGCTACTAGCCAGCCATATCCTTGAGAAAGACCCTAACTTCTCTGGGCCACAGATTTTCACTAAGTAAAAGAAGGGATTTGAGTATAATTGCTAAAGTCATTTTCTGAGACGTCGAAGTCATGAAGGGTTTGACTATGTAATTGTTAAATGTTTTTTTCAGGTTCCTACGGTAGTCTCTAGACACCTGTGAGATGATTAGAAATTCTGAAATACATTTCAGGACTCAGAGGAGGTATAAAAGCGTGGACTATGTTAGGAGTTTTCCTCTGTGGCAGTTTCATGGAATATATGCATTTAGAGAGGAGTTCACACCAAAGAACTATGTCAGAATGCGTTTGGCTTTTGACTTGAAATAAAGTTTAAAAAGGAAATGCATGTTAGGAACTGTGCTTGGTAAATCACATGGTCTCTAGTTTCTGTCTTTCCTCTTTTATTGATTCAGTATTTGGATCTACTTAGCACTTTGCCTACCTTGTCCTCGACTCCTCCATCCTTCCTTTCTGGCAACTTAGCAACCCTCATTCTGCCCTTCACCCAATAGCCTTATCAACACTTTGAATCTAAATCTGAGCATTAGCATTCCAGAAGTCTGAAGATATGAGATCTACAAAAGAATTGTTTAATATTTATCTAGACCCTGAAGTAATGTTGTTGAGGAAGGAAGAGAAGGCACAAAAGGAGAAAATTGTTGGAAGACCTTTGTCTAAAGTGGGTGCTATTCACAGTGTGGCTCTTAGACCAGCAACAACAGCATCACCTTGGAGCGTGTTAGAAATGCAGGGTAGCATGCCCCACCCCAGATCTTCTGAATCAGAATCTGCATCTTAACAAAATCCCCAGGGTCTTTGTATGTACATTACCTTGTCACTTTCAATGTGCATCCATCTGTGAAATTAGCCATAGATTATGAAAACAGAGTATGTGAGAATTGTAATCCCTCCATTGTAATCTATGGCTAATTCATGAAAGTAAATGTGTGATAATTTAATTTTTATGTATTAGAGCAGATTCAAAGTTGAGATTCATGTTTTCTATCACATCTACATACTTACATATATACCTGTAGATTGTGTAGGGAAGAGGGAAGTTACAGCTAGAGAGCTGTGTCTCCCCAGTGAATGTCACCTATTGTATGTCCAATGGAGGAAGTGTTGAGAGCTTCTGCCCAAAATAAGGATAATGCTAAAGGTATTGGCAGATTCTACAAGGCTCAATTTTTAAGTCTAATGTCCTTCATAAAGTATTTCCCATATTACCTTAAGGCTACAATACAGTCTTCATTTTCAGCATCCACAGTCCATCTTGTGTGTGGCACTCATTCAGTCCAATGTTTTATTTTCCCCGTATCCATTGCTTCTTACCTTGGACGGATTCTAATTTCTTCAGTCACCACAACACCAAACAGGGCCTTGCATGAGTCAGAGTGTTCAAAATACCATTTACTGACAATTTATCAAAATCAACAACAAATCAGAATATAGTCCCAAAAGAGAAATCCACCAAGTACCATAACTGACCAAATAATGACTCAGATTAGCTGGAAAGAACAAGGATCGGTTCATAGACTTTAGATTTTTTTTGCTGTAAGTAAGTGATTTTTTCTCTCTTTTTAAAAATGAGGTTACACAATATTTATTAAGTCAGAGTATGCTAAGCATTTAATATGTATGATCTTGTTTAAACCTTTTAACAGCCCAGGAAAATTGGTTTTATTATTCCTATTTTATACATGAGACAGTTAAAATTCCAAGAGATTAAATAAGCTGAGCAAGGTCATAGTTCATAAAATGCAAGCATTCTAAACCCTGTGTGGAGGAAGAATCTTATCTATCCCAAAGTGAATTGTCTGCTTTGTGTAGATCCATGGCATCAGTTTAACTTATGTTGCCTTCTTAGCCCTGTGTAACAGGTTCTATTGCTAGTTGGTGTTTGTTCACAAGATAAAAATTAATTTTAATATTATTTTGAAGCAAATATAATTATTTAGGAAAATCTACCCAAAATACAGGCATGCACCAAACTCCAGCACCCAATAAAAAGCAGCAGTAATTGATTTCCATTGTGAATGGCCTGTATTCTTCTACATTGGCATGAACTATCCAATTTGCTTCTGTTTACATCTGGAGTATTTTCAACTTTGACCTAGAAATACACTGATCACCATTTCACTCCTTATCTTTAGATTTCAGTTGCCAATGGCAACCTTGAATTACAAAGTTGAACAAAAGCTGCATTTTACTTGAGTGGTTTGTAATTTTGAACTTGAGTTCATGTTTCCTAGGAGTTGTTTGTCTATAGGTGTCAGTCCTGCCCTTGGTTGCCGAGGAACCCAAACATTCTGAATTTGCTATGCCTCTGCTGGGAGTCAGTGGGCTTTATCAGTTTCTGAACAGTTTTGGCTTTAATTTATTGGGACTGGGTACTCAATTCATAGGGGTAATATGAATTTGGAAACTGCACTCATTCGTGGGTTTCTAATTCCCTTTGTGGATGTTTTTCCTCAATGTGCTCCATGAATCATTTGCTTCCTTGCCTCATCCCCAAGGTTGTGGATTGGGTTTTCCTAGTTCCCATTTCAAGGGTGGGCACCCCTGGCTCTATTCAGGGACTTCAGGTTCAGCACTCCAACACCCGGCATCCTGAGGCCTCCTCTTCCAATCTCTCCTCGCCCCGCAAAATGGAGAATCAACGCTGTTAACTGTGAGTTCCTTTGTTATTTCTGCAACTTAGGATTTCTTTTCCTTATATTCAAACTCAGCTGTAAACTTCAGTGAATATGTATGTACTGTTTTATTTTGCCTTTCCCTATGTTTGGAATAGAAAAGGAAATTTTCAGTCAGCCATATTGACTCAAAGTCCCATGGCAATTTATTCTATGGAAACTTAGTGGAAAACCAATTAACAAACAAAAACTGAAGTGGTTAGGATATGGCACGTGGTCCCATTTTCCCACATGTCACTGTCCAACAATCCTTAGGTAACATGACTAACCTCGCTCTGTAAATTTCTTATGATCCTGTTATTTTTACTCTTGAAGCAAAATTCATGAGATTATTCTAAAAATAAGATGAGGCCTTGCACGTTTGCTCAGGCTTAATTTTGAAACCATTCATTCTATGAATGTATTATTTTAATGCATTTCCCATTGCTTTTAATATCCACTTAGCTAACTAACTGATGATGTTGAGGTTAAAATACTATAGTCCTTGCAGTAGTTCTTTGTAAAATTGTCCTAGTCACTGTATCCCACATTCAGAAGTCTACATTTTTCTGTTTTGTAGTTTATAGTAATTATATTAGATTTTGTTTTCATTTTAGAACGCTATTTTTATGCTAAAAATAAAATAATCACATTACCATGAAAGTGAGAAATAGAAAACATAAAGATACTCATAATTTTAACACAGTTTATATTTTAGTGTTTCTTTTCAAAGTAGTTTTGTATTCTTTAAAAAATGGTCATAGTTATTATCAATCACAGTACGTATACAACTATAGGTAAATTTTTTCATTTATCACAAAAATATAATTATTTCTCCTTGTTTTCAAAGCCATTGGTTTATATTATTTGACTACAGCATAGTTCTTGAAGTGACAGCCTTATGATTTTTTTACAGAAACATTTAAGTTTTATTCATGTTTTTGCTGTTTCTTGGCTTGTTAGTTTTACTATTTTCCCTAATCTTGAGCAGTAAATTCCAAAATATTCTGAGCAAGATAATTACAGTACCATATTATCAATCCTGCCTCTCAAAGGCTAGGAGATATATTTTTAAAGCGTTAAAAGACTATAAGGAATTACATTTTAAATATATGCAGCATGTATTTTACATTTCAAAATTGCTAAGAGATAGATTGAATTTCAAACGTTCTCACCACAAAAAATGGTAAGTATTTGAGGTGATAAATATGTTAATTGGCTTTATTTAATTACTCCATGTTGTATTTATAAATCATGGCATCACTCTGTACTACCTAAATACATACAATTTTAAATTGTCAATTTTATTTATATATATTTGTATGTACACACACACACACACACCAGATGCTCCCAGAGAAGAAAAAGAATAAAATAATCGAAAATGTCTGCTGAGAAAACAAACTGAGACAAGTGATCCTATGTCTATATTCAAGGTAACATAACCATACAAATAATATAATTACTTTCAGTGAATTTTGGCAGAGTAATATAACTGTGCATCCTTAGTGGGATATAGCCGATGAATAAAAAGAACTTCAAAAAAGTCTCAAGCTTCATTTGCTTATTTTATTGACAGGTCATAATATTGAAACTATTTCTGTATATATTAATATAAAGCAAATAAATAAACATGCTAATGCTATCAGAAAGCAACCTTTTTAGGAGACGTATGCTTCAGTCTTTATGGGTGAAATGTCATGATGCCCGAAACATTTTCAAATGACTCAGCAAAACATACAGAGATAGACAATACATAATGTATATGTGGCAAAACATTGAAATTAAGGTAGTTTTCACAGGCTGGTTTTGTTTTATTTTTTGGTTGCTTTGCCTGTACAAACAATGCTAAAACAATGCTATTTTTCCTGTACAAAAATAAATAAATATCTTAGTGTATTCATTCTTGTATGTTGGTGGTTTTGTTTCTACAGGCCAAATTCCCAAAAATGGAGTTGCTGGGTTACAAGCCTATGTTTGCCTTCTTATAAATTTTGTCAAATTATTGCCCAGTGTTTCAAAGTGTCAATTTCTCAGAATGCTATTTCTTCTTTAAAAGAAATTTCTTTTAAATTTAATGAATTAAATTAACTTAAGCAATATAATAAATGTCCCTTGGAAAGGTATTGTGCTATTGCATTTCTCTAATTGTTAATGAGATGCTTTCATCTATATTTCATATATATATATATATGTATTGTATTGTATTTCTTTTGTATTGTATATATATTCTTTGTATTGTATTTCTTTTCCTATGAATTGCTTTATTTATGCTCATTTTTCAGAGAAATGGATTATTTTCATCTAGATAAAGATATCTATATTTTTCTTTATGTTTTTCTGTCTTGCTTAAAAAGGTCTCTGTACCCCATGATTATATGATTATTCACAATCACAATTATGCCTTTGGCACATTCTCCTAGACAGAAGCAAATAACAAGCAAATAACAATCCTAAGATTGTTATTGGCTTCATATTTTACATTATAAAATGGTATATATACTATACATAGTATATATAATATACATCATAATATAAATATTAATCTATGTAATATATTGATTTATTATATTTATATTATAAAATATTTATATAACATATTAAATATTTATATATATTAATATTTATATTATAAAATACATTGGCCTTATATTTTATATTAAGATCTTTCATACTGACCTGAGTTGGACTCTGGAATTCCAAATTTTGAAAACCTCGCAAATATCTGTCTGCACATTCTCCAGCTGCATTTTTTTTAAGTTTTCTCAATTCTTCTTTGTTATTCCACTGTGGCTTATTGTTCTGTGGTTTCAATTTGTTTCCTTAGGAAATTGGTTTGATTGTCTCTGATTCATAACTCAGTAACCTGTCTTATATTTATGTCACATTTATGTTATACTGGGTTTTGTTTGTTTGTTTTCTGGTTGTAAGCTAACCTTCAAGAGTAACTTTGCTTGCTCCTTGGCCTTCACTTATTTTTTTTTATCTAAAAGCTTTCCTTAACTAGATCAAATCTCTGCCTTTTTTAAAGACAGAAGAAAAGAATGTCAGAGTCAGAAAGCATCCCAAGTACAAAAATCTTTGACAACATAGGAAGAAATGAATACATTTGAACTTGACCGTATTGCCTTTTCCTGCTTAACTACCCAGAGTTCACAAAAATGACTAGTGGGCAATGTCTTTTGAAAATCAAGTTAACTGAGAAATTTAGAATTTGAGCCTGACTAGTCAAATTGAAGAACTGGGCCTATAATAAAACAAACTCTGACAACACTCTTCTTTATTACTATCTCAGTATAATAATAACTTACTTATCTTAAATTTAGAGGTTAAATTCAATCATGTTCTTTCCTCTTTCTTGTTCATTTTCCAAAAAGAGGTCTTATGAACTTAAGATTAAACAACCTCATGTTTGACAATGTTATGCTAGAAAGGCTCCAAGGCATAGCCTACAAAATCACATTTGTCTTGAAAATCTATCTGTCCTGTGGTGATTTTTTTCCCAAGAATATGCTCTGAGGCCACAGCAATGAAAGGATGGGGCCAGCTGAGTTAGCTTATGAGTATTTTATGGGGCCAGGCCACATAATGAGACTCCTTTCTGTTCCCCTCACTCAAAGTTATAGCCATAATACTGCTGCCTAACAACCAACCATAAAAATCAGTCACAAAACAAGCATTTGCTAGTTTTCCTTCTACCAGACAGGACCCTCAGCTGCAGGTCTGTTGGAGTTTACTAGAGGTCCACTCCAGACCCTGTTTGGCTGGGTGTCAGCAGCAGTGGCTGCAGAACAGCGGATTTTCGTGAGACCACAAATTCAGCTGTCTGATAGTTCCTCTGGAAGTTTTGTCTCAGAGGAGTACCTGGCCGAGTGAGGTGTCAGTCTGTCCCTACTGGGGGGGTGCCTCCCAGTTAGGCTGCTCAGGGGTGAGGGACCCACTTTAGGAGGCAGTCTGTCTGTCTGTTCTCAGATCTCCAGCTGTGTGCTGGGAGAACCACTACTCTCTTCAAAGCTGTCAGTCAGACAGGGACATTTAAGTCTGTGGAGGTTCCTGCTGACTTTTTGTTTGTCTGTGCCCTGCCCCCAGAGGTGGAGCCTACAGAGGCAGGCAGGCCTCCTTGAGCTGTGGTGGACTCCACCCAGTTCGAGCTTCCTGGCTGCTTTGTTTACCTAAGCAAGCCTGGGCAATGGCGGGCACCCCTCCCCCAGCCTGGCTGCCACCTTGCAGCTTGATCTCAGACTGCTGTGCTAGCAATCAGCAAGACTCAGTGGGCATAGGACCCTCCGAGCCTGGTGCACGACACAATCTCCTAGTATGCCGTTTTCCAGGCCCATTGGAAAAGCACAGTATTAGGGTGGGACTGACCCGATATTCCAGGTGCCATCTGTTACCCCCTTCTTTGACTAGGAAAGGGAACTCCCTGACCCCTTGCGCTTCCCGAGTGAGGCAATGCCTTGCCCTGCTTTGGCTCGCGCACAGTGCACTTCACCGACTGTCCTGCACCACTGTTTGGCACTCCCTAGTGAGATGAAACCGGTACCTCAAACAGAAATGCAGAAATCACCCGTCTTCTATGTCACTCACTCAGGCTGGGAGCTGTAGACCGGAGCTGTTCCTATTTGGCCATCTTAGGTGTCCCTATTGTTTCACAGCCTTGCCAGCATGCAATCAGTGTTAAGTTGTCATCAGTTTAAAATAATGGGTTATATTATCTGCAAGCCTCATCCCTCAAATCTAAAAACATACAATGGATACACACACAAAAAAAAAAAAGCAAAAAATTAACATTGAGCACAGACAATTCTTTCAAGGAGTTCTTTCTGAAGAGTGAATAAGTCCTTATTTCTTGACATGTTTCTGTGCCACGGTTGGCCCTCATTCCCTTTTGTGATGTTCCCCTTCCTGTGTCCATGAGTTCTCATTGTTCAGTTCCCACCTATGAGTGAGAACATGTGGTGTTTGGTTTTTTGTCCTTGAGATAGTTTACTGAGAATGATGTTTTCCAGTTTCATCCATGTGCCTACAAAGGACATGAACTCATCATTTTTTATGGCTGCATAGTATTCCATGGTGTATATGTGCCACATTTTCTTAATCCAGTCTATCGTTGTTGGACATTTGTCTTCTTCATAATTGTGTTAGTTTCCTGTTGCTGCTGTAAAAAAATTACCACTCACTGACTGGGGGAGGGATGCCCGCCATTGCCCAGTTAGTTGTATGATCAGGTAAACAAAGCAGCCAGGAAGCTCGAACTGCGTGGAGCCCACCACAGCTCAAGGAGGCCTGCCTGCCTATGTAGGCTCCACCTCTGGGGGCAGGGCACAGACAAACAAAAAGACAGCAGTAACTTCTGCAGACTTAAATGTCCCTGTCTCACAGCTTTGAAGAAAGTAGTGGTTCTCCCAGCAGGCAGCTGGAGATCTGAGAACAGGCAGACTGCCTCCTCAAGGGGATCCCTGACCCCCGAGTAGCCTAACTGGGAGGCATGCCCCAGTAGGGGTGGACTGACACCTCACACGGCTGGGTACTCCTCTGAGACAAAACTTCCAGAGGAACGAGCAGGCAGCAGCATTTGCGGTTCACCAATACACGCTGTACTACAGCCACCGCTGCTGATACCCAGGCACTAAACAGGGTCTGGAGTGGAACTCTAGCAAACTCCAACAGACCTGCAGCTGAGGGTCCTGTCTGTTAGAAGGAAAACTAACAAACAGAAAGGACATCCACACCAAAAACCCATCTGTACATCACCATCATCAAAGACCAAAAGTAGATAAAACCACAAAGATGGGGAAAAAACAGAGCAGAAAAACTGGAAACTCTAAAAAGCAGAGCACCTCTCCTCCTCCAAAGGAACGCAGTTCCTCACCAGCAATGGAACAAAGCTGGATGGAGGATGACTTTGACGAGTTGAGAGAAGAAGGCTTCAGATGATCAAACTACTCTGAGCTATGAGAGGAAATTCAAAACAATAGCAAAGAAGTTAAAAACTTTGAAAAAAATTAGAAGAATGGATAACTAGAATAACCAATGGAGAGAAGGGCTTAAAGGAGCTGATGGAGCTGAAAGCCAAGTTTCGAGAACTACGCGAAGATTGCAGAAGCCTCAGGAGCAGATGCGATCAACTGGAAGAAAGGGTATCGCTGATGGAAGATGAAATGAATGAAATGAAGAGAGAAGGGAAGTTTAGAGAAAAAAGAATAAAAAGAAATGAACAAAGCCTCCAAGAAATTTGGGACTATGTGAAAAGACCAAACCTACGTCTGACTGGTGTACCTGAAAATGACAGGGAGAATGGAACCAAGTTGGAAAACACTCTGCAAGATATTATCCAGGAGAACTTCCCCAATCTAGCAAGGCAGGCCAACATTCAGATTCAGGAAACACAGAGAACGCCACAAAGATACTCCTCGAGAAAAGCAACTCCAAGACACATAATTGTCAGATTCACCAAAGTTGAAATGAAGGAAAAAATGTTAAGGGCAGCCAGAGAGAGAGGTCGGGTTACCCACAAAGGGAAGCCCATCAGACTAACAGCTGATCTCTCAGCAGAAACTCTACAAGCCAGAAGAGAGTGGGGGCCGATATTCAACATTCTTAAAGAAAAGAATTTTCAACCCAGAATTTCATATCCAGCCAAACTAAGCTTCATAAGTGAAGGAGAAATAAAATACTTTACAGACAAGCAAATGCTGAGTGATTTTGTCACCACCAGGCCTGCCCTAAAAGAGCTCCTCAAGGAAGCACTAAACATGGAAAGGAACAACCGGTACCAGCCACTGCAAAAACATGCCAAATTGTAAAGACCATCTAGGTTAGGAAGAAACTGCATCAACTAACGAGCAAAATAACCAACTAACAAACATCATAATGACAGGATCAGATTCACACATAACAATATTAATGTTAAATGTAAATGGGCTAAATGCTCCAATTAAAAGACACAGACTGGCAAACTGGATAAGGAGTCAGGACCCATCAGTGTGCTGTATTCAGGAAACCCATCTCACGTGCAGAGACACACATAGACTCAAAATGAAGGGATGGAGGAAGAGCTATCAAGCAAATGGAAAACAAAAAAAGGCAGGGGTTGCAATCCTAGTCTCTGATAAAATAGACTTTAAACCAACAAAGATCAAAAGAGACAAAGAAGGCCATTACATCATGGTAAAGGGATCAATTCAACAAGAAGAGCTAACTATCCTAAATATATATGCACGCAACACAGGAGCACCCAGATTCATAAAGCAAGTCCTCAGTGACCTACGAAGGGACTTAAACTCCCACACAATAATAATGGGAGATTTTAACACCCCACTGTCAACATTAGACAGATCAACGAGACAGAAAGTTAACAAGGATATCCAGGAATTGAACTCAGCTCTGCACAAAGTGGACCTAATAGACATCTACAGAACTCTCCACCCCAAATCAACAGAATATACATTTTTTTCAGCACCACACCACACCTATTCCAAAATTGACCACATAGTTGGAAGTAAAGCTCTCCTCAGCAAATGTAAAAGAACAGAAATTATAACAAACTGCTCTCAGACCACAGTGCAATCAAACTAGAACTCAGGATTAAGAAACTCACTCAAAACCGCTCAACTACAGGGAAACTGAACAACCTGCTCCTGAATGACTATTGGGTACATAATGAAATGAAGGCAGAAATAAAGATGTTCTTTGAAACCAACGAGAACAAAGACACAACATACCAGAATCTCTGGGACACATTCAAAGCAGTGTGTAGAGGGAAATTTATAGCACTAAATGCCCACAAGAGAAAGCAGGAAAGATCCAAAATTGACACCCTAACATCACAATTAAAAGAACTAGAAAAGCAAGAGCAAACACATTCAAAAGCTAGCAGAAGGCAAGAAATAACTAAAATCAGAGCAGAACTGAAGGAAATAGAGACACAAAAAACCCTTCAAAAAATTAATGAATCCAGGAGCTGGTTTTTTGAAAAGATCAACAAAATTGATGGACCGCTAGCAAGACTAATAAAGAAGAAAAGAGAGAAGAATCAAATAGATGCAATAAAAAACGAAAAAGGGGATATCACCACCGATCCCACAGAAATACAATCTACCATCAGAGAATACTACAAACACCTCTATGCAAATAAACTAGAAAATCTAGAAGAAATGGATAAATTCCTCGACAAATACACCCTCCTAAGACTAAACCAGGAAGAAGTTGAATCTCTGAATAGACCAATAACAGGTTCTGAAATTGTGGCAATAATCAATAGCTTACCAACCAAAAAGAGTCCAGGACCTGATGGATTCACAGCCGAATTCTACCAGAGGTACAAGGAGGAACTGGTACCATTCCTTCTGAAACTATTCCAATCGATAGAAAAAGAGGGAATCCTCCCTAACACATTTTATGAAGCCAGCATCGTCCTGATACCAAAGCCTGGCAGAGACATAACCAAAAAAGAGAATTTCAGACCAATATCCTTGATGAACATTGATGCAAAAATCCTCAATAAAATACTGGCAAACCGAATCCAGCAGCACATCAAAAAGCTTATCCACCATAATCAAGTGGGCTTCATCCCTGGGATGCAAGGCTGGTTCAACATACGCAAATCAATAAATGTAATCCAGCATATAAACAGAACCAAAGACAAAAACCACATGATTATCTCAATAGATGCAGAAAAGGCCTTTGACAAAATTCAACAACCCTTCATGCTAAAAACTCTCAATAAATTAGGTATTGATGGGACGTATCTCAAAATAATAAGAGCTATATATGACAAACCCACAGCCAATATCATACTGAATGGGCAAAAACTGGAAGCATTCCCTTTGAAAACTGGCACAAGACAGGGAGGCCCTCTCTCACCACTCCTACTCAACATAGTGCTGGAAGTTCTGGCCAGAACAATCAGGCAGGAGAAGGAAATAAAGGGTATTCAATTAGGAAAAGAGGAAGTCAAATTGTCCCTGTTTGCAGATGACATGATTGTATATCTAGAAAACCCCACTGTCTCAGCCCAAAATCTCCTTAAGCTGATTAGCAACTTCAGCAAAGTCTCAGGATACAAAATCAATGTACGAAAATCACAAGCATTCTTGTACACCAATCACAGACAAACAGAGAGCCAAATCATGAGTGAACTCCCATTCACAATTGCTTCAAAGAGAATAAAATACCTAGGAATCCAACTTACAAGGGATGTGAAGGACCTCTTCAAGGAGAACTACAAACCACTGCTCAATGAAATAAAAGAGGATACAAACAAATGGAAGATCATTCCATGCTCATGGGTTGGAAGAATCAATATTGTGAAAATGGCCATACTGCCCAAGGTAATTTATAGATTCTATGCCATCCCCATCAAGCTACCAATGACTTTCTTCACAGGATTGGAAAAAACTACTTTAAAGTTCATATGGAACCAAAAAAAGAGCCCGCATCGCCAAGGCAATCCTAAGCCAAAAGAACAAAGCTGGAGGCATCACGCTACCTGAC
>NW_026652296.1:52202975-52392325 GCF_009828535.3 Hylobates moloch | reverse complement strand
CAATCCTAAGCCAAAAGAACAAAGCTGGAGGCATCACGCTACCTGACTTCAAACTATACTACAAGGCTACAGTAACCAAAACAGCATGGTACTGGTACCACAACAGAGACATAGATCAATGGAACAGAACAGAGCCCTCAGAAATGATGCTGCATATCTACAACTATCTGATCTTTGACAAACCTGACAAAAACAAGAAATGGGGAAAGGATTCCCTATTTAATAAATGGTGCTGGGAAAACTGGCTAGCCATATGTAGAAAGCTGCAACTGGATCCCTTCCTTACACCTTATACAAAAATTAATTCAAGATGGATTAAAGACTTAAATGTTAGACCTAAAACCATTAAAATCCTACAAGAAAACCTAGGCAATACCATTCAGGACATAGGTGTGGGCAAGGACTTCATGTCTAAAACACCAAAAGCAATGGCAACAAAAGCCAAAATTGACAAATGGGATCTCATTAAACTAAAGAGCTTCTGCACAGCAAAAGAAACTACCATCAGAGTGAACAGGCAACCTACAGAATGGGAGAAAATTTTTGCAACCTACTCATCTGACAAAGGACTAATAGCCAGAATCTACAATGAACTCAAACAAATTTACAAGAAAAAAACAAACAACCCCATCAAAAAGTGGGCAAAGGACATGAACAGACACTTCTCAAAAGAAGACATTTATGCAGCCAAAAAACACATGAAGAAATGCTCATCATCACTGGCCATCAGAGAAATGCAAATCAAAACCACAGTGAGATACCATCTCACACCAGTTAGAATGGCCATCATTAAAAAATCAGGAAACAACAGGTGCTGGAGAGGATGTGGAGAAATAGGAACACTTTTACACTGTTGGTGGGACTGTAAACTAGTTCAACCATTGTGGAAGTCAGTGTGGCGATTCCTCAGGGATCTAGAACTAGAAATACCATTTGACCCAGCCATCCCATTACTGGGTGTATACCCAAAGGACTATAAATCATGCTGCTATAAAGACACATGCACACGTATGTTTATTGCGGCACTATTCACAATAGCAAAGAGTTGGAACCAACCCAGATGTCCAACAACGATAGACTGGATTAAGAAAATGTGGCACATATACACCATGGAATACTATGCAGCCATAAAAAATGATGAGTTCATGTCCTTTATAGGGACATGGATGAAACTGGAAAACATCATTCTCAGTAAACTATCGCAAGGACAAAAAACCAAACACCGCATGTTCTCACTCATAGGTGGGAATTGAACAATGAGAACTCATGGACACAGGAAGGGGAACATCACACTCCAGGGACTGTTGTGTGGTGGGGGGAGGGGGAGGGACAGCATTAGGAGATACACCTAATGCCAAATGACGAGTTAATGGGTGCAGGAAATCAACATGGCACATGTATACATATGTAACAAACCTGCACATTGTGCACATGTACCCTAAAACCTAAAGTATAATAAAAAATAAAAATAATAAAAAAAATAAAAACAAAACAAACAAGCATTTGCTAAGTTGATGAGTCTATGAACTGGTTGTGGTCTGGACCAGGCTCACCTTATCTCAGTAGGCTTGTTCATGCCTGTGTTTAGCTGGTGGTCAGCTAGGGGTGAGCTGGTTTAGAATAGCTTCACTTTTATATCTGATAGTCAATTGAAGTGATGGAAAAAGTATAATAACTGGGCCATGCGTCTCCTCTTCTGGCAAGCTAGGCTGAGCTTGTTCACATGATGGGTGAGTAAACTTCTAACTGTGGGAGCAGAAGCACACAAGGCCTTGTGACGTCTGGACTCAGAACAGCATATACTTTTATATTACATTGTCCTAGACAGAACCAAATAACAAGGCCTCCCCAGATTCAAGAAGATGAGAAATACACTCTGTTCTTTGCTGGGATGGGATGAGCTGCAAAGTCACACCACAAAGGTTATGATTACAAGGAGGGGTGAAGAATTACTGCCATTTGCACAACCAATCTACTATTCCCACCTAACACACTGTTTCACTTGCACAGAATAGAAGTTCAACACATATTAGAGTACAAAACCCAGAATGTGGCAATTAGATACGATGATGCTGAACCTCAGAACAGAGGCAATCGAGAGGAAGCCCTGGTGATCTGTGGAGGACCATCTAAGCCTAGGATTGTGGGGAAGGAAAATTAGGAAGAATCTAAACTGGCATTCCACAGTTGGACCTAACTTCGGGAGTCCCCTGGTTAAAGCCAGATTTAAATCTGCTAGGGGAAAGGTTATCAATTCTCCATGAGCCCGGTGGGGCTGATGAATGCGATTTGAATTGATTGCCAACAATAAAAACTCAGGCTCTTACCTGAAGATGTGGATTTCCGACTTCAGTTTTCAGTCTGACACGCATCAGCTAGAACTGGGTTGTTTGTACTCCCTTTAGACAGGGTCTGTCATCTCTAGCTCTTCGGAACCCTCACAACCCCCTCTTCCTTGCACACAGGCTGCTACTTATTGACATGACTTGCCTGGCCCCTGTACCATCTGAGTTTGCAACCCTTGGGCTGGAATAGCTCTAGACCACTGATGGATGGGGCTTTGTTGGAATGCAGCCAGAATTACCCTGCATTCTTTTCATATTTTCTTACAATGAACAAGTATTTAGTTTATAAGAAGACAAAGCAAAAGTTCTAACTTGGAATGTAATAAATACAATTTTGAAATTAATTCATTAATAATCGTATGGCTTTTTAAAAAGAGTGAAATATATGGCACTTAATATGTCATGAGGCAGTGACTTAGTTTAGAATATAATAAAATCTACTACTATCCCATGATAAAAGTCTACTACAGTTATAACTTAGCCACAACTGGGTCAATTATTGTAAATTATTAAAAATCATTATCAAAATTAAATTACTAAAATGTAAGTTGTTCTTAGAATTAAATTATTAAAAATGTTAAAAAACATTGGTTTAGGTATTTGACATTTTCTTGTATTTTACTTCTTTTGTTAATAATTAAAGAAATAGTAATTATTAAGCACTATGGGGTCTTGTCCACCAACGAGCATTAACCTGAGAGAAATTATCTGCTAGGTCAGGTACTATATATCCATAGTTGAAGGTCCCCCGGTTCAACTTATAAGAGAACAGCAATCTGTTGTTTTCTTAAAACAGGGTCACTTGCTTTTCTCCCTTCCCTATCTTCCTTGGAAACACATGTGTTACTGAATTAAAATTGAGGTGAATTGATGATGACGTCTGAATGGTAGTAAATGGAAGCTGTCAAACACCAGGCTAAGATTTCACTCATGCAAAATAGAGTATGAGATTGTAAAAGCCCCACTTCCTTCTAAATTGTTGGAACAGCAGGGAAAGAACTGGCAATTGTCTTCTTCCTGTTTGATGCTCCAGTGACTCGTAGGTGCCAACATGGAGAGTAGGGCCTCTACAAGGTGCTCCGTCATAGCCACATGAGTCCAGGGTCCTGAGCACCCCCTCACAGCATGTTTCCTCCTCAGCTTATAAGAATTTATATGCTAGCAAATAGATTCATAAATACCCCACATTTTATATTTGGGGAGAATAGTTGACTTTCAATACTCAGCGTAAGCAATTTTTACCAGATACCATTTTTATTTATTTTTTTATTTTCTATTTTTATTTATTTTTATTTTTCTTTGATATTTAAATAATTTTTATAAATTTTTTAAAATTTCAACTTTTATTTTAGATTCAGAAGGTACATGTACGGGTTTGTGACATGAGTATATTGTGTGTTGCTGAGGTTTGGGATACGAATGATCCTGTCACGAAAATAATAAACATAGTACCCAGCAATTAGTTTTTCAAGCCTTGTCCCCGACTCCCTCTCCCCACTCTATTAGTCCCCAGTGTCCACCATTGCCATATTTATGTCCATGAATACCCAATGTTTAGCTCCCACTTACAAGTGAGAATGTGTGTGGTATTTGGTTTTCTGTTCCCACATTAATTTGCTTAGGATAATGGCCTCCAGCTGCATCCATGTTGCTGCAAAGGACATGATTTCATTCTTTTTATGGCTGCCTACTATTCCGCGTTATAAGTACCATATTTTCTTTATCCAGTCCACCATTAATGGGCACCTAGGTTGATTTAATGTCTTTGCTATTGTGAATAGTGCTATGATAAACATACAAGTGCATGTCACACACCTTTTGATGTGGAAAAAAAAAAAGTCATTTAAACTAGATCCATAATCCATTATCTGAGATTCTTGGGGCTTGTTGTTTTTCAGAATTTTCACTTTTCTGATTTTAGAAAGGCAATGTGATGCGTATACCATGAGCATAACACTCTAGGGAGACCTGAGTAATCCTCAAAATCAAACAAATTAATATGTCTGCAGTTAAGTTCATGAATAGTCATATGACAGGGGATACATGAAATTATACATATTTCATGTATCAATATCATCCCAATATCAGTTCATGTCAATGAGTCTGCCACAAATTTGCAAGCAAAAAGAAAAGGAAAAAAAAGGAAACTTCTGGATTTCAGAACTTTGGGATAGATAAGGGATTACTTAATATAAATTAAATAATTTAGTATTGGCACAATTTATCTGTCACAGAAGCGAGAGTGAAAGGAGTTGAACTAAAGAGGATGTTCCCAAGCTGCTGACACTGTCTAGAAGGAGGCTAAGACTCAGGAATACAGATGTCCTGGAGATTGACTTCACCCTGGCATTCCAGGGGTCAGAACAAGCCCCAGAGGCCTCCCTGAAAGCTGCAGATGGAGGATGCACAGCCAAGATCAAGACAAAAAGTAGAACTGGGGGCTGAGAGTAGAACCCAGACAGGGAGCTATCAGAGTGGCCAAAGCAGATCAACCACCTTGGCATCCCCCAAGAGCTGTTGAGAAACGCAGGAGCTCGGGCCCCACTCAGGCCTCCTGAGTTGGACAGAATCAAGATCAAAATTCCAGACGATTTGTGTGCACCTTAAAGTTTGAAAAGCAGGGGGAACAAATCCAGGTTTTAAGGCCATATCTTAAAAATTGCCTCCAAGCTAATAAGGAGGTGTGGGGGAAGCCTTGCATCGTGTTTCAAGGATTATTCTCCCTGCTTACCAATTGATAAGCAGAGATAATTTTCTTTAAAATTCAAGGTTTTCTCTTGGACTCAGCACAGCACAGCTCCCTACCAGACAACTCTCCCTGTTGCCCCCGTTCTCTCCCTGTCTACCGGAGAATCCCAGCTTTTATACTATTTTATGACTAAGACATCCACGTAAGTCTCCATTTGAAGAAAGGCTTCCAGGACTTTAAAACATCTGAAAATTCTCCAGGGCATAAAATAGACACATTAAGAGACAGTTTAAAGGGTAGCTAAAATAGTTTACAAGGCAAATAAAAATCAGAATGAAAAATGAATCAAAATAAAGAGGTGGCAAAATAAGCCAAAAGAAAAGTTCAAGTTGGTTACACGAGTTTGTTTACTTTGTGAAAATGCATCAGGCTGCTCCTTAGACCCCAGCATTGGCTTCCCGGCCTCTGACTAAAGCTGCACGTCTCAAAGTCCACTCCACACTGCTCTGTCTACTCTACTCAGCTTCTTAGCTTCCCCCAGCCAGGTTCATGGCTGACCTTGGAACGCTCACCTATCAATATTTCTCAACCCCTAAATGTAAGAACTTCAGATCATTTTATATTATTTCTGACACATTTTTCTCTTTTTCTTTCTTTCTTTTCCTCTTTTTCTTTCTTTTTTCTTTTTTTCATTTTTGTTTTTGAGACGGAGTCTCACTGTCACCCAAACTGGAGTGCACTGGTGCGGTCTCAGCTCACTGCAACCACTGCCTCCTGGGTTCAAGCGATTCTCCTGCCCCAGCCTCCCAAGTAGCTGGGATCACAGGTGCACGTCACCATATCCAGCTAATTTTTGTATTTTAGTAGAGATGGAGTTTCACCATGTTGGCCAGGCTGGTCTTAAACTCCTGACCTCAAGCAATCCACCTGCTTCAACCTCCCAAAGTGCTGGGATCACAGGCGCACGCCACCACACCCAGCTAATTTTTGTATTTTAGTAGAGACAGAGTTTCGCCCCATGCTGGTCTTAAACTCCTGACCTCAAGCAATCCACCTGCCTCAACCTCAACCTCCCAAAGTGCTGGGATTACAGGTGTGAGCCACCACGCCCAGCCTCTAACACCTTTTTCAAAAGACCCGTGTGTGTGTGTGTGTGTGTGTGTGTGTGTGTGTGTGTGTGTGCGCGCATTTGTAGATACTGCTATTCATCTTATTCTGTCTTTAGCCTTATTGTGCCACACATAACTTGAAGTTGACTTTCAGCTACAGACAAATGACATGTCCAACTAAACTTTGTGACATCTCCTCTATAGGTGACCAGTGAATGATATTTTAAGTTAATGTATTCATCGGCCCCTTTTGTATATCTCTTTCAGAGAGTTTCTATGGGAGTGGGTATAGAAACATAAACAACTTCAAGTCTTCTCCCCTCTTGATGTCTCCCAGCTGCAGGTGGAGCTGGAGCAAGAATACCAAGACAAATTCAAAAGACTGCCCCTCGAGATTTTGGAATTTGTGCAGGAAGCCATGAAAGGAAAGATCAGTGAAGACAGCAATCACGGTTCTGCCCCTCTCTCCCTGTCCTCAGACCCTGGAAAAGTGAACCACAAGACTCCCTCCAGTGAGGAGCTGGGAGGAGACATCCCAGGAAAAGAATTTGATACTCCTCTGTGAATGCTCCTGCCAGGCCTTCAGAAATTGCATGGCCACTCCAGCGTCATCGGACTCTCTCTTATTACAAAGATCACTGCCCAGGACCATCTTCCCGAGAAGCATCCCTTAGCCTAAAATCCACACCAGAGGGAGAGTTCCAGAGGAATCCATGAAGAAGTCCCATGCCCAGGCTCCATGTGTCATGTGGAAACCTCCGCAGGTCTGCTAGCGAAGAATGCATGTATGTGAGATTTTTGTTTTCTTTCCAATAGTAAATTCAAAGCAAGCGACTTGCAGGCTCCGTGGAACTTTTAATGAAGGACAGTGTCTTCTTTGAAGAAAATCAAGCTCATGTTTTTATTCGAAGCTCTGGTGTAAAATATTTCAAAGTCATAGAAATAGTTTGAGAAATGCATAGCATTATTTAACACTATCGAACAGCCGACTTTGAGCATTTTGTTTTCAAACTGCCCCTCAACTACCATTATCTTCAAGTCAAAGCGCATATTGCATTGTTTCATCCTTTGCTTTGCAAGCACTGGTGGCTTGCAGTTTGCTAATTTATTTATCATAGAGTCATCAATGTATTTGTTGCTGACATGGTTTTATTAGATACTGTAGCGATTCAAATAAGTTTGTTTTCTATTTGAAAAAAAAAAATCACTTGATTGTATCCTTGCCCAGTGAAGCCATCCTAAGACTTAGCAATATGGTTTGTACATTTGGCTGCATGAGCAAGTCAGCCACACACTTCCAGACAGTGTGCTGTTTGAATTGACTATTTGCACTCAAAGTCTGGGTATTCATTGGTTATTGGCCTGAAATGATCAAATAACTACAAATGGTCTGTTGAATAAAAATAGTTGAGCTGATATATGTTAAGCAGATATTCAATCAGAATGAACAGGTTCCAGTGGTTATTTTGCTGTTTGACGTTTTTTATGGTTCATTTATTTTTAATATAGAGAGGAAGATTGAATATTTATCTAGAGAATACAAAGACCCACATGTAAATGATAGATATTATCTCCATGTATATATGCACCCACTTAGTCATGTCAGTGCATATACACATACACACACACGAGTGTAGATATGTGTTTATTAATTGACAATGACCCAAATCTCTTCCACAAGACTTAAAACCAAATTCAGGGACAAATGGATAGAGAAGAAAAGGGTCAAACATCTAGATTACATGGATGTTAAATTATATGGAGATGCTAAGAAATAACTGATGGAGCCATTGATGCAAACTGAAGTAGATTTAGAACTTATTATATGAATTTGATTTATATTTTGCAAGATCAAAAATTAGATGTTAAGTATCAGATTTTAAGCTTGTTTTAATGGTCAAAAAATTAGGACAGAAATATGGACATTTATTAGTATGTTCCATAATTTTTAAGTCTGACACATTTCTATTTTATTCTAACATAAAAAAACTTTCATTATATATTTACTAAGTATATTTAATTCACTTAACTCTGTCTTTATAAGTTCCTATTTTAGATGGCATAAGAGAAACAAATTATATCAAGGTAAAACTGATCAAAAGCATGATTGAAAGTTCTGAAAAAAGAAAAATAATAATATATGGAAAACTGTAACTTAGAGAGTAACACATGAACATTGAAGTTAAAACCCAGAAGCCAGATGCTCACAGTTTTATTTTACTTTAAAATAAACCTGTCTGATTGTAGCTTTGCAAAATATCTTAAAACGCAAAAACCAGTTGTGTCCTGAAAATTGTGTTTCAAGAATTTAATATTTTTATGAAAATTATTTTATTTAACTTTAAGCAATAACTAGAGATTACAATTAAATTTTAATCAAAATGAAGGCTTAGTTCAAACATAAGGAAATAGTGTTTGATTAAAAAAAAAACACATCTAGTAAGACATAAGGGGAAAATCACATCCTCTTTGGAGATGATTATATTTTGATCTGAAGGGTTTGGGGTGTTCATTAGACACAATAAAACTTAACTTCCACTGAAAAAGAAATCTTTTGTAAATCATTCTACTTTTGCACTTTGAAAGAAAGGCATTAATCATAAAGAAGCAAGAATGGTCAAAATCGAATGCTGCATTTTTATAAACAAAATTACAGACTGTCTGAAATTGAAGAAGAATGAACTAATAATAGCATTCATAACCAAACACAATGGTGATTACTGCAGAACATTGTATCACATTTTAGTCCAGAGATGGAATAAAGTTGAATAACCTTGACTTACACAAAACTGTTTTGGTAGTTGGATTTCATTATCTTAGTGAATTTAATCATTTTACCATATGTTTGTATTTGGCCATTTACTGTAATCACATTTTTATATCTGTACAATGACACTTTTTGCAGTTGTGGGGTAGTGTGTAACACTGTCCATCTTGCATCATTGAAACTACTACAATGATACTATCATTTAATAATATTAATATTACTTGAAATAGACTAAGATAAAGAAAAGGGGTCTGTATGATGTGCAGTTTTGTGCCTTTATGTATTTGCCTTGTTCTTTGTTGAATGTGTGAAATTCTGTACTGTGGTTTTTCCTATAATAGACAGTAGAGCTGTGTATTAAATTAGACTATGTCTCTCTGATACCTTTACACTACTGAGAATAGCATACCAATTTTCAAAGTTCTAATGACATGCCATGTGTTTTTGGTTTTTTACATTTCATTTTAAAATTTGAGTATCACCACCATACATTAATTAATACTCCTGTAGTAGATAAGCTGTCATTAAATAATTCCAAAAAAAAGGGCCATTGCTTGCATTACTTTGAATTTAATGTTGCACTTGTGCACTACGTTAATATTGTTTGTGATGGATTGGACATTGTGACTCTTGCCTTTTAAGAAGAAAAAAAAGATAGGACAAATTATTTGAAGCTCTTAAAATGTACATATTTTGGTTCTTCTATCTCAAATTATTTAAAATGCATAATTCACATTTTTGTAATAATTCTATGCAATTTTGTGGCATGACGTTTCTTCCACTTGTAATTTTATGTGCTTTCATCACAAATCCAAAGGAAACAATAAAAATTTCTTAACACAACCCAGCTGTTATTTCTTGGTGTCAGAGTCAACCTTCTTTTGACAGGGAAAGTGGTGGGAGCGGGCATAATGCCAGTCTTTAGGGCCATCATGCCCACCCTGACAGGGCACATCTATGCCTGTAAAGGATATTGGGATGCTGCAATATGTGTGCCAGAGGACACAGTTGTCATTGCTATCATTCCACCACCCTCCATCCAGGAGTGGAATTACACTTGCCATTGTTTCCATAATGGAGACCCTCTCTTCCTTTCTCTCTTCCTTCCTTTCTCCCTGTCTCCCTTGACCAAAGTTAAGCAAAGCAAAACAGTCAAAAGTTTTTTGACAAATAGTTGCAGTGACAAGAATTGACAGAGCACTTGATGTAAACTTTCTTATGAAACAGATTTTAAAAGTGTTTACAATATTGATAGGATAAGAAATGTATGTGTGAGCTTAATGTAAATGTTCCAGAGGCACCCCAAATGCAGTATATTAGTTACTTATTTCTGTGTTACAAATGGCTCTAAAATCTAGGGGCTTAAAACAATCAGAATTATCTCTTATCTCTTAGCTTTTCAAAAAAAAATGTGTGGGTACATAGTAGGTATATATATTTATAGGGTACATGAGAGAGAGATGTTGATACAGGCATAAAATGTGTAATAATTACATTAGGGTAAATGGGGTATCCATCACCTCAAGCATTTATCCTTTCCTTGTATTAGAAACAATCCAATTATACTCTTCTAATTATTTTTAAATGCACAATAAATTAATTGACTGTAGTCACCCTGTTGTGCTATCAATTCATTCTATCTAACTACATTTTTGCTCATATTAATCGTCCTCAGTCCCTCTTTTCCCCAACTACCCTTCCCAGCCTCTGGTAACCATCCTTCTGCTCTCTATCTTCATGAGTTCAGTTATTTTAATTTTTATATCTTATGAATAAGTAGGACATGTGACGTTCTTCTTTCTGTGCCTGGCTTATTTCACTTACCGTAATGACCTCCAGTTCCATCTACATTGTTGCGAATGACAGGATCTCATTTTTAATGGCTGAATAGTACTCCATTGTATACATGTTATCGCATTTCCTTTATCCATTCATCTGTTGATGGACACTTATGTTACTTTCAAATCTTGGCTATGGTAAACAGTGCTGCAACAAACATGGTAGTGCAGACATCTCTTCAATGTACTAATTTCTTTTGTATATGCCTAGAAATGGGATTGCTGGATCATATGGTAGCTCTACTTTTAGTTTCCCGACGAATCTCCAAACTGTTCTCCATAGTGCTTGCACTAATTTACATTCCCACCAATAGTGTACAAGGCTTCCCTTTTCTCCTCATTCTCATCAGCATTTATTTTTCCCTGTCTTTTGGATAAAAGCCATTTTAACTGGGATAAGATGATATCTCATTGTAGTTTGATTTGCATTTCTCTGATAATCAATGATGTAGAGTATACCTGTTTGCCATTTGTATGTCATCTTTTGAAAAAATGTCTGTTCAGATCTTTTGTTCATTTTTAAATTGGATAGATTTCTTTTCTATAGAATTGTTTGAGCTACTTATATATTCTGCTTATTAATCCCTTGGGAGCTGGGAAGTCTTAAAATGTTTTCTCCCATTCTGTGGATTGTCTCTTCAGTTTGTTGATTGTTTCCTTTTCTGTGTAGAAGATTTTTAATCTGTGTGATCCCACTTGTCTATTTTTCCCTCAGTTGCCTGCACTTGTGGGGTATTCCTTAAGAAATCTTTGTCCACTTCAATGTCCTGGAGAGTTTCCCCAATATTTTATCTTAGTAGTTTCATAGTTTCAGGTCTTAGATTTAAGTCTTTAGTCCATCTTGATTTGATGTTTGTATATGGTGAGAGACAGAAGTCAAGTTTTATTGTTCTGTATATGGATATACAGTTTTCCCAGCACCATTTATTGAAGAGACTGCCCTTTCTCCAACATATGTTCTTAGCACCTTTGTTGAAAATGAGCTCACTGTAGATGTAGTGATTTATTTCTGGGTTCTCTACTCTGTTCCATTGGTCAATGTGTCTGTTTCTATGCCAGCACCATGCTGTTTGGGTTACTATAGCTCTGTAATATAATTTGAAGTCAAATAATGTGGCCTCCCCAGTTTTGTTCTTTTTGCTCATGACAGCTTTGGCTATTCTGGGCCTTTTGTGGTTCCATATAAATTTTAGGATTTTTTTTTCTATTTCTGTGAAGAATGTCACTGGTATTTTGATAGGGATTGCACTGAGTCTGTAGATTGCTTTGCGTGATATGGACATTTTAACAATATTGATTCTTCCAATCCAGGAACATGCAATATCGTTCCTTTTTCTTGTGTCCTTTTCAATTTCTTGCATCAATGTTTTGTAGTTTTTATTGTAGAGATCTTTCACTTCTTTGGTTTAAATTTATTCCTAAGTATTTTACTTGTAGCTATTATAAATGGGATTATCTACTCGATATCTTCTTCAGATTGTTCACTGCTGGTATATAGAAATGCTATTATTTTTTGTATGTTAACTTTATATCCTGCAACTTTACTGAATTTGTTTCTCAGTTCTAATAATTTTTGGTGGAGTCTTAGCTTTTTACAAATATAAGATTATATCATCTGCAAACAAGGATAATTTGATTTTTCCTTTCCAATTTGGATGCCATTTATTTCCTTCTCTTGTTTGATTGTTCTAGCTAAGACTTAAAGTACTATATTCAACAACAGTGTTGAAAGTGTGCATCCTTGTCTTGTTCCAGATCTTAGAGGAACGACTTACCATTTTTTTCAATTCAGTGTGATACTAGCTATAGGTTTGTTGTATATGGCTTTTCCTTCTATATCCAGTTTTTTTAGGGCTTTTATCACAAAGTGATGCTGAATTTTATCAAACGTTATCTCACAGCTTTTTTGAATCAGGAATTCAGAGAGGGCAAAGCAGATATGGCTTGTCTCTATGATATCTGGGGCCTCAGCCAGAAGATTAGAGGTCTAGGGCTAGAATCCACTCACACATCTAGTGGTTGATGTTGTATCAAATGGGAGCCTAGCTGGGGCTCTGGGGTGGAATACTTGCTCATGCCCTTTCTATGGAGGAGCCTGGGCCTGGGCTTTTTCACAGTATGGTAGCTGGATTCCAAGGAAGAGCCTCCTGAGAGAGCCACACAGAAACCATCAACATTTTTGTAACCAAGCCTCAAAGTTACATACATCACTTATGCCAGACTCTATTCATTGGTGCTATCACAAGCCCCTTCCCAGATTCAAAGTGCAGTAACAAACATAGACCCCATCTTACCTTGGGAACACAGTTGATCACCCTGAAGAAGTACATGAGGGATGGAATGAATATATAGACATGACCATCTTTAAAAAAATATAATCTGCCACCCACAGTATGCATGAAGCTGAATTTGTGTTACCTTCAAAGCTGCTCCACCTCCTTTGCTTTCTACATCAGTGAACAAAGCCAGTATTACAAATCACACTCCAGCCTATGCAACCTTATGGACCATTCCAGCTCATAGGCTTTTAAACTACCATTTCTTTCAACTGCTTCATCCATCCTTTCGCTTTCTCTTAAATCACTCCCCCAGTACACACACACACACACACAAGTTGCTTTGGTTCCCTCCTTTCCCTGGCTAACTTCTATTTATCTTTCAGTTTATAACATAAATGTCAATTCCTCTAGGAACCCTTCTTGGATCCACCAAAGCTCTGTCAGGCCCCTTCATCTATTCTCCCAGTGCATCCTGTATCAGTCACCCACTGCTGCATAACAAGCAACAGCAAAACTTGGTGTTTGAAATAACTACCACTTACTATTGGTTGTGAGCCTATGGATGGGTAGATGGCTCTACTGATCTGAGCTGGGCTGGGCTTATCTCAGCTGGGCTCATCTATGCCGCTACAGTAAGCCAAGAGCTATCTGGTGGCTGATCATGGCTAGGCTCATTGACATGTCTGGGGCCTTGGCTGGAACAACTGGGCTGATGTGACTCTAATTCATAGGATTTCTCATCCTCCAGGAGACAAAATGTGTATCCAATAAAATATTCTCCAACTATTAAAAAGAGTTAAATACTGATACACGCTAAAACACAGACAAATCTTTAAAATTTTATGTGAAGTGAAAGAAGCCAGATGGAAAAGGTCACATATTGTATAAATCCAGTTGTATGAAATGTATGGCTTTTTCACATGTCAGAGGCAGGATATAAAGAACACCTAAAAGTGCTCAAGGTCTCTTGAAGTCTAAACTCAGAACCATACACCATCACTTCTACCATATTCTATTGGTGAAAATAAGCCAAAAGGCCAGCCCAGATAAAGAATAAAAGGAGCCTCCAATGTCACAAGGAAAAGGATGTAGACACAGGGTTGTTACTAAGGTAATCAATCCAGCAATGCCTTGTTATTTCTTCCACATAGAGAGTGCATGCCAACTCCATGTAATGCTAATGGCCTTCTCTCTAAATACATCCTCCACGGCCACCTTTGATGTCAGATGTCATGTCTCATTTATGATGAATCTGCACACTCACCCTAATGTCATAACTTAATAAATACTGCATTTACAGTGAATAAATCCATTTGCTTATCTAGCTATTAGTGCTGCATTCGAGGAAAATAAACAACTGGCTAGGTACAAAGGCTCATGCCTGTAATCCTAACACTTTGGGAGGCAGAGGTGGTTGGATTGCTTGAGCTCAAGAGTTCAAGACCAGCTTGGGAAGCATGGTGAGACCCAATATTATTTTTCCTATTTTAAATATAATTTTTTTTCCCTTTCCTAAAATAGAAAAAATTAGCTGGGCATGGTGGCATGCACCTGTAGTCCCAGCTACCTGGGAGGCTGAAGTAAGAAAATCACTTGAGCCCAGAAATTCAGTGCTGCAGTGAGCCATGATTGCACCACTGCACTCTAACCTGGGAGACTTAGAGCAATACCCTGTCTCAAAAACAAACAAACAACAACAACAAAAACAAACAAACACAAAGCAAAAACAGAAAAAGAAACAACTGATATCTCAATTATCTCAATAATAAATGTCAATAAGTCAATGCTACAATGCTATTTAGGTACCTTCTGAGTCAGCAACACTATAATAGTAAGGCTAGACTACACAGGAGCCACACCTTTGCCTCTGACTTATGGTACCAACTCCAAAACATGAAGGAGCTAGTAACTGATGAAACCAAATATTATTTTCTGAGACATTGGTGAAGAAAGTGGGGCTTACCTTAGATCCTGGGGTTACCAAGCAGCCTCTTTTTGCCCATAAGAGACAATTCAGGAGCAATTCTTGCCCCTGAACGTTCATGTATTGTTAAATTGCTTCTTTGAACACTCTGGATATTGTATGTTCGTTTGTTTTATGTTTCTCTCTGATTCTGGATCTTTTATTCTTTTTAATATCGTATTTAATTTTTTTAGGGGCACAGGTTAGGGTTAGGTCTCTAAAAAGGGCATAGTCTCACTCTGTCACCCAGTCTGGAGTGCAGTGGTGCATTCATAGCTCACTGCAGTTTCAAACTCCTGGGCCCAAGCAATCCTCCCACATCAGCCTCCTAAGTAGCTGGGACTACAGGTGTACACAACCTAGCTAACTTTTTAAATAACAACTTTATAATTCATGTTCCATAAAGTACACTGTTTTACAAAGTACACACTTCAGTGGTTTTTAGTATAATCACAGTTTCTCATTAATCATCACCCTAATTTCAGAACATTTTCATCACCCCAAAAAGAAACCTCATACCCATAAGAAAACACTTCTCATTCCCTCTCCCAAGCATTCTCTCTTCAGCCAGTGAAAACCATTAATTCTTTTTCTGTCTCTGTGGATTTGTCTATTCTGGACATTTCATACAATTGGATTTATACATTATGTGACATTTTCCATCTGGCTTCTTTCACTTAGCATAAAGTTTTCAAGATTCATCTATCAGTATTTAACTCTTTTTAATCATTGGAGAATATTTTATCAGAAATATATTTTATTTATTCATTCACACCTGATGGACATTTGGGTTGCTTCCATTTTTTGGTTATTATGAATAATGCTGCTATGAACATTTGCATACAAGTTTTTATGTGGAAATATGTTTTCAGCTTCTCTTGAGTATCTACTTAGGAGTAGAATTGCTGGGTTATATGGTAACTCTATGTTTAACCCTTTGAGGAACTGCCAAACTGTTTTTCAAAGTGGCTGTACTGCTTTAAATACCCAGCATGTATGAAGCTTCCAATCTCTCACATTCTTGCTCACACTTGTTTTCTGTCTTTTTGATTATTAATATCCTAGTGGGAGTGGAATAATGTCTCACTGTGGTTTTCATTTGCATTCGTCTAGTAACTAATATGTTGTGTATCTTGACCATATGCATATCTTCAGTGGAATATCTGTTCAAATCCTTTGCCCATTTTTAATTGGTTGAATATTTATTTTTAAATCTAGTCTCCTTTCTTGATTTTTGGCCTCTGGTGATTTTGTGGCTGTCCATCACAAAACCTCATCTTAGGAAGGCTCTTTCCATTATTATTTTTCTGAGGCTACTGAATAGCTATAGGTTGCATAGGAAATTGTCCTGGTTGTTTTCTATGTGAATCCAGAAAGCCATTTGTCTGCTTATTGTTTTACTAAATGTCAAATGTTTGTTTATTTCCCCAGACTTCTCTTTCTTCTAAAATTAGAGTACAAAAAATGTCTGATAAATGTGAGTTGCATTAACTTGGATCCAGTAAATTTCTTACAGAAGAAAATGTATTTATTAAGGGCAAGTGAAAGTTTGAATATTGCAATGGCGATCTTAGCCCCACAGACTTTAAAAGTTGAAGCAAACTACGTAACACATTACCCAACTGATGCTGTCAAGAAATTCAATGTGTCAATAAGAAACACACCAATAACAAAGGAAAACAAATTACCAATTAAATTATGACTCCTCATCAAGCATAAAGGCATTTAATTCAATTTCGGGAAGGTTAAAAGCAAAAGTATATCTTAGAATATCAGTGAAATATCATAATTTTCTTTCTTTTTTTTACTTCCAAAACTACCTGTTCTATAAGAACCTATGGTTGTACATTAATTTATTTAAAACCAATAGAAAGCACAATCTCCAAGCAGGATTGTATTCAAAGTAAAAATATCCCAAGACCAGAAAAATAGTTGGAAAGCAGAGGTAAGTTTGTACTAAACGCCCAAGTAAGACTTGATTCATAATCTACCATAGAGTCTCTTAAAATTGCTTTCATCCCCTCTTTGTCTCTCTCGTGATTGTCACTGATAAAGAAACTGCCACCAAAACCACCCTTAAAACCCAGCTTGTACAGCTCTTGCCTTTTCTCTCCTCACCCTCATCTCTGCATTTACTCTATTTTCTTGAACCATCTTTAATCTTTGCTTTAACTCTTTAAGCTTTCCAATGTGAATCACTATATTCTGTCTGAATGCTCTAGTGTTGCTTCATTCAGCCCCCAAAAGGCTCACAAATAAAGCAGGCAAAAATAGAATTATCTTTACACTGGGAAAGGCTACAGCTACACCTTCGTTAACATATTTTCCAGTAATATACTCAATCAACACATATTTAATAAACACCTACTATATTCTAGGCATTGATTCTGCCACAGGCTCAGTCAGATTTAAAGTGCCTGTTTCTTGGTGATAATCGTTCCCAGGTAAGCATATCTTTAAGTCCACTCTCTGTGCCTCTACTCAGACTCTGTGTCTCTACCCCAACACAGTTTGACAGAAGGAAGGTTGTATTTCTCTTTTCTCACAGCTGGGCTAATGCTATGCAAGTATGCGCTCTTGCACACTCACACACACACACACATACAAACCCCAGATTGTGGCAGAGGGTCTTCAGCATCGAATGGCATTTACCATCTTTTTATCCTCACTTGCAATTTACACGCAGCAAAGGGCCACCCCAAGTTTTGGAACCTAGGATATAGCCCAAGAGACAGTTTATGTGTTCAAATAGTTTATTTGGGAGATGAATTTGTACTAAAATCTCTATTAAAAATGCCAAACTAGGATTGATTCACAACACGTTACAAAGTCTCTACTTTCCCCATCTTTTCATCTCCCTGTTTATTACAGTCACAGATTAAAGGCCTGCCCCTAACATTTCCCTCAATTCCCAGTTGATTTATTCTATTTTCTTTCTTTCTTCTATTTTCTTTAAGGGAGGTGGGGGTGTGAGGAAAGTTATTTTGATGACTGGGTTATCACTGTGAACAAAAGTGCTCAAGACCCCCAGTCAAACTCAAAAGGCCTTAGGTGCACCCCTCACAGTTAAGTCACCAAGACATGAAGAAGCTGGGACATTTACCCACCATTTCCCATCACTCATTAGTTGAGGCTTTCTGCTCAGGCACTAGCTCCTTAACACTTCCAACTTGTGCAATCTATTAGCCAAGCATGCTCCTGTGGCGAGAAAGCATCCTCAGGCAGAAATGAAAAAACTCTTTAAGTGAATAGAGATTTTTCTCAGGTGATCTCTGAAGAAGGCTAAGGGCTACATCCTAACACCCAACATGTCAAGAAAGGTTGCATTCCATCTGTAAGTAACATACACAGAAGAGTCAGGTAAACTGGTTTCCATAAAGCTACCTATGCACTAGGAATTATAGATCTTTAATTGTTAAACGTCAAGGCACCCCCTCGCCCAACTCTGAGACTTATATGTGACCACAATTATAACTTGACTCATCCTCAAATGGAAGGACCCAGTGAAGAAGCCTATGCCAGCCCTAGAATTGGGCTTGGAAATATTTGAGCCAGGAATTCTAGGGTGCTGGTTATAGTCTAAAAAGGGTATGTTGCCTCCAGTTTGGCATGAGGTCAAACCGATTTCTCCTAGTTGAGGAGGCACAACCAGGCAAAGGCCAGAGTTAACACCTCTAAAACATGAGGCCCAAGGCAAGCACTTCTCTTGCCTGGATCCAGGACAGTACTGCTTCCAAACATAAGCAGCTGGATAATTTCAAAAATATAAAATAATATGATATTGTCCCTATCTGATATGGCTTGGATGTTTGTCCTGTCCAAACCTCATGTTGCTCATGTTGAAATGTGATTCTCAATGTTGAAGGTGGGGCCTAGTGGGAGGTCATTGAATCATGGAAGTAGATCCCTGATGAATTGTTTAACACCATCCCCTTGGTGATAAGTGAGTTCTTGCTCAGTTAGTTCACATGAGACCTGGCTGTTGAAACATCTGAGACCTCATTTCTCTCTCTGTCTCTTGCTCCCACTCCGAACATGTGACATGCTGGCTTTCCCTTTGGCTTCCATCATTAGTAAGAGCTCCCTGAGCCCCTCACCAGAAGCTGAGCAGATGCCAGCACTATGCTTCCTGTACAGCCTGCCAAACTGTGAGCCAATTAAACCTCTTTTCTTTGTCAATTGCTCAGCCTCAGGTATTTCTTTATAGCAGTGCAAGAATAAACTAATACACCATATGATCTTTCATTTACTCAAAAGTCAAGCCTTTCTGTGTTTCATGTCTCAGAGAATAAAAGCAGTAAGGTGGAAAGCTGAAAGTCTGTGAATCTCTTCCTGGCCTTTCTCATTCAAAAGCCTGAATAATTGGAGGACTGGAAAGGATTCCAGTTATGGACAAAACGTTGAAAGAAATCATGAAACAAAATAATGTCTGCCTGATCTGAGAAAAATAAACAAAATAAACAGACATGGGGGGCAGGTATATTAAAAGCATAGATGTCAGAGTTTCTTGAGAAAAGAATTTAGTCTCTTTATGCAAAACACCAAAGAAAGAACAAGATCTCAGATGGACCACAGTCAACCTTAGCAAATTGTACTAAGGCAGCTTCAATAAATTCCTATATTCTAGTGTGGCATGGAAACAACAGAAAAATTCCAGGATTCCCAAGGTGGAAACAGACAAAGCAGTGAGAACTATTGAATATAAATTGACTAGGAGGACAGCAACAAAGTAGAGTGGTGGATGTCTCAGCAGAGGCCTGCATAGAAAGATGACATTGAGGATCAGTGGGTTCTCCTTCTGGCACATCTTAGCACTATGTAAGCCTCTTGGAATTTAGCTACAACTGAAAATAAGTGAGTTTCTCTTAGCAGATGGGCACTTAAAAAATGAACTATCGAGTTACGTAAAAACATCCTACCAAAAGCTTCTGAATCATGAAGATAGTCATTTATACCCCAAATGACTGAGCTTATCCAAAACGTCCTTTAAGACCTGAAGGAATACACACATATATGACATGAAAGATAAAAGGTTGTTCCACTGGCCAACTATGATGAAGAGCTCCCTTAGAGATTCTCATGTTGACCACTGATTTTTCTTCTCAGTGCTTGAAACCTTGCTGATAATGTTTTCTTAAATTTCCAGATTTGCCCTTCTTCTTCTTCTAAGATTTGGGCATACCTGAATATTTACCGTAATATGCTTAATGCCATACACTGTCCTTCCTATTCCAATGGCCCATTACGGTAGTCTGTGGTCCAGTATATTGGATTATCCTACTTATTATGTGCTGGATTCTAATTCTGAGGAAAGAAAGCCATTGTTTATGCTGTTTATCTTATTTACTGCCTGTCTAAGAACTGCATAATGCAAAGGGAGATTAGATAACCACTCATGTTAGCTATTCCAGCTGTCCATGGCCTCTCAAATCCTCTCTGCTTTTTGCAAGTTCCTTCTTACGTCATTCAGCACATCAACTTTATAATGGCCTCTGAGACAGCTACCATTTTCAGTTAGCTTCCTATTTCCAATTTTCTCAACCTATCTTCCAATTTAATGATTCTCTTTTCAGCTGTGTCTAATTTGCTGTTAAATCCGTCTATTGAGTTGTTTGCTTTTTATTTCAGCTCTTGCATATTTTTATTTCTAGACATTTCTTTTGGTATTCTTTTAGAAGTGCTAGATCACTTTTCATAGTTTTCTGTTCCCTGAAAATTATTTCTACTTGTCTTTTTTTCCTTTAAGTATGGTAAGATGTTTTATAAATGTCAGTTTCACAGGTTAGTTTCTACTGGTTCGTGCTTAAAGTGCTTTATTTTCTTGTGTATTTAATTTTTACTGAATAATACTTATTTTCCTTGAAAAATTATTTACAGCCATTCTCTAGGATGTAGGATGGAAGTGCCTTCTGGCAGAAAGAATTCATGTTTGTTTCTACATGGTGCCTAGGTGAGTAGCTAACCTAGATCTCTTTAGTGTTTGTTTATTTTTTATTTGGTTTGGTTTTTTAATGTCTCTAAACCACTAATGTATACAATATCTCATTTTAAGAACACAATTTCTGATCTCGCCACTGCACTCCAGCCTGGGCGACAAGCGAGACTCCGTCTCAAAAAAAAAAAAAGAATACAATTTCCTGTGAGGCCAGTTTTGAAGATACAGCCTTTTTGGGAAAACTTTTTCCCTAGCTGAGAATCAAAGAAACTTTCTTTGCAGGCCCTATCATAAAGACAGTGTTAAAATTACTTCCAATTTTTCTTTATCCTAATTTTGAACCCTTTGGGACACCTGCTTAATGGTCAAATGGCCTCTTATTAGACTTTCTGATTTAAATTAACTCAGACTTTCATTTTTATCTGTCCCATGGGGCCATCAAAATTGAAGTTCAAATTTGCCAGGATTGGTAAACAATGGCTTCAGTGCTCTACTTACCTCTATGGATTCTAGATTTCCCTTAGAGTTTGGCCTGATAATTACATGTTATCTTGTATCTTCATTATTTTTAAAAGGTTTTGTTTTCTACTTTATCTAGTACTTTAGTTGTTGTCTCAGAAGAGTTTTTGAGTTTCTACTGGATATATTTGAACATTTTCAACTATTTTTCTGAAAAATATATTCAGTGATACCCAGACCTGGCCCTGCATCTGGTTAACATGAAATTTTTACTCTTAATCTCCTAGGGAAAGTAGCCAATCAAAGTCTAAAAATGAAGTGGCTCATTTGTTGTCTGGGGACACTCCATAGCCTCACACTCATAGCAACTAGATAGAAAAATATCAGGTAAGGATGGCAAAACCTTCTTCTATAATCTAAAGACCTTCAAGTTGTCAAATGTATGTATGATATCCTTATAAGCTAAATTTAGCACCTAGAGATCCAGTTTCTCTCTAAGATGTGTAAAAACTCATCTAGCCTGACAGTTCCCTGTTGGCTGCACCTCTGAGAAGTCAATTATTCTCAACAATGCCAATTTTAATTTATCCACCCTAAATTACTCCCTAATTTCTATGTGTATTTTTAATAGAAGGTATAATACCAAATTTAAGTGCTAATGGCTTTCTGGACAGTGATATAAAATATGACCCTTGGTCATCAAATTGCCTGAGGAAACAGATGTTTTGATTACATTATATTTTTCACTAAGAAATAAGTATAAGATCAATTATTCTTTATTTTATCCCCAGGGCTTATAGTAGCACTGGGCCAGGCACAATTAATGACAATTAATAAAGGTTGAATAAATTAATTAACCTGTTGTAGATTGGTTGCAAAAAAAAAAAATGGCACTAATTCTTCACAGACTTCCTGTATTTTTATAATGTGACTTTGCAGATCTTGCCATGAAGAGGCCATGTCTCTTCTCTATCCCTGAATCTGGGCTGGTCTTAAGATAGGCCTTGGCTAAGAGAGTGAGTTACTCTATTATTCCAGGACCCAGATTAGGCCTTTTTTTTTTTTTGGAATCCTGTTACCCCCATGAGAACAGGCCTTTGCTAGCCTGTTGGAGGAAGAGAAACCTCATAAAGCAGAGTTGACCTCATTTTCCCAGCTGAAGGACCAAACATAAGATAGAGCCCAACCAGGATTAGTTCAGCCACCTAGCCAAGCAGCAGCTGACAGCCCAGTGAGCCCAGCTAAGGTAGCAGAGCTGGCCCAGAGCAGCAGAACTTTCTAGCCAATCCACAAACTTGTAAGCATTAATGAATGATTTTTTGTTTTAGCCACTAAATTTTGGAGTGCTTCATTTATAGCAGTAACTAACTTGCACAAAATCATTGTTACAAACCCTTCTAAGGGTATTTTAAAAGAAAGGACACCAGATTGGGAATCAGAAGTCTTCAATTCCAGTTGACTCTCTGCCATGAGTTTGCTGGTCTTGCACAAAACATGCCTTCTCTGTGCCTTAGATTTGAGATTCCTTTCAGTTCTAATCTTATTTTTCATGTGGAATCTCCCAAAAAGTTTTACTCTGCATTCCTGCCATCCCTCGTGATACAGTGAGAAAAGTTGATTTTTTTTGTATACTTGAGCATTTATTGAGTCTCCAAGGGATTTGCTTGCATATCAAGTATTGGAAATTCTAGAAAATTGAGCTGATGTATTCTTACTCTAAGCCTTCTCTAAAAGCATATTTTTAGAATGAATCCTTATTGGGAGCTTTCAGTGATTTGTGTTTTCTTTTGTTTTTGTTATGTTATTCTCAAAGTAGAAGTCAAACAAACAAAATCTATTAAAATAAATATCCTTGTTAATCAAGGCTTTAGTGAACTTTGTTCTTTTTCATCATCCCAAAAAGGAACACAAAACAGAGATGTAATAATGGAACAAAAATATCACTCAAAAAAAGAAAGAATCCTGGCTAACACCTTGAAACCCCATCTCTACTAAAAATACAAAAAATTAGCCAGGCGTGGTGGCGGGCACCTGTAATCCCAGCTACTCAGGAGGCTGAGGCAGGAGAATGGTGTGAACCCAGGAAGCAGAGCTTGCAGTGAGCCGAGATAGCGCCACTGCACTCCAGCCTGAGAGAAAGAGTGAGACTCTGTCTCAAAAAAAAAAAAAAAAAAAAAGCACTCCAGTATTCATCTGATTTTTACTAATTGTTTATATTATTGGAGTAGAGATAATTGTTGTACCTCATAGCGCTCAATTCTGAAAAGTATAATGAATTCATATGTAATGGACTCAAGCACACAAATCTGTGTTTATACAAGGGGAGCCCATGTGACAATGATTCTTAGTAGCGGAGATTAGGGATCTCTTAGAGATTCTGATGAAAACTAAGAACCTTGATTCAGAAAATCACAGAAATTTAAACATTCACATAGTAGACTTTTTCATGATTTTTGTCTCCTCAGCTCTTTATAAACACTGTTCATGGTTTTTTTTTGTTGTTTTTTGTTTCTTTGAGACAGAGTCTCCCTCTGCCGTCCAGGCTGGAGTGCAGTGGCACGATCCCACTTCCTAGGTTCCAGTGATTCTCCTGCCTCAGCCTCCTGAGTAGCTGGGATTACAGGCATGCACCACCATGCCCAGCTAATTTTTGTATTTTTAGTAGAGATGGGGTTTTACCATGTTAGCCAGGCTGGTCTCGAACTCCTGACCTCAGGTCATCTGCCCGCCTCGGCCTCCCAAAGTGCTGGGATTACAGGCGTGAGCCACCACACCTAGCCTAAACACTTTTCTTATGTTTGAGAATTTTTTCCCCTTCTTAATCCGCATACCTCCAGAGTAGAATCTAAAAATTCACTTCCAATGATTGCATCTATGACACAGACACATGGCCCATAATCAACTATTCAGGTAGATATACATAGGACATCTATTTGAAAGCAAACGATATTCAAACTCATGCACTCACAGATCCACTCTGGCTAGGATGGAGGCGAAGACGTTGAGATTTCAGACACAGCAGTGAGTGGGCAGCGGTACTGGTACCTCATGGTGCCTGGCATCTAAGTGAGGTGCAGCGACTCTGTTCTGGAGTCAGGGCATCAGAGTATTCCCTGAAGCATTGTGCAGTGTAACTTTAGAGATGTTCCTAGCTGTACAACTTTCAAGCCTAATTCTTAGACCCTTTCTGAGATTCTGGGAGTCATCTGATGCCCTTCAATAAATGCTTAAACTATGTCTGCAACAGAGAACTCTGACTAATATATGCATATCAAATAAAAAAAACACATTTTGCACTTAATTTCAAGATTTTTACAAGATCTTCTGAAGATCATGCATGGCTTAGCTCTCAGAATACACAGATGCTCATTTGTTATATTGTCAGTGGAGAGGTGAGAGGGAAGGATGTTGCATAAGTCTTCTCGGTACAGAAGAATTAACACTGAATAAAGTAAGCAGTCTTGGCCCTAGTCTTGGCTTTGCTACTATTTACCTAGTCATTGCACACTAAGTGGTGTCTATGTCCCCTGTCCTGAATCTGGGCGGGATTGTGACCATTAGAAGAAGGTAGCAGTGGTGCTGTGTGACTTCCAAGACTAAGTCAAACAAGGCAACAGATACAGCTTCTGCCTTGTGGCTTGGGACACCCTGAGCCACCATACAAGAAGCCTGATTACCCAGAGGCCTCTATGCTGTGAGCAAGCCCAGACCATACAGAACAGCCATGTCAGGTGCCCCACTTGAGTGGCTCAGCTGAGGTGCCAACTGAAAGCCAGTAACAACTGCCACATACAACTGTATAACTTCTCATCAAATTGATACATGAGCCCAGGACATCAGGTATCACCCAGGACTGTCTTGGGAGAATTGATGTATGGCCACCCTTTCGAGCATCTACTCTGTGCTAAGCACTTGCGCCTTCCTTTACCTCTGTGAACTCCTTAAAATGGGATGAGGGTTGTTGAGCTAGTATATGTCACAAATCTCAGTGCCACAAGGATAAGGCAAGTAACAAAAACACATGAGACAGCTGAATTTGAGTAACAGAACATGTCAAGGACTTCTGTAAACTGAAAGGCACACACGAAGTCTAGAGGGAACAGATACTCAGCTCCCACATATATTACCAGAAAGCAATGCAGGCGCAATATCTCCTAATACTCTGATTTTTTTTTTTCAAAAGAAGTCAAAAATATACATTTTTCCATTGAAATTTAAAACGTTCTAGACAATTTTTAAGGTAGTCTTTATGGGTTGGAGGATTTCAGTGGACTCTCCAGGCTAATAGGCCAAAATAAATCAATTAATGTAAATACCCCACAACCACTCTTAGGTATCTGCTACTCCTGGCTCCCCAGCAGGCTCACTTTGGGGACAGCTGTCATTTTTGTTAGAGGGGAAACCACTTCTATAAAAAGCCATTCTTTTGTCTCAGAATTCTAGATTGAGGATAATTAAAGCTCCCCCCCGCCTTTTTTTTTTATCTTGTGTGAAGAAGTTTTAAACTATCATGTTCAGTTATATAAATGTCCATCCAGGTGCAGAAAAAAAAATACCAATCATGAACTCTGTGTATTAGTCAGCTATTGTTGTAAAAATTTTATGTAACAAATATCCAGATAAATTACAAGAAGCATTAATATCACAGTCATAGATTTTGGGGCTGGCTAATCTAGTCTGGGCTCAGTTGGATGGCTCTGCTTTAGGCTGTGAGGCAGCTAAACTATGGCTTACATTCAGGTTTTCTCCATCTGTGTTTCTTCTGAGATTAAGGGAGAAGTAGCAGCATCTATCCAGCAGCAACTCTCCTCACGGCAGATCACCAGAATGCAAGAGCTAAGCCTAACTGAACAAGTTCAACTAAGGTCTCTGTTTGCCTCACATCTGCTAATATATCACTGACCAAAGTAAGTCACAAAGCCAAGCACACCCTCAAAGGGCCAAGAAGGACACTCCACCAGCAACGGAAAGGGGAAAGAAGTGAATGCTTACTGAAATTAACCCAAACTCTCACATCCTACATGTCTTTTTGAAAAGCTGGGTTCTTTTCTAAATCATCCCCAAACAACCTCTCTCTCAGGCCTCACTGGCTCCCCATGGAGCTGCTGGACTCTGGGATGTCACCCCAAGTGGATTTTGGCCTGCTGTGAGCGAAACACGTGGTGGGTGGAAGCAAATGCCGAAGACTTGGAACTCTCAGGACAAGTGCTCTAAATTAGGAACAAAGCATTCCATGAACTACGTCAAAACTTTAAAAATAAGCCTTGCTCCATACACAGCTAATGACCTTGCTGAAGACATTAAAAAATGCCTCATTAAAGATGTTTAAGTAATTACTCAGGAGGAGTGACCATAAGGTTTTTCCATCCCATCTGTGCCCTGCCTCTACGCCCTCTCTTTCCCTTCATTGCCATGGGTCCTGGTTCCCTTGCAGGCTGTTCTCATGTAAGACAGCAACCTAATGTAAGAAATCTACAAATCAACGGTGCCTTTGGGTGGTTTCTTTGCTAAGAGTATTGTTTTATTTAGTCTGCTCTTTTGATGCCTTCTAAGGAGAAAGAAGCCAACTACTGTCACAGAAAGTATTGCTTTAAGGCTGAGCCATAGGGGACCAGAGGATAGAGAATACCTAAGATGGCCTCCGACCACAAACTCCTTTAAAATATTATTTTTTAAAAGAACCATGAAACAAGGTGAACATGCTGCAAATTCAAGGCTGAGTAAATAAAAAACCCCACATAATACCTGATGTTTTGTAGGAGACGCAAGAACCAGGGTGCATTGGAAACCTAGAAGTATATATTAGTCAGAAGTAGACTGAGATAGTAGGATGGACAGACCCAGGCTCTCAAGTTTCTTATTTACTCTGTAACTCAAGATAATCGGGCTACCTCATGGTCAATCTTGGTACATGGTTACATTCCGAAGAAACACAAGTGTCTCATCAAACAAACCAACCAAGAAATATGAAAATCTTCCATGAAGACTCAAAGAGATGTGAAAGATAGAGGCAAATTGTATTGCATAACACAACACACTCCTCTTCCCTAGCTTCTTGAAGTCCTACATCTCACAGCAACGATTTAATCAAATTTATTCATTTCAATTATTCCCATTTGTTTCTCCACAAATTTTTTTTTTTTTTTTTTTTTTTTTAAAAGACCTGGGGCCAAGCACAATGGCTAACGCCTGTAAGGCCAATACTTTGGGAGGCCAAGGCAGAAGGACTGCTTGAGGCCAGGAATTTGAGACTAGCCTGGGCAATACAGCGAGACCTTATCTCTACCAAAAATAAAATACTTAGCTGGGCATGTTGGTGCATGACTCCTAGGTACTCAGGAGGCTGAGGCAGGATGATCACTTGAGACCAGGAAGTAGGGGCCACAGTGAGCTATGATTGCACCACTGCACTTCAGCCTGAGCAACACAGCAGGAGCCCCTGTCTCAAAAAAAAAAAAAAAAAAAAAAAAGGAAAAAAAGAGCAATCTGGGACCTAAACAGATACACAAAGGATGCACTGGAAGGTAGAGAGTCAGTGAAAATGTATCAGCAGAATGTACGCCTTGGTCACGCTTGCTAGGTCAATTTTCATACCTTAGACAAGCATTGGCTCTCATATTGGGTCCAGAGTTCCCCTGGTTGGACATTGTATTCAAAGCCACGCTCCAGTTAAAAAAATAGAATTGAGGCTTTGATTCAAACCCCAGTCCCATCACTTAACTAGCTGTTTGCACTTGGACAAGTTACTTTGTTTTTATGAACCTATTTCTTCAACTATAAAACAGGAATTTTAAAAAATCCTACCTCAAGATATCATCATCAGGATTAAATGATATCATAGAAATGAAACCTGGACACAGTGGGGACTCAACAAGCCTGTGTGAATTCTGAACAACAGTGAGGTTTAGAAAGTGCTTTATCACCTAGAGAGGCCATTTTTCAAATTTCTCTTTTATTTATATTCATCCCCTAAAATTGTATTAAGGCTTCCTTACTGCTATGGACTGAATGCTCCACAGCCTGCCACAAATTCACACATTGCAACCTAAATCCCCAATGTGATGATATTTGGAGGTCAGGACTTTGGGAGGCAATTAGGTCGTAAGAGTGGAGCCTTCATGATAGGATTTGTGCCATTATAAGAAGAGGCACAATAGAGATGATCTCTCTCAGCCAAGGTGAGAATACAGCAGGAAGGTGCCATCTGTGAACCAGGAAGGGTACCCTCACCAGACACCAAATCTGCTGGCACCTGGATCCTGGAATCCATCCCAGTCTCCAGAACTATGAGAAATAAATGTTAGTCATTTAAGCCATGCAGCCTATGGTATTTTATTACAAAAGCCTGAGCCGAATAAGACAGACTCATATAGTGACAGTCCACTGAAGTGTCTTTCGAATTTCTATAGGTAGGACATCCAGCCTTTATTTTCCACATATGATGAGGACAAATTAGTTAAAAAGATGACGGAGGATGACTTGGGCTACTCTAGATGATCTTTTCTCAGGAAAGAATGACAAATCCCAAGGAACCAGGTACCTGTTCTCTGAGACACTTCCTCCGCTCCTCGGTCCCATTCATACGTTTGCCCTGTTGGTGGCTTTTATAAACTTTACTGAGCTTTAGTTCATCTCTGCCTGCCTTTATTGACTACTTAAACATGCCTGAAACATCTGGTCCCCTGAGAGCTTTTACCAAGGTCTCTGGAGTACAGATTAGGTTGTCATTTGTCCAATTTGTTGTCAAATTCAAAAGAAGGTCTTCTAAACTGAGGGGATTCAGGACAGCTGCATGGACTCATCTGTGAGCACCCACTGAGAGGGTACAGGAGGTTGAAATTAAGCCCTGAGTCATGACACTGGGTTGAAGCATCGTGAGAGGGATATCTTCTTTGTAAGTTGACTGCCTGGGGGAAATGCTTTTTTTTTTAATCTGGTAATTCTCACAAAGGTCCTGTAGGGCTGGCTGCAGTCCTAAGGACTTTGAGTACACGTTCTGGTTGTTCATCTGAGAAAATTGAGATTGGAACTTATCAGAACTCCTTATTGTTGTTGTTTTTTGTTGTTGTTTTTTTTTTTTTTTGAGACGGAATCTCGCTCTGTCGCCCAGGCTGGAGTGCAGTGGCGCAATCTCGGCTCACTGCAAGCTCCGCCTCCCGGGTTCACGCCATTCTCCTGCCTCAGCCTCCCGAGTAGCTGGGACTACAGGCGCCCGCCACTACGCCCGGCTAATTTTTTGTATTTTTAGTAGAGACGGGGTTTCACCGTGGTCTCGATCTCCTGACCTCGTGATCCGCCCGCCTCGGCCTCCCAAAGTGCTGGGATTACAAGCGTGAGCCACTGCGCCCGGCCAGAACTCCTTAGAGGGAAGATGTTACTATATGGATAAGATCTATAATTGCTTTCAAGGCTTTTCATGGAAGTTATTGTCTATCCAAGAGAGAAAAATCTCAGCTAATGTCCACAGTCCAAGCTAACATATTGAGTAAAGGGCCTCAGAAAAAGTAAAAGAAACATATGCCATTTAAAAACTACAAAAGTTAGTCTTCACAGGAGATTCAAGTAGTCAAGAATTGGTGGTTTCATTACATTCACTTAAGTTATTTAACAAAACAGGATATTTATCCAAACAAAATAGTGTCTTCACACTATTAGACATTCTCCTCTATTAAGACAATAGCCATCTGCTGGAGTCATATGTTTACTAGGACAAGAATTTTTGGTGGGGTGTGGTGGTTGACGCCTGTAATCTCAGCACTTTAAGAGGCTGAGGCAGGCGGGCCACTTGAGGCCAGGAGTTTGAGACCAGCCTGGCCAACATGGCAAAACCTCATCCCTACTAAAACTACAAAAATCAGCTGGGCGTGGTGGTGTGTGCCTATAGTCCTAGCTATTTGGGAGATTGAGGCACAAGAATTACTTGAACTTGGGAGTGGGAGGTTGCAAGCAGCTGAGATTGAGCCACTGCACTCCAGCCTGGGCAACAGAGTGAGACTCTATCTCAAAAAAAAAAAAAAAAAAAAAGAATTATTTCTCATTCTACACCTGCATTATTGACCATTTCAATATATGTTTGTAAACTGAAATGTCTTCTCAGGCTTGGTAATGAGTCAAACTCTTCTTCAATGTAGAAAGAAAAGTTCAGCAAAGAGATCTGTTGTCAAAGTTGCCATGTTTCTTAGATATTTATGTTTGCTTCTTGCACTAGAGTCTGAATCCCCGTCTCCCATCACAGAGTGTGGATATTACCCTGATTCTTTTCCAGTGCCTGATATAAGATGGACACTAAATAAATGCTTCTTGTTTTAATGAATGAATAAACTGAAGTTATGTCATTACATTGTCTTTCTTTTCAAACCTTGATGTGAAATTTGTTCTATATTGGCCTGGCAGGAAAGTCTCCTTAATGCTGGAATTCTCACATAATATAAGTTATAGTATATTCCATATACTGTATAATAGTATATGTTACATATGATTATACTATACAAGAACATACTATTATTATAATAATAAGAAGCAGTATATTCTTGCTGGTGAAAAATGTTTTTTATATACATATATTTGAATGTGCGCTTTATGTTTGTTATACTCTTTATATATAATTCACTTTATAAAACACACACACACACACACACACACACACATATGAAGATTTTCTGTTACTTTATCATGATCCCTAACAAATAAATAGTCTTGTCTAGCCATTTTCGGAATTGGGAAGTAGACAACATTTCTCATTGCTTTCAACTGATGAGACAGATGTCCCAAGTATTGTCTTTCCTGTTCAGGTAGACATAACCTGGTAAATGTATGCATTTTAACACAATAAGGATGCTTCTCTAGACCATTTTTCCTTGAAGCGTGGTCCATGGACATCATCTGGGGACTTGATAGCAGTGTAGAATATTGCCCCTATCCTAGACCTACTGAATTAGAATCCACATTTTAATAACATTCTGGGTTAGAAGAACATAGTTAAACCAAAGTTTGGAGACCTCGATGACTGCTCAGCCATACTGTGGGAGGTAGTCAATGCCTCCGACAAGGAAGTCCCTGCCATCCCTCCCAGTTTCTGCATCTTCCTCCTTGAATTTGCAATAGATGGGAGGGCAGTCATTCCTAAACCCATCCTCTTCTCTCAGAACTGGTGACTGGGGCAAAATATGTGCTTTAAATGGAATGAGTAATAAAATATTAACTCTTCATGAATTTGTGAAAATATTTCATCCTATGTTTTCTGGGCTTGTCAGCCTGGGCTCTCCTTCTTAGAATGAAGTCACTATTTATCTTGCTCTTATGCTCAACCTTGAACAGACTGCTTATGAACATTTAGTTTTTAGTGTTTTCTAAAGATGAAGATGGTAATGATAATGACAGTGATGGTAATGATATGCTGAGAGTGCTTCAAATGCCTCCTCCTAATCATTCTCAACAATCTGCTTAGAATTCTAAGTAACCAGTGATTTTCAAACCAAGACCTGCAGAGGCCCAGGCACTGGGTCACTGCAAGGGGAGAGGAAGGCAGGAGGTAGGACGGCTGAATGGCATGGCTGACCCACAGGGACTGAGGTTAAGATCCAGAGGATGGGGGACACAAACCCGAGCATCTTTACTTTCATCTGTTTTTACATATTAAAGCCTGGCAAAGCTGTTTTTTTAACTTAAATTTCTTAGGACCTAATATTCTCCTACTAAAGCAACCTAGATTACTACTGTGATCCATAATTAGTATATCTTGAAATAGTTAGTATTCGTATTTTCCTGGGAAGGAAAGAGAAACATTTAAGGGAATAAAAAATTATATTTTGGCTTGAAGCATATTTTTCAATCCATGGAGGTTGATAGACTTTGTTTGCATATTTCAAATTCAGACTTAGGTTTTAGTAATACCATGAGATGTTATGATGAGGGAAATCCAGTACTGACAACATTTTAAAGTTTTAAAGGCCCTGAATTCTTTGAAAGAACCTGGAACACACAACCAAGAAATGTCATGGAAGAGTCTCCTTGTATGGGTACATTCTGGGAAGGGTGATGAAAAGAAAAAAATCTCCTTGGAATGTGTTAAATTCAGTTTAGTCTGGCATCAAAGGAATGGGCTAGATACTCATTAGTGACCTGATCTATTACAGTAATTCTACACTTCCGAGTTTAATTCTGAATTCCTGAAGTAGAAATCCATTTTAGTTGAGAACTACAAAACTGGCAAATTAATTGTATTGACAACAAGACCAAATTTCCAATCTTTCCATTGTCCATTCCTTTTGCCATCACTTGGATTCATAATCTTGTCAATCCTTAGAAACACATTGAAATAAGAAGGAACAGGAATTATATTCATTTCAAAATTGTTCCTAGGTTATGTGTGCAGCAGACTATATTTTCCAAAGACAACCAGCAGATCTTGCTCCTACAGTGCGATGGTGACACCACTTCCATCCAATAGGGGACTTATGTCCTTTTCCCTTGAACCTGGGCAGACCTTTTGTGACTGCCTTGATCAACAGGGTATGGAGGAAGTGACACTATGAGATTTTCAAGACCAAGTCAAAAAATATTGGCACTCAATTCTGCCTTGGTCTCCTTGATCACTAGCTCTTGCTAATGCACCTGCCATGCTCTGAGGAAGTCCAAGCCATGTGGGAGGACCACATGTAGGTATCCCAGCTTACAACCTCAGTGGAGCTTCCAGCCAACAACCAGCATCTACCACCAGACATGTTCCTCAGGGAGCCTTTACATGACTCCAGCATCAGCCACAATTTGACTGCAGCCTATAGAGGAAGAAAAATATCATTTCCTTCTACCCATCTTAGGTTATTGGCTGAAGGCCTTGTAACAAAAGACAGATGAACAAGAGAGAAACATGCATTTTTATGTAATATAAGTTTTACATGTCATAGGAGCCTTCATTAGGAAATGAAGACTAGAGAAAGCAGCTAAACATGGGTGTTTGTATGGTAGGTTTGGTGAAGAATGGAAAGTCATGGAGAAATATGACAGGATAAAAAGGAGAGTCTGAGCTAACTGGAGAAAATGGCAAGATGTGTTTGTTCAGATTCTTGTTGGCATCCCTTATCTTGGAGGTAAAGATGTTCCTTCACTCTGGGTATAGGGAGGGCACCTCTCACATGAGGGTCTTATGACCTGCTTCAAGGGAGAAGGGTAGGGGAAGGTCAGAGAGACCTTCCTGCACATGCTGTTTCTCAAATTATTTCAGCTTAAAATGTTTAATATGCCAAGGTGCCATATTTTGGAATAGCATGTCACAAACTCCATCAAGATCCATGACATACCCCACCAAGCTGAACCCCAGTCAACTCTCAAAACCATGAGAGATAAGAAGAAAATGCTTAGAGTTGGTTTAAGCTATTGATTTTGGAGTGATTTATTACACAGCAAAAGAAAAGTTAACAGTCTGTTAACTAGGGCAGAAGACCCTGTGATCCTGAATGGTCAACTAAATTTTCTTCCCTGAATAATTAGCTTGTCATTAGAAGTAGATGGTATTAATTTTAGGCCTTAATAGCCTTCATTTCCTAAGGGAGCTGCTGGGCTTAGTTTATAAACCAAACACATCATTCTACCCTCAAAACTAGCACCTCTTTCCAACTTTCCTACTGCTGTTAATGACACCAATTTTCCAGGCACTTCAGGATCATCTCTGACTAGAAATGTCTCCATTTTCAGCATACTAACCACTCAGTTATCAAGGTCTTTTGATACTTTATATTTGCAATGTCTTCTAAATTCAGATACAAAAATTTATCTAGCAACTTTCCACCTGTTAACCTCCTGCCTCCATATCCCCAGTCCTACCACCAGAATAGCCTTTTTACACATTACATTTATCATGTCATTCTATTGCCCCCCAAATCCCCTCTCCTGCAAACAGTTCCACTACTTAAACTAGTGTTGCAGACTAATATACTGATAAAGGCTCATCAAGTAATCAGAATGAGTAAATTAGGGCAGGCGTAAGACAATAGTGAGTGAGGGAATTGCAGTAAACTTGATTATGCATTTCTCCTCTAAGAGAAGTAGAATCGCCCAGGTCACAATTGTTCTCAAACAGAAATGCAGGCCCAGCATTTTCACATCATGTGATTTTTTTTCAAGGGCAGATGGCATATTTCTATGAGATATCACCCATCAGATGTTGGCATCTGAGTCAGTCCGTTTTTACTGGGTAATACACCATTCCAAAACATAGCTTAAGGCAGCAAACTTTTACACAGTGGATGATTCTACAGATTAGCAATTTGGGCTGGACTCAACTGGGTAGCTTTTCTGATCTTAGCAGGGCTTCCTTTTAGATCTGTGGTTTTTTGCTGTGTTGGATTGGGGAAGGGATCAGTTCTTTTAGGAAAGGGTCAGCCATGAGGGCTTGTCGTTGCTCCGCAAGTCTCTCTGCTCCAGCAGACTAGCCTGGCTTTATTCATACAGCAGAGTCAAGGTTCCAAAAATAATTGGAAACAGCCAAGGCCTTTTGAAGCCTAAGCTTGAAACTAGCACAGCATCATTTCCTCTGCATTCTATTGTGCAAAGCAAATCACAAGGCTAGTTCTGATTCACCTAGCGGAGAAATTGACTACATCTATTGAGGGGAGGAGATAAAAAGTTACATTGTAGAATGAATGGAAACTGGAAGTAAAAAAAGGATTAGGATCCTTCCTACAGTCTGCCAAAATATTTTTTTAAACTTTAAGAGATTCCTGCTAAAAAGAATATGAATCAAAATTATATGTCTCCACTTGGCCACCTGTGCTTCCCTCTTATGCCCTCACTCATAGAGCCACACTTTTCTCTTACCCTTTCTCTTTCTCCATGCCATTAATGCATGGGCTCCAAGTACAGTTCCATGCAGGTCATTTGTCCTTCATACCTGCCCTGTTCATTTTCATATTTGAATGTGAATCCTTTGCTCACTCATTAGGAATGGCTTTTATTACCTCTTCTATAGTTCATGTTCTCATTTCCTCAAAGGCTTCCCCAAATCTCTGCATTTCCATGAAGCATTCTTCAAATGCATCATATTTAATCTCACCCATTCATTACATTAGCTCGTGGGTTTTTTTTTTGCACGTTATTTATACTTTGATTGACACTACTTTATATTGTTCTTTAATATTTTTGCTTGTGAATGCTTTGTTTTCTCACCAAAATTATAAGTTTTTAGAATGACAAAACCATGCAATTTTCTCATGTAGTAATCACAAACTGGGATATGTATTATCAATTAGCTATTGCTGAGTAACAAATAGTCCCACACTAAATGATTTAATTATAACCATATATTTAGTTCACAGTTCTGTGAGCTAGCAGTTTAGGGTAGACTTAGCTGAATGATTCTCCTTGTCTTAGCCAGGCCCCCTCATATGAGTTGGTTTTGCTAATCTTGCTGTACTCTCCCACATGTCTAAGTCCTCAGCTGCGTGAAATGGACAAACTTGTCTGTGCTCCACGTATCTCTCTTCCTCCAGCTTAGGCTTGTTCACCATGTCACAGCTAGGAAGAGTGGCAAGAAAATGAGTGAAAACTGCCAAGGCTTATTGAGCCTAGGCTGAGAGCCAGCAAATTGTTACTTCTTTGAATTCTGTGGATTAAAGGACGTCACAGGGCCAGCCCAGATTTAAGGAAGGAGAATATAGACTCTTGTCTTAAGAGGAGAAGCTAATATCACATTGCAAAGAAATTTTGATACAGAGAGGAGAATAGTTGCAGCCATTTTTACAAATAATCTACCAAATAATGCTGGCCTGGCTCCTATGGATTCTTGGAGGAACCACATCTGTTTATCCTTCTCATTGTGTGGAATTTCTCTTTCCTCAATTTGAGCTATGTCATTAGTGTAAAAATTGTATCTTCTTCCATAATCAATGCTCCTCTGGACAAAGTAATTGGATAAAGTCTGGCCTCCTGTCCCAAATGTGTTGATCACAATAAGTCATCTACCATTTTTCCTCCTGATTCCTATAACAATGACCTCCAAGACTGGTCTAGAGATGTGCATACGATCTAAGCTTTTCCAGTGAGACTACTTCTCCAGGGCTTTTATCATTACAACTGGTGATAAAAAGCTATGTTTTTCTCCTTTGTTCTTGGACTAAGAGCCCAGCCCTGCCATCACCCATGTGCCCAGCTGCATAAAGAAGCCTGCCTTCAGTAGAAAAGCTAAAACTCACAGAAAGCAGAGCTGAAAGGCCAAGAAAGTCCTGATGATGGCTAGGTTCCCGCTAGCTTCTTTTCTACAGATTACTTATGCAGAAGATAAATTTTTCTGGTTTCGCTTGTGCTGGTTCAAATTGAGTTTCTCTCACTTGAAAGCAGAGAATCCTGACAAATACATTAGGAGTATCCTTCATAATCCAGCACAGCGCTAGGTCCACCATGGGTTATTTAATCAATACATGTCAAATACAAATAGAAAATAATATGATGTGATACTATACAACCCAAAAGAATGACTAAATTTTTAAAAGACAGACAATACCAATGTCAGTAAAGATGCAAAGCAATGGGGACTTTTATACAGTGCTGGTGAAAATAAAAATTAACATAACCATTTTGAAAACCTCTTTGGTAGTATCTAGTAAAGCTGACTATATCTGTGCTGCACCCTAGGACCCAGTGATTCTAACTCTAAGCATATATACAGCAATACTGTAAAGATATGTTGAATAAGACATGTGTAAGAAAACACTACTCATAGTAGCCCCAAACTAGAAACAACCCAAAAGTCCATCAACAGTAGAATAAATAAATTGTAGCATATTCTTACAATAAAATACTATACAGCAATCACAATGAATGCACCACAGTTAATGTAACAAACATAGATGAATCTCAAAAACATAATGATATGATTTGGCTGTGTCCCCACCCAAGTCTCATTTTGAACTGCTGTTCCCATAATCTCCATGTGTCATGGGAGGGACCCAGGAGAGGTCATTGAATCATGGGGGTGGTTACCTCTATGCTTGTTCTTGTGATGGTGAGTGAGTTCTCACGGTATCCAATGATTTTATAAGGGGCTTCCCCACTACTTTGTTCTGCACTTCTCCTTGCTGCTGCCATGTGGAGAAGGATGTGTTTGCTTCCCCTTCTGCCATGATTGTAAGTTTCCTGAGGTCTCCCCAGCCCTGTAAAACTGTGAGTCAATTAAACCTCTTTTTTAAACAAATTACCCAGTCTTGGGTGTGTCCTTTATAGCAGCATGAGGATGGACTAATACACATAATATTGAGCAAAAGAAGTCAAATACAAAAGAGTACATCCTGTATGATTTTATTTATAGAGTGCAAACAGGAGAAACTAATTTTCACTGCTAGAAATTAGAATAGTCATTATCCTTGTGGGGGAGTTGTTACTGGAAGCAGAACAAGGGCCTTCTATACTGGCTCCATGGGTGCATAAACTTATGATTTGTGCACTATTCTATATGTATGTTAAACATCAATATAAAGTTTACTTAAATAAATTGAAGAAGAAATGGTTCTGTGGATCTTTGGACAGTTATATGCTGGCCAACTTCTTCCTCTCCCCCCGAGTGCTGTGCCTGACGCCTCCTTTCTCTGTAGTAGAGGGGAGAGGAGGTGAGAACTGTAAGAAGCACAGCTATCTCCATAAAAGAGCAAAGCCATCAAGAGAAAACAGTTCTGTGACAAGGGAAAAACATGTTCCTCGACTTTCCCCATCTGTCACACCATATGCCGCACCATCTATCAACACTCAATTTGCTGTATGTAGTTGAGGACATTCCTTCCACGTAGGAGAATAACTTACCCCAATTAGATCTTAAGATTAATTCTTTTTGAATCTTGATGCTTTGTGAGTCATTATCATTTCAGGCAGCCTTAACTGAACAGAATTGGATCTTGAACTTAACAAAACTCAGAACTCCACACCTAAAATCTTAAATTCCAAAAATCCCATGACAGTCCATAATCCTTTGACTTTCATTTCTTTCTTCCAATTTTTCTACATTTGGACTTCATTTTAATTTTAACGCCATAGGCCATTCTACTTCCAGGCATTATATGAGCACCTTCTAAGGGTGATAATTTCCCTAACGCATCCTCTTTCAATAGCTAATTAAAACCTGTTAATTTCAATTAGTTTAATCATTAACTTTTATTCCTTTGTTCCTTTAATCTTCAATCACATTTGCCCAGATAAACTTTATTCCTATCATTCTTCATTGTTTTAAGTTCTATATTTGGTCTTTTGAGAACCAATGGTGAAAAATTGCAGTAATACTCCTACAAATTCATGCTCTCCAACCAATGCCTAGCGTTCTTCCTTGCCTAGTAATTCTCTTTCAAGTCCATAGTTGATTTTCTCTCTAATTCCCCTCAAGGACAGTTCCAAATTTCACCCATTCTCTCATTTCAGCAGCTTTAGTACCTCCTCTCACTTCTTATTTCCATAAGAAAGCCCATCTGGTGAGCTCTGCCTCCTCCAGGGCTAGTTCATAAATGTGCAAAACCTGTGTAACCACACAAAGTTTCTAAGGGTCTTCTAAGCCCCACACTTAGAGGAGCCCTGTGCTTGGTTTAATGCTCTGCAGTAACTGTCTTGAAATTCTTAATCACTGTGAAGAAGGGGTCCTCAGTTTTCATTTTACACTGAATCCCACAAATCATGTAGCTGGCCCTGCCTCCTGCCAATAGAAACATGTCATTTATACTCCTCTTGGCATTCCTGCCTCAGGATTAAGAAGGCTCTCCTCCCACCAAAGTGAATTCTTTTTTTTTCAAGTTTTTTTAAATTGAGATACAATTCACACACCATCGCATTTATCCATTTAAAGTGTACAATGCAGTGATTTTTAGTATATTCACAAAGTTGTGCAACCATCCCCACTACCAAATTCTCAAAAACAAAAAAACAAAAACCCTATATCATTAGCAGTCATTCATAATTTTCCCCTCCCAACAGCCCCTGAAAACCACTAATCTACTTTCTGTCTCTATAGATTTGCCTATTGTAGGATTTTATACAAATAGAATCATGCAATATGTGGCCTTTTGTATCTCGCTTCCTTGGAAACCACCTTTGCAGAATTAAGTCAGTGAGAGAAATCTGACATACCTGACTCCATCTTGCTTCTAACCTTACAAGCTGTCTTTGCTCATTGCTGAGCATAGGCCAAACTAACTATGAGAGGAATTTAGTTCATGTTTTAACCATAAAGCAAGGATAATAATAGCTTCTTCCCAAAACTACTCCCTCCTTGTTTGGGAACTGAAACCACCTTTATAAAACTAATGAGAAGTCACAAAATTAGAATTATGGGAGAGGTCTGAATTTTGCTAAGACCTGCCTATAGTTAAAAGATAACTAGTCATTGTGTTTGCTCAGGAGTCTCTCATGGGTGGTCATAAGATTTGTAACTTCCCTAATTGCTCCTACAGATAACATTGCTGTTGCAAAACCTGAAACTGGTGTTTGAGATATTTTTCATTATTTTTCATTCTGGCAATTGATTAACTACCCATACCAAGGATCTGATTCAACTTGGCCCTGTGACCCCCACCTAGGAAATGGCTCAGCCTAAGAAGACAGCTTCCATCCACTATGATTTCATCCCCAACCCAACCAATCAGCATTGTCCATTCCCTAACCCCCTGCCCACCAAACTATCCTTGAAAAACTTAAGCCTCTGAACTTTTGGATAGGCCGATTTGAGTAATAAACTCCCATTCTTCCATCTGGCTAGCTCTGTGTTTATTAAACTCTTTCTCTACTGCAATACCACTGTCTCAGTGAATAGCTCCATCTGTGCATCAGGCAAGAAGAGCCTATCAGGAAATTACACTTTCACCTAGCATAATGTTTTCAAGGCCAAGGTGAATTCTTGTGTTCCTTCTGTAGACCCCAACCTCTCCTACTGTGGAGACAAACTCAGAGTTGCTCTCACTCTCTGTCATTCCTTTTACAGATCCTGAGTAGAAGATGAGTCAATGTAATTAAATCCTTTCCAATCTTTACAACAAAACCAACTCCTTCAATCTCACAATTGCTTCCATGAGTCCATGCTCTCTCATTTTCTCCCTAGCCAAGCTTCTTAGCTCCCTCTGCTTTCTCGTCTCTCATTTACTCACTGCCTTTTCATGTCTGGCTTCTGTTCCTACCAGGCCAAAGAAAATGCACCTGTTAAGTGACAAATGGATTAGCTACCAAACCAATGATGTTTTCTGCCCTTGGCTTTCTTGACCTTGCTGCAAGGTTTGACATGATTGACCACTCCCTTGTTGATATCTCCTTTTCCATTGCCTCTTGGTCTCCCCCTAAATCCCTCTGGCTATCCTTCTCACTATTTTTTTTTCCAGAATCTTCATGTTTCTCTTGATCTCTAAATTCCAGCACATCTCAGAATTCTCTATTTGGTTCTTATTCTCATTCTATATATTTTCATTGTGACCTTCATCCAAACTGAACTATCACATATATGTTAAAAATTCCCAAGTCTATGTTTCTAGACATGCTTTTTATTCTGAGTTTGAAACCTATATGCAAAGGTCTATTAAATATCTCTTTACCTGGATATCCACCAATTCCTCAGCCCCCTTAAATATGCTTGTCATTAAACCCACAATCCTTTTCCAAACATATTCAAGTGAATTAGATCCTTTTCTATCATCCAAACTATTCTATGCAGAAGCTGGGACTCACCATGGACTTCCTTTTACCCATACACAATTAATCTCCATTCTCCATTAACATCTCCCAAGCATTGTGTTAGTCTGCATTCTCTTCCTCCCCACCCCCACACCACATGACCATTGGTAAAGACCTCAACCTCACCCTATCCCAAACAACCCATCCCACAGTGCTTGCAGAATAAGCTTTCTGAGGCTGGGCACAGTGGCTTATGCTTGTGATCCCAGCACTTTGGGAGGCCAAGACAGGTAGATCACCTGAGGTCAGAAGTTCAAGACCAGCCTGGCCAACATGGTGAAAATCAATCTCTACTAAAAATACAAAAAGTTAGCCAGTCATGGTGGCACGTGCCTATGGTCCCAGCTACTCTGGAGGCTGAGGCATGACAATCATTTGAACCTGGGGGGCAAAGGTTGCAGTGAGCTGAGGTCACACCACTGTAATCCAGCCCGGGCAACAGAGTGAGACTCCATCTCAAAAAATAAAAAATAAAAAAAGAATAAGCTTTCTGAAACACATGTCTTGTTATTCCTTTCCTCTGCTAAACTCTTAGCTTGGTAACTAAGGCCTAAACTAAACTACCTCTATGACTTTCTTTTTCACTGCTCTAATCAGAGCATGTCATATGATTTCACAGCTCTGTCTTTAAATACATATTTTTTTCTCTACCAGAATTATCCCCATCCACTACCCCATTTCTCAGACTAAATAATGTTCTGTAACTTTGTAAAATATTTTCCCAAGAGTTTGCTCTTCCCAGAAGCCTAATTGGCACAATTTAGATTCTCCTTTTTGCACTCAACATGCACATCTCTCTAATTGCATGCTAGCAGCATCTATTAATTTACTTGCCTTTTTCTCCTACCTGAGTGCAAGTTCTTGATCAATCATATACCATTTTAGTCTTCATATGCCAGTGCCTAGTAATGTGAATGGCACATAGTAGGTGCTCAGTTAATGCATAATAAATGAAATGATAAATCACTTCTAGAGGTCCTATGTGATTCTTTGTCTCTTTTTTTTTAGCTAATTCTCAAAGAACATTTTACACAGAAAGCAGCACAATATACTCAATGGATTGGAGACTCGATGGAAAGCAATCGAATCCTGAAAACTTAACTGATTTGTGGTCATCAACCCTTTAAGAATCTGATTATATCTGGATTCTGTCCCTTAAAAAAATGCTCACACATACCCAGGAGTTTGTGTACAATTTTGGTAAATTCCTGAAACTTATTCATAGGCTCTGCTTGAAATTTTAAACCTGAGTTCTGCTTTCTCCTGCGCACTTCTGAGCAGACCTAGCTCCCAAGAGGAAGTCCCTTGTCACTACTGGAATTGAAATAAGCAGACTAGCTTGAGGGCATGAGGACTTGATTAAATGTATTAACATATCAAAGGAAAGATGTGCAAAGTGGAAGGGAAATAGCTTAGCCCTGGAAACACAAAAAAATATAGAGTTGTTGTTTGTTTGTTTTTTGGTTTTTTCTTTTTTTTTGAGACAGAGTCTCACTCTGTCTCCCAGGCTGGAGTGCAGTGGAACAGTCTCCACTCACTGCAGCCTCAAACTCCCGCGCTTAAGTGATCTGCCTACCTTTGCCTCCTGAGTAGCTGGGACTACAGGTGCACACCACCACACCAGCTAAGTTTTCTATTTAATTTTTGTTTGCTTTTCTGTGAGACCAGGTTTCTCCATGTTGCCCAGGCTGGTCTCAAACTCCTCCTAGCCTCAAGCAATTCTCCCACCTTGGCCTCCCGAAGTGCTGGATTTACAGGCATGTGCCATAATGCCTGGCCAAAACCACCTTGATAATGATAAAATTTAGCAGTGTCCACCTCAGCACCATTGGATCAAAGTGAACATTTGCAGTTGTAGCCCACAGAAAGCATATCCAATCCCAGAGACAGGAACTTCCCTGGTGGGAGACAGAAGCATCAGGCTCTTCCAAACCTGAGCCACTAATTCTAATTCTCCTTTATCATTCAGTTACATGACAAATTTTTGTTGAGCACCTACTATGTCAGCGACTGTGCTGGTGAAATCATCCTATCCTCACAGAGTTGACAAGAATTTCATGCTGGGTTCTGGACAGAAATATCGTTAAAATTAAGCATTAATCAGACAGCATTTTGGCCCACTTCCTTGTTGCTAAAAGTCATATAGCACTAGATGCTAGCCATTTGCATCCCCATTTTCCCCACGGATAGGATTTCCAAAGTTTTAGGACATTGGAAGTCTTATTATTGGAAGAATTGATTTGCAACCCATCATTCCCATAGACAGGATCTCTGACATAAGAATCATAAGGATCTTGTTTAAGGATTCCTTAAAAGGTTTTTTAGACCCTGAATTCCAGCAACCAGTTTGAAGACCCCCACAGAGGAACTGGATCAGCATGAGAATACAGCGTCTTTATCTCCCTGTCCCATGACTTCACCCTGTACTCTTCAACCAATCGATGATCTCCACACGTTGGCCCACTCCCAAACCCTTAGAAACCCTAACCCCCAATTCCTCTGGGAGGTGGATTTATGATTCCCTCCTATCCCTCGTTTGGTGACCCTGTAATTAAACCTTTCTCTGCTGCAACCCAGTGTCTCTGCATATTGACTTTCTGTGTTCATGGGGCAATGAATCTATTATAGTTACAATAGGGATGGAAAAACAAGGGTGAAGATGATAGATTTGAACTCAGCTCTCCTGGAGTTTGCCTTGTGTTTTGTTTCCTTGCTTACTCAGCAACCCTCTGATTCCAATACTGCAGCAGCCTTTACCAGAGATTTGGACTATTAGATATTACAATCCAATTATTTTCTTCTCTTTAGTGAGAGATATTTCTAGCTGCTCTGAGTAGAGACTCCAAAAAATACACCACAAAACAGATCTTCTACCAGTAAAAAAAAAAAAAAGGTCAGGAGATCGAGACCACGGTGAAACCCCGTCTCTACTAAAAAATACAAAAAATTAGCCGGGCGTTGTGGCGGGCGCCTGTAGTCCCAGCTACTCGGAGAGGCTGAGGCAGGAGAATGGCGTGAACCCGGGAGGCGGAGCTTGCAGTGAGCCGAGATTGCGCCACTGCACTCCAGCCTGGGCGACAGAGCGAGACTCTGTCTCAAAAAAAAAAAAAAAAAAAAAAGCCACATAAGTGATGTCCTTACTTACATATATAAATGGAGGTCTGTTGGTGCCATTGTTCTAGAAAATGGGGAATTAAAAAACAACAAAAACAAATTTGTGTTTTGAAAAGCTCGTGGGGGACAAGGCGCGGTGGCTCACGCCTATATTCCCAGCACTTTGGGAGGCCGGGGCGGGCAAATCACGAGGTCAGGAGTTTGAGACCAGCCTGACCAACATGGTGAAACCCTGTCTCTACTAAAAATACAAAAATTAGCCAGTCATGGTGGCATGTGGCTGTAATCCCAGCTACTCAAGAGGTTGAGGCAGGAGAATAGCTTAAACCTGGGAGGCGGAGGTTGCAGTGAGCCGAGATCACACCATTGCACTCCAGCCTGGGTGACAGAGTGAGACTCCATCTCGAAAAAAAAAAAAGAAAGAAAAAGAAAAAAGAAAAAGGAAAAGCTCAGGGGGAAAAGACTCCTGAATACCTTGCGGTAGGAGATAAAGGTGGGGTAATGGTTGAGATCCTAAGGAGGAAGTGGTCCTGCTCCAGTGTGAAGGTAGCAGTAATCCTTGGGGCTGCTGCAGATCTAACAGCTCACAGCCTTTGATCTGAGAAACACCAGGCATCACCTTGAAGCTGAGCAACAGGAATTTAGGTTTTACTACCACACTTCTGTTAAAAAAAAATTGTCAATGGTTCTGCTAGCAAAGACAGGACCAGCATTCACTGGAGAAACATACACCCCACTCACCAACTTTTTCTCTAAGTCACTCTCCTCTTTAACACAGCATTGATCGACCTTGGCCTATTTGGCAGTAAGCACCACAGCTGGGCCCATTATCCAACCCCAGGTTGAACCCAAGGAGCTTTGGTCAGCTGAGATGAGACCTCCCTATACTGAGTTTTGCCCTGCTGACAAGGAGACCACTATCAGAGTGGCTACTGCTGGGGCAACACGTTGGCACTTGGGGCTAATACAGGAGCAAGAAGCCCCTTGCCCTGCACCAGCTTCCCTCCCTTTAATGATTCAATGAGGACAGCTTTGACTCAGCAAGCAGGCTCCCTCCAGCATGGTCTGGGTGCTGAGATGGGATAAAGAAGGCAGGTACTATTTCCCTGAGGTATGGCTGTAAGCACACAGGGACCCCTGAGCAGACACTCACAGGAGTGGGAGAGACCTGGCCATTATCCTACCTACTATGACTGGCATTTGAAAGTTTGAAGTAGTGATCGGGAAACTTTTTCTAAAAATAGCAGATATTTCAGTTTTGCGGGCCATATGGTCTGCCGCAACTACTCAACCTGCCTTTGTAGCAGGAAAGCAGCCACAGACAATGTATCCAGGAATCGGCATGGCTGGATTTGGCTGCTGGTTGTCTTTTGCCAATCCCTGCTTGAGAACTACACTCTGGGAAATGGCTTGTGGCACCACAAGATGTGTTTGACTACCCCAGGACTCACTCCATCCTGACAATTCCTCAGCCTCCACCTTTGCTCTGCACAGGGAGAAAGCAGAAATAAGTAAATCCTGATTTAGCATGTTTAGATCTTCGTGCCTCTTAAATGAACAAACTTGGCTAAAGGAAGCCCATCCCTGGGGGATTGGACCTGTCCTCACTGGTTTTTGAGCTTCAGAGCCCAGGGTCATTTTAAATTCTCCAGACTAATGAATGCCTCACCTTCCCTCTGGGGGAATGGCCAGATTTTGTTTGTTTGCTAGTTGCATTGTACTGCTAGTATTATTTGTTTGCCTTCTTGTGAAGGCAGTGATTCTGATATAGTATGTGGAGAGAGAATGAGATATTGGGACTCGGGCAACATGGTGCCAAATCTCAACCCAGTCTCTAATTTGGGGAACCATTTGTCCTCCCATGTTCAGCTCTGTCACTGTCTATCAGGGATTCCAGCCCAGGGCCCTGGGATCTCACAGAGCATCACAAGGCTCTGGAAAGAGCACGGGGGAAGTGCTCTGCAAACAGGATAATTCCGATTCTTATACTGAATTATTCAAGATGTGCTATACCTTTGGTTTTCTCATCTTTAAAATAGTGATAGGGCTGGGCACAGTGGCTCATGCCTGTAATCCCAGCACTTTGGGAGGCTGAGGCAGGCTGATCACCTGAAGTCAGGAGTTCAAGACCAGCCTGACCAACATGGTGAAACCTCGTCTCTACTTAAAAATACAAAAAGTAGCCAGGCATGGTGCCGGGCGCCTATAATCCCAGCTACTTGGGAGGCTGAGGCAGGAGAATCGCCTGAACCCAGGAGGCAGAGGTTGCAGTGAGCCAAGATGGTGCCACTGCACTCCAGCCTGGGAAACAGAGTGAGACTCTGTCTCAAGAAAACAAAACAAAACAACCAACCAACCAAACAAACAAATATATATATGTTTGTTTTATATATATATATGTGTGTGTGTGTGTATGTATATATACATACACATACACACATATACAATAGTGATGGAATGTGCTATGCCCTCATAGAGCCATGGTGAGGATTAAATGAGAAAATCCATGTGATGTTATCTGCATGCTCTCCGGCACATTCCAAGTATTCAATTCATGCTTTTGTCCTTTCTGTTGTTTTAGAACAGTTCTCTGCCTCACCTTATTTTAGCATAGTCATGAAAATCTTCTGGGGTGCAGTCCAAGCTATGCCCAGTCTGTAACCAAGACTAGTTTATGGTCAGTAGCCATCATCATAAGTAACCAGGTCCTAAGCCTACTCTCAACAATAACTACAGCCCATCAGAGATTTCCCTAAATCAGGTGGCTTAGAAAAGCAGGCAATGCCTTCTGCACCATCATCTACATCATTTAGTTTAAATGGCAGAATCTAAAGGTTAATTGCTTTATTTATTCATCTGTCCTTCAAAAAAGCCTTTCATTATTTATTATTGATACTTTTTATCAGGTGTCAAGAATATCCTCTAAAATGGAACCTGTTTTGTTTTGTGCTGTGGAGGGTCTAGGAATGAAGAAGTTGTTTTTTTTTTTTTTTAAGAAAAAAGAAATGCATTTCTAGCTTATCTTGGTTCTCACCTCAATACTTGAGTATCTTCTTCATTCATTCAATCCTTCATTTATTCAGCAAGTTTTAACTGAGCTCCTACTATGTGTAGAAGCAATCAGAGCAGTGAGTAGAACTCATGTTCCAATGTGGTTAATAGATAATAAACAAATAAAAATATAAGTGTATAGTAATCAGCTATCAAAGGGTGCTATGGAGGAAAAGTAAGTAGAAGGATGGGAATGCTGGAGATGGGGGAAGACTTGCTGTTTTATAGAAGATGGCTGAGGACGGCTGCACAGATATTCAAGCCAAGATCCCCAGAAATAAGAGAGCAGGCTATGCAGATGTATGCAGGAAATGCAAAGAACAGGCTACAGCAAGGTTTGCAAACTCATGGGAAATCAAGGAAGCTTGGGTGGCTGGAGCAGAGCAAGCTTGCAGTGAAATAAGTGATTTAAGGTCACAGAGGTAAGGGCACAAAGGGACCATCATGTGGCACCTTGTAGTTTTTTCTGAGTAGATTGAGAAAGCCTATGATGGTTTGAGCAGAGGAGTGACAATGTCTGTGTGCTGCCTGGCTGCTGTGTGGAAAACAAACTGTAAGGAGACCAGGGGGGACATAGGAGTCTCAACAAATTCAGGGAGAAGAGATGGAGCTTCAGTACAAGGTAGTAATCAGTGGAGGTCCTGAGAAGTGGTAGATTCTAAATATACTTCAATAAACAGTTGCCAGAATTGGCTGGATGGATTTGGATGGAGCCAATCCAATTTGGTGGATTGGGTGTCACATGTAACAAAGAAAGAAGAGTCAGATGATTCTGAGGTTATGCAAATATAAGGTGAGCAGGTGCACATGACTCCAGAGCAGTGCTTCTCTACCATGAATGAGCTCACGAACTACCTGGGGATCTTGTTAACATGAAGTTTCTGAGTCAGCAGGCCTGGGAAGGGCCTGAGAGTCTGCATTTTGAACCAGCTTCTAGATGCTACTAATAATGCTGGCCCATGGACAAAACTTTGAGAACCACTGTTAGAGAAAAGTAATGCATCTTAGTCATTAACAAACTAGTCTTTGGAGCCAGAATACCTAGGTTCATTTTCTGGCTCCACCATTTCCTACCAATGTCACCACAGGTAAGCTAGCTATTTACCTGTGCCTCAGTTTCTTCATCTGTATCATGGGGATCATTGTGAGAATTTCATGAGTCAGAAATATAAAGTACTCAGGAGATGCAAGAATAGTTCAACATATGCAAATCAAAAAACATGATTCACCACATAAACAGAACTAAGAACAAAAACCATATGATTATCTCAGAAAAAGCATTTGATAAAATTCAACATCATTTTATGATACCTTTGACAAACTAGGCACAAACAGAACATACTTCAAAATAATACGAGCCATATATGACAAACCCACAACCAACATCATACTGAATGGACAAAAGTTGAAATGATTTATCCTAGTAACTAGAACAAGACAAGGATGCCCACTCTCACCACTGCTATTCAACATAGTACTGGAAGTCCTAGCCAGAGCAGTCAGACAGGAGAAAGAAATAAAAGGCATCCAAATTGGAAAAGAGGAAGTCAAATTGTATCTGCTCACTGATGACATAATTCTATACATAGAAAACCCGAAAGACTCCTCCAAAAGACTCCTAGACTTGAAAAGCAACTTCATTAAAGTCTCAGAATACAAAATCAACATACAAAAATCAGTAGCATTTCTATATACCCATAACGTTCAAGTTGAGAAACAAATTAAAAACTCAATCCTATTTATGACAGCCACAAAAATAATCCAGGAATACATTTAACCAATGAGGTGAAAGATCTCTACAAGAAAAACTCCAAAACACTGATGAAAAAAAAATTGCAGATAATGCAAACAAGTGGAAAAACATCCCATGCTCATGGATTAGAAGAATCAATATTGTTAAAATGATCATATTACCCAAAGTAATCTACAGTTTCAATACAATTCGTATCAAATTACCAACATCATTTTTTACATAATTAGAAAGAACAATCTTAAATTTCATATGGAACCAAAAAAAAGCCCAAATAGCCAAATCACTCCTAAGCAAAAAACAAACAAATCCAGAGGCATCACATTACCTGACCTCAAATTATACTACAAGCCTCTAGTAACTGAAAACAGCATGGTACCAGTACAAAAATAGACATATAGTGATCAATGGAACAGAGTAGAGAACCCAGAAATGAAGCCACATATCTGCAACCAACTGATATTCTATAAAGTTAACAAAAATAAACAGTGGGAAAAGGACACCCTATTCAATAAATGGTGCTGGGAAAACTGGCTGGCCATATGCAGAAGAATAATCTAGACCCCTATCTCTCACTACACATAAAAATTAACTCAAGATGGATTAAAGACCTAAACATAAGACTTGAAACTATAAAAATACTTGAAGAAAACCTAAGAAAAATTATTCTGGACATTGGTCTAGGTGAAGAATTTATGACGAAGACCCCAAAAGCAAATGCAACAAAAACAAAAAATAGGCAAATGGGACTAGAGTAAAAAGCTTCAGCACAGAAGAAAAAAAATCAGCAGAATAAACAGACAATCTAACAGAATGGGAGAAAATATTTGTAAATTATGCCTTTGACAAAGGACTAATATCCAGAATCTACAAGAAACTCAAACAACTCAACAACAACAACAACAAAAATGCATGACTCAATAGTGGGTTATTGTAGTAGTCTGTTTTCATGCCACTGATAAAGACATATCCTAGGCTGAGCAATTTACAAAAGAAAGAGGTTTAATGGACTTATAGCTCCACATGGCTGGGGAGGCCTCAGAATCATGATTGAAGGCAAGGAGAGGCAAGTCACATCTTACATGGATGGCAGCAGGCAAAGAAAGAGAGTTTGTGCAGAAGAACTCCTCTTTATAAAAGCATCAGATCTCATGAGATGTATTCATTATCACGAGAACAGCACAGGAAAGATTTGCCCCCATGATTCAGTTACCTCCCACCGGGTCCCTCCTACAACACATGGGAATTCAAGATGAGATATGGGTGGGGACACAGCCAAACCCTATCAGTTATAATATCAATTTAGTAGCTCACATTCATCATGAAAAAAAGAAGGTTTTTAAATATTAAGGCTATGCATTGTTCCATGACTTTTTTTTTATATGTGTGTCTTAGATCATGTTGTGAAATGTATTTCTTCTATGCATTTCTTCTGAGGGTCTTGGTCAAAAAATGTTTGAAATCACTTGCTATAAACACCAAACCAATGTAACTGTCAAAAATTAACCTGGTGTACAGCACCACCCCATAACAAATTCAGACCAGCATCTTATAGCAATGGGCAGGCGTTCTTGGGGCTGTGCAAGGTTTGTGTTCAGCAGTGACCCAGTGACCCCATATGATAGCAAAGCAAATGCATTAGACTGGTCAGCGCTACCAGTCCCCTCTCTGCCTGGTGATGGGAAATAGGTTTGATCCCATTGAACTGAGCTAGTGACCCATATGCACTGAAATTCTGGACAATTTGGGGAGGAGAGAAGCCTCAGGAGGCATCTTGCTCAGCGGGGCTGTAACAAACATGATATAATAATAGCTATACTCCTCGCTAGTTCAAAAGTTTATGTTAGTTGCAAAAGGTTTTCTTAAAGATGTTTGTAGGGAGAAACCAGGATCTTCAAAATTGTATTGTAAAATATGTTGTTTCTCAGTGAAAGTCCTTCCAGAGTGGAGGGAGCCAGATGGCAGCAAGGTGTATGCCTAAGAAGCTGAGAAAGGTTGTAGGTAGAAATGGACTGAATAATCAGTGACTATATTTCAGGGGTGGTTGCTGTAATATGATACATGTGTGACATCTGATGTTATAAATTACCTTAAGTTCTCTGCTAATAATTCTATAGTAGGACAAATAGTTAATACAGTTGTGTGCCTCATAATCACTTTTAGTTCAAGAATGGACCGCTGATGTGATGGTGGTCCTATAAGATTATAATACCACATTTTACTGTGCCTCTTCTATGTTTATATATGTGTAGTTACTCAAATACTTTGCATTGTGTTCCAACTGCCTACAGTATTCAGTGCAGTAACATGCTGCACATGTTTGTAGCATAGGAACAACAGGCTATACCATATAGCCTAGGTGTGTAATAGGCTACACTATCTAGGCTTCTGTAAGTGCACTCTAGGATATTTGCACAATGACAAAATCACCTAATGGTGCTTTTCTCAGAACATTATCCCCATCATTAAGCAACACATGACTATATGTTAATTTTTGGTTTCATATTAGTAAATCCAAACAAGGAAACTTGTTTTAGGAGAGCAGAATTTTCCTTTTTATCATTATGCTGCAACTATTAACACTAGTACTAGTTGTGACAGCCTAGGTTTTTGTCCCAAGTCGCTATTTAAAAACCCAATATTAAATGGGATAAGTAGAGAAACCATTGCCTCAATTAGCTTAATAGAAAGTGTAGGTGAAGAGGGAGTGTAGAAGGCTTTGTTGGTATAGATTCAGATCCCAGGCATGCGTAAGGATGGCTTCAGCCTTATCTCAAGTAGTTTCCCTAAATAGTCCCATATATTTTGCAAGACCAGATACCACTTGAAAAAATCTCTCTTCCAGATAATAATCATGGTAATTTTAAAACATGTCCTCAAATTCTGGGGGCTCTGCCTGTCAAAAGATGGGTTCTATGCAACCTTCACTTGAGTCTGGAGCAACCCTGGTGACTTGCTTGTAGTCAGCAGAAAACAGCAGAAGTGACACCAGGTAACTTCCAAGGCTAGGTCGGAAAAGGCTATGTGGCTTCTGCTAGTTCTCTTGTGATGCTCGTTCTGGGGAAGCCAGTTATGATGTAAGAAATCCAACTACCCTGAGGCCACTAGGTTGGAAATGCCATATGAAGGTGCCTCCATCAAGAGCCTAGGTGAGCTGCCGGCTGACAACCAGCATCCTATGTCAGCCACAAGAGCCACCTTGGACACCTCGCCCAAGTACAGTGGTGTGGTCATGGCTCACTGCAGCCTCCACCTCTTGGGCTCAAGCAATCGTCCCACCTCAGCCTTCTGAGTAACTGGAACCACAGGCATGTGCCACCAAGTCCCACTGATTTTTAAAATTTTTTGTAGAGATAGATTCTCTCTATGTTGCCTAGGGCGGTTTTAAACTCCTGGGCTTAAGTGATCCTCCTGACTCAGCTTCCCAAAGTGCTGGAATTAGAAGTATGAACAGCCATGCCTGGCCAATCATCTTCCATTATAAAAATCACAGAAATAAAATCTTCCTAAGATTCCCTAACTGGCTTCAGCACCACAAATAAATTTTGCAAGACCGGACATCACTTGAAAAGTCTCTCCTCCACATAATAACCGTGCTAATTTTAAAACATGGCCTCAAACTTGAAGGGACTCCTCCTGTCAAATGATGGGTCCTATGTCCTCTCCTCTTGAATCTGGGCCAATCTCTGTAGTTAGAAATTAGGGCTTTTTCTAACTACAGAGAGCTCAGAGAGCCAAAAATATATGTAAAAGTAAACGGTAGCTAATTCTTAAAAATGGGAACTATGCTAGCTTAGCAAATTCACTGATTAGAGTCAGGTTTACATTTCTGCTTTCAGCTGTGGTTGTCTGTGTATTTGGACAACAGATACCCTTTGATCCAGATTCAAGGCCCACAATGTCAATGTGTCACTCCTCACATCTCACATTGGGGAACACACACGCAAGACTGAAATTGGAGTCAACACTAACAAGGAGGCATGAGGCAGAATTAAACCTGCAAAATTAAACCAACTGTCAAACAGCACAATTAGAAGGGTAGGGGTCACTTAAGGGAGCAAAGGATGATGTTTCTGGATGAGCGAGATGGGCTAATGGTCCCCATTGGGCAAGGGTATAGTTCTGAGGTTACTGGCATTAAGATAAAAAGAAAACATGTCAGTTTTAGGATCTGATACCAGATTTGCTTCTTCAGGCAAACTCCTCCCAGGAACTGAACTCGCGTATTGTCTGGGTATTTGTAGAGTAGACAATGCTTCCAACCACAACTTTGGGCAAGACATAGAAATTTAAAGTTCATTTAAAATGACTGAGAAAATAAGGAGGTGGGTACAGTAGGGTGTGCCTGGAGGCTAAGGCTGGAGGATCACTTGAACCCAGGAGTTAGAGACTAGCCTGGGCAACATAACAAGACCCCATCCCTTAAAAATAAAAAATTAAGAATGACTGAGAATATAGTCAATAATCCAGATATGCAGAGAAGGGCATCTTGCTGGTGCTGCTGCGATACTGCCCTGTGTGTAGGGTGCCCACAGGCTGACTTTCTGGTGGGAGCCTGTGAAGATGTTTCCAAGGGCATAGTTCCCTGGCAAGAAGAAGCTCTCTGCTCTACAGGGACCTCATCAGACTCTTCTCCATCTCTTTATCTTCTACCCCCAAGGTGTACTCCACAGCTCATGTTGTCCCCTCTGACTCTCTATTGGCTGGGGTACTGAAAAGATGGCTCAAGATCAGGCCCCTATTGTCCATTTGACTCATCCGGAAACTCAAAAACTTCCCCTATTCAGAAAGTGGAGATGGGGCTGCTCCCTTCCCTCTATTATCTCTCACCAATCACTTTAATCTGCTCAAAAAAAAAATCCAGAGATCGGGCAACAAATGCACAGAGCAGTGAGGCAAAGAAAGCAAGTCCCTCTTTCTTCCAAGTAACCAGACTTATGGTGCCCTTTTCACCTGGCTGGAGGAAGGGAGCACCTTCCCTTCCCATATCCTATAGGAGGGAGTAACTTTCCACCTGAAACTCAATCCCAAAGTCTCCAACAAAATCTGCTAATTCTTTTTTTTTTTTTTTGAGACAGAGTTTCACTCTTATCCACCAGGCTGGAGTGCAGTGGTGCGATCTTGGCTCACTGCAACCTCTGTCTCCTAAGTTCAAGCAATTCTCCTGCCTCAGCCTCCTGAGTAGCTGGGATTACAGATGTGTGCCATCATGCCCAGCTAATTTTTGTATTTTTAGTAGTGACAAGGTTTCACCATGTTGGCCAGGCTGGTCTTGAACTCCTGCCCTCAAGTGATCCACCCACCTCAGCCTCCCAAAATGCTGAGATTACATGTGTGAGCCACCATGCCAGGCCCTGCTAATTCTTTTTATATAGGCTGGCAGTAGGGGAGTAATGGGAGATAGTTGGAGATGCAAATCATCTGAGAAATATCTGGCAGCTCTTTAGTTTCCACATGGCATTTATCTCCTCCTCTCTATCGTTCAAAGACAACTAAAAAAGTTATATGTAACATTCTCTTGTACCTGCCCCAGTTATTCTTGGTATTGATCTAGTTATCTGCTTCACCTTCCAGACTGTGATCTCCTTGAAGGCAGGCATGTATCTTACCATGTAGCATATCTGAAGAACTGGATAAATATTTTAGTGAACAGAACCAGTCTGGACTTCATTTACCTTGAAATCTTTACTGCCAGCCTTCATTTCAGCAGAGCTTTTTATGATGCAGATTCTAAGAAAAATTAATTACCTAGGTATTTCTGAACTTGCCGAACTGGAAGAAATGTGTTCTTAGGATAATCAAAGGCTGGCTGTGTGGTTCAGTTAGAATCAGAGAGGGTACCCTCACCTAGCCTCTTCCAAAATACCGGGCCAGGTGGCTGGATGAAAAGAGGGTTTGACTCTCTGAGCCTGTAGGCAGGAGATGAGTTCCTAATAAATAGGTCTCCTTTCGCTATTGTGAAATAAGATCAGTAACAGCCTCAGAGTGAGCAGAGATAAGTCTTTGTGCCTGTGGGGACTTGAGTTTAAGGGGTCCTACAGCAACACTACCTATCATCCACATAGCTTGGAATGGCCAGATACAGATCAGGAAAGCACAATTCAACTGTGGTCCTTGAGGAGGCAGTCTTAAAAACGGGTCAGGTATTTATTTTCTTTCTCTCTTTTTTTTTTGTGGTTTTATAACTTTATTTGACAAGCAGCAATTAGCTCTCATCCACAATGACTGTAGATTTTTGATAGTAACAGGTACATAGGGAACCCAAGTATAGAGCTTGTTTGATGAATCTTTATCCTCAGTACATTTTGTGGACAATTGCAAGTGGATGGAACAGGCCTTATTCCTTTGGTCCAAATAGCTTTGTTGAGCCAGGTATCAGGGTGGTGGCTGCTGAAAGCTGGGGTTGCTGTGGCACTTACTTAAAAGAAAACAACAGTGAGGTGTGCCACATCAGTTGACACTTGTTCTCACAAAAGATGTCTCTTTAGCATGCGATGCTCTTTGTAGTATTTTACCCACAATATAACTTCTTTTGAAATTGGAGTGAATTCCCTCAGCCCTGCCTTTGTCAACTAAGTTTATTTAATATTCTAATTTTCTGTCTTCATTTTAACAATGTTCACAGCCTTTTCACCAGGAGTGAATTTCATCTCAATAAACTACTTTCTTTCTTTGCTCATCCAGAAAAAGACAATTGCTCATCCACTGAAGTTTTATCATGAAATGGCAGCAATTCAGTCACATCTTTAAGCTCCACTTCTAATTCTAGGTTTTTGTTGTTGTTGTTGTTTGCTATTTTCACCACATCTGCAGTGACTTCCTCCAGTGAAATCCTGAACACGTCAAAGTCATCCATAAGAGTTGGAATCATCTTCCAAATTCCTGTTAATGTTGATATTATGGCCATGTTCATTAATGATCTTAACTAGATCTTCTGGATGACTTGTTGCAGCTTCTCCATCAGCACTTGCTGCTCCACCTTGCCCTTTTGTGTTATGGAGATGGCTTCTTTCCTTAAACCTCAGGAACCAACCTCTGCTAACTTCTAACTTTTTTCTGCAGCTTACTCACATCTCTTAGCTTTCCTAGAATTGAAGAGAGTCACAGCCTCACTCTGAATTAGGCTCTGGCCTGAGGGAGTGTTTTGGCTAGTTAGATCTTCTCTCCGGACCACTCAAACTTTCTCCATATTGCCAGAGGCTGTTTTGCTTTCTTATTCATGTGTTCACTGGAGAAGCACTTTAATTTCCCTCAAGAAGTTTTCCTTTGAAAACTTGGCTAATTGTTTGGCACGAGAGCCTTAGCTTTTGGCCTGCCTTGGCTTTCAACATGCCTTCTTCTTTAAGTTTAATCATTTCTAGCTTTTGATTTCAAGTAAGAGATGTGCAACACTTCGTTTCACTTGAACACTTAGGGGCTATTGTACGGTTGTTAATCAGCCTAATTTTAATAATGTTGCATGTCAGGGAACAGGGAGGATCAAGGAGAGGTAGACAGATGGGGAACAGCTAGTTTTCGGAGCAGTCCAACCACACCCAACATTTATCAATTAAGTTTGCCATTTTATGTGGGTGCAGTTTGTGGTAACTCCAAAAGAATTACAATAGTAACCTCAAAGATCACTGATCAGAGATCACCATAATATGTATAGTAATGAAAAAACTGTAAGCATTGTGAGAATAACCAAAATGTTACCCAGAGTCACAAAGTGAGCACATGTTGTTGGAAAAATGATGCTGATAGACTTAGTTGACACAGGGTTGCCATAAACCATGAATATGTAAAAAATGCCATATCTGCAAAGCACAATAAAGCAAGGCACAATAAAAGGATGTATGCACATGTTATTTAAGAGAACATATCAAACCCAGAGTTTCTCTCTGTCTCTCCCATACCAGGAGACTGTGGAGCTCACCTAACTCCCTTTGTCTTCAGAGCTAGCACAATGGAGAAAGCTTAGGCAATGAGCAAGGTCAATTAAAACACCCATGTTGTGCCCAGTATACCTAGGGTCCTTGCCCTTGTGCAGTACAAGGAGGAGCTTGATAAGTGCCCCAGATCTCTGTGCTGATGGATTTTTACCTACAACCCCAAATAGAGAAATGCTTAAACCTTACTTGGAAACGAGGGTGATTTTCCTTTTTTCAGAAGAAAGGGAGAGTGACACACACATTGGTAATCTACTAATTGTAGACATATGGACAGTTAGGGACAATCTCCAGTCAGAAAACAGGCCTATATCCCCTGAGGGGATTCCACCCACCCTTCTCCTTTCCAGAGAGTAGCTAGGGATTCATCCAATGAAACAGAAAGGAAAGAAGCTAAAACAAGTTTATGAAATAGCTTCCTAAGGAATCGTTAAGTGGATTCCAAGTTTTAATACGCCCCAATACACATTAGATAGAACTAAAATCTATTAATTGCTGTCAGAGATTGACCCCATTAATGGCCCAATTATTTTCTTCTCTATTTCCATGCCCCTTGCCCTGTGACTTTGCAAGTCATCCTACTGAAGAGACACAGTCAATTCCTCCAGCCTTTAAATAGGCTAGACTATGTGACCTGCTTCGGTCAACAGGATGCAGTGGAAGTGATGGTGTACTACTTCTAAGCCTTGGCTTCAGAGAATTTATGTGTTTTCATCTGCTCTATTGTGCCTCTGCTATCACCATGACAACATTCTTGGGGTAACCTGCTGGAGGATGAGAAATAAATGGAAGAGATGAATCACCCACTCATCCAAGTGAAGGCCAGCCTAGTGCAGCTGACAGCCAGCCTAACCCCAGATACATGAATGAGTCCAGCCAAGATCAGCAGAACTGCCTAGCTGGACCCTAGCTGACCCCAGTTGTGTGAGCTATCAATTGATAGTTTTATGTCACTGTGGTTGCACAGTTGTCTGCTTCACTGTTGTGTATGGTGACCATGGATAACTGACATAACTACCTATCTTCCCAGTGCTCAATTTATCACCATCTAAACCTCCCAATCATCTGTGAGAAATGTGTCATTATTTGCACTTTGCAGATGAGGAAACTGAACCATATAATGAGATTAAGTGATTTGCCCAAAATCACAAATACAGTAAGACAGGGAGTTTTATATCCAAGTCCAGGATTTTCTCTAATGCATTACAGATGAATTGGAAGAAAGCAAAGAGTTTTTAAAATAAATATGGTTGCAGACTGACTTCCTGGGTTAAATTCCTGGCCGTCCCATTTACTAGATTTGGAACATTTTGCAATTTTCTTAGCCTTTCTGAGTCCCAATATTCATTTCTGTAAAATGAGGATTATGTCATCTGCCTTGAAGGACATTCATCCTATAAATATTATTGAGTGATGACTATGTGCCCAGTACTGTTCCAAGGGCTGGTGAACCATTACTAATCAAAAGTAAAAAGATCTGGATGTGGGAATCTATCCTGCATGTTTGGCTTGCATGTTTGAAGTACAGCTTAAACTTCAGAAAAAAAGGGAGCATTTGGGGTATAGACAAAACATTTTGGTCAGTGTCTTGGTCATTTTGCATTGCTATTAAGAAATACCTGAGGGTGGGTAATTTATAAAGATAAAAGGTTTGTTTGGCTCACAATTTTGATAGCTGGAAGATTCAAAACTGGGCATGTATATCTGATGAGAGCCTAAGGCTGCTTCCACTCCTGGCAGAAGGTGAGGGAGAGCAGGTATGTGCAGAGGTCACAAGGTGAGAGAGGAAGCAATAGAGAGCAGGAGGGAGGAGGGGACAGGCTCTTTTTAACAACCAGCTCTCTTTTGGGAACTAATAGAGTGAGAACTCATTAGTCGCTTAGAAAGGGTGTTAATCTATTCATGACGATTCCACCATCATGATCCAAACACCTCCCATTACAGCCCACTTGCCAACACTGTGACACTGGGGATCGAATTTCAACATGAGATTTGGTGGGGAAAAACAAACCATGTCCAAACTTAGCAGCCAGAAACTTGAAAGAAGGATTTCCCTTCCTAAGATGTATTGCTACATTCCTCCCTTTGGGATTAGGATTGGAGAGTAGTGCTGGAAAAACATCTGGGATCTCAGAGCAAAGGGAAACAACATCCTTCTACCTCAGTGCCTGCATTCTAGGGGACTGGTTTGTGAGAAGACACAGAAAAATTCCCATGCCCTGAGAATAGCATAACAAAATCACTAGAACTAAAGAGCACGACTTCTTCTCTAGTGGCCATCTCATGAGGACCCATGTCAACAATAATCCATCAAAAGATTCCTGCCTCAATCCTCAACATTTCAGAAATTCATTCCAGAATTCTGATATAAATTCTGGGAAGGAAACACTTTAGAGACCCCAGTTAAATTTTCTTGCTGTACTGAAGGGATGATGCTTCAAAATGCAAATTATTTTGAGTTATAGGAAATGAAATTATATTTTTGTAACCCAATTTTGTAGCCTTAGATTCACACATTTTAATTAAAATTAAACAAATGTCGTGTTGTTGTTTCTTGTAAAATAAGGTACAATGTAATGTCCAACACTTTCTGTAGAAGAGACAGCTAGTTCTCCACCAAAATGTGTGCTTTCTGTTCCATGATACAGTGTTTAGCTAGAAAGCAACTGCCCAGCAAGAGATGACATTTTCCAGAACCCTTTGCATCTGGGCAAGACCATGTGATTAGTTTCTACAAGTAGACTGCGAGTAGACATGATACATGTCTTTTCCAGATTGAGGTCTCTTCTGTATTATCTCTTTCCTCATCGTCATCTAAATTACATAGGCCCCTGAGGCTCTGGGGAGGCAGAAACACAAAATGGAAGGAAATTGAGCTTCTGAACGTTTCCTGGAATGCCCACCTTTTGATCAGGAATGCCAGCATCACATTGCTACATAAGCAAGAGATAAATGTCTCATGTGTTAAATCACTGATATTTGGAGGCTTTTTTTTTATATTAAACAATCTTTATTTGAAAAATAGTACCTTGCAATCATAACACAATCTATCAAACTTCAGTGAAAGCAATTTCAGCAACGACTAACGAACAGTAGCTAAACTGACAAGAGATCAATCAAAATATTTTAAAGTGAGCAGCACCAGCTGACGTTCTGGTGAGTCTCTGGGTGTTCTGGTGAGTCTCTGGGTGTTTAGGACCTGGCTACAGGGAAAACAGAATCAAATCAGCAGGTGCTCTGGACCCAAGCTCACATATCATGGCCAGCCTCCCTCCTTGGGTCCCTAGTGGACCACAGTCCCCCTGGTACTTCCAGGCCCCTGTGGGCTATAGGTGGAGCCCTAGGAGCCAAAGGGCCTCTTGGAAAAGGCTGGAACTTGGCCTCTCAGTCAGCCGGCTTCTGCGTGTCGCTTTTATTTTCTTTCCAGAGTACCTGGAGCGGTCTCTCAGTGGATAAAGTGGCCACCCAGCCTTCCTGGGCCATTTTCTCAGAGAAGAGGATTTCTCTCTGAAAACTGGAAGTGTCTTACTTCCATTCCTTGGCCAGGTCTTGGGCCATCTTCTTGTAGTGATCGCAGGTCTGTAAGACACAGTTCAAGTTTTAGTACACCTTACTGAGGTCCAAGCAGTAGACTTCCTGCTGAGACCCCATCGTGTGTTCTTGGTGCAGTCTAGGCAAAGTGGGAGTCGCCAGCTGTAGCTTCCGGAGGTCCCTTTTCAGCTGTCCACTTGCATCCTACAGAGAGGTCTGCTGGCTGAGCTGACTTTGGATTTATGCTGAGTACTTTACTCCTTTGGTTTTCTTCCCACAGTTGCATGTCTGCTTCTCCAGTCTCCCCCTCAGGACATTTAAAGAATGCACCTAAGTCACTGTCATCATCCACACTCTTCAGAGGGACTTGTGCCCAAGACGCTGGGTGACCACCGTGTCTTGCTTCCCTATTTCCCTTCACTACCAAGTCCTGATGGCCCACATGGTCTCTACTGCCTCTGAGCAGATGCGGGATTCTCAGCGGGGTGTGGGCCAAGGAGGTCAGTCACCTCCCTCCAACACTCACTGGCACTAGTCCCAGGATTCTGTACATCACTAGTTCTGCCATCCTCAGGTGGGCCAGCAGCAGCTGAGTATGCATCTCCTAGTGGGCAACAGGCTCTCCGTGGCTCTTGAGGGCTCTGAAGCTCTGCCTCCACTTGCCAGTGGCCTGTGGGCCACAACTGACCACTTGGAACTCTGAGGACTGTCTCCTCTCCAACAGAAACAAGGGCCCACCAATCAGGGTAGACCGTCTGTTGGGCTGGACTGTGGGGAGGGGAAGCACCCTGTGTTTGAAAAAACTGTGTCCCTGATTTTGTGTTAATAGAAAGTGACATTACTTATGCAGTGCCTGGGGGGCGTGGAAAGAGCTCACTGCAGCCCCCTATCTCAGGCCGCTCCAGGCCCCACCAGGCCCTACAGCACAGCTAGAGGAGCATGCCACAGCCCAGGGTCCACACATGATCCTCTCAGGGCAGCATGCTGGCCCATCCCTGCTGAGGCCCATGACCCTGATTTCAAGTCTTCTTCTGCTGCAGGGAAGCCTGGTCCTGCCTGTAAAGAGTCTATCTACCTTGCTAGATTGAGCTCCTTGAAGAAGGGACTATGTTTTCTTCATCTCTGCATCCCCAGTAGCTAACCAATGTCCAGTATACTCTAGGGGGTCAGCCATTGTGTTGTTTTCTTGTTGACTCTACTCTGACTTATGACATGACACTTTCCCCTCTTGACCTCTATATTCAGATTTTTTTTTTTTTTTTTTTTGGAGATGGATTTTCATTCTTGTTGCCCAGGCTGGAGTGCAGTGGCGTGATCTCAGCTTACTGCAGCCTCCACCTCCCGGGTTCAAGCCATTCTCCTGCCTCAGCCTCCCGAGTAGCTGGGACTACAGGCGCGCACCACTATGCCCAGCTAATTTTTGTATTATTAGTAAAGACTGGGTTTCACCATTTTGGCCAGGATGGCCTTGATCTCTTAACCTTGTGACCTCGAGCTTTAAAACCCCTCCAATATAGACGGAACTCAAACTGCAGCCAGACCTGAGGAATGGTGAATGGAGCACTTTCCCTGGTGTGATGAGAGGACCTACAGATCTGGCTGTCTTGTCCCTTGCATCCCTCTGCAGAATTTGACTCCGTTTTCAAATCAGACTCAAGAATGATCTTCAGTGTTGAGGATTTTGCGGGTTTTTGTTTTTGTTTTTTGCTTTGTTATTAACACAGCTTCTGGAAATCTTTTTCACAGAGAGTATGGGGACGTTTTTGGCCAAAATGGGCAGATGCAGGCTCCATCTGCTCCACCGCCACTGTCTGGGCCACAGCATGTCCCCTGCGTCCTGCTCCTCTACAGGGGTTTCTGCAGCGGAATCTGCTCCCTCGCAGGCACATCTACAAGGTGCTCCTGTGCTCCAGCCCCGCTGTTTCCAAGAAGACAGGCCCTGGGACGGCCGGGATCCCTTTCCCTCAGACAGCGCAGTCAGTGTGGGTAGCAGGCCGGAAGTGGTGACAGCCACCATGACAGTCAGGGCCGCGGGCAGGACGATCGCATTAGAAAACAGCATCCGGCCTCCAGGGGCGAGCGGAGTGACTCGGCCTTCATCTCCCCCTGAGGCAGCCATTTTGTCGCCGCTTTCCTCAGGAGCATTGCGAGCTCCTCCTCGGGACCCGCTTCTCGGCTTTTCTTCTCCCAACTCTTCTTACCAGGCAGTGGCGCGGCCTCTCTGGCCCAGCAGGGAATGGGCGCGGGGAAGGGAGGGGTAGTAACGACCGAGGCATGGAGGTTTTTCTGTAACAGCAGTTATGTTACCCTGATTAATACAAAATTGCCTCCACGAATCACAAAATTACCCAAGCAAGAAATAATGTCTAGGTTTTAAGAAACGAACTCCTGAAAGAATTGATTCGTCCTGGGACAATGTACAGAGTTGATGCCTGATTAATTAGAGGTCACTGGGATAGAATTCTTCCTGAAATAGCGCGGCATAGAGGTGTGTATTAAGGACTCTAGGTAAAGAATCACGTGGAGAGAATCTTCATGTTTAACACAAAGATCCCAGTTCTTCAACAAAAGGGAGGTAAACTACTCAGATGGGGATCTAAGTTGTAGCCCAATGTCACAGCCTGTTCCTGCCACAATTTCTTATTGATGCCAGGAGACTGCCTTTGTTTACTGCAGTCATCATGGCTGTTTAAAGTGTTAATAACTTGCTTTTTATTTTAAGCGGGTGTGAACTGCATGGATTCTATTTCCTAATAAGAGTCTAGTGTCACCTGATATTTTCACGTAAAGAGAGCTGCCTCGTGGCATGGCGTCTGAAGCTAGCATGTACTTATCCTTCACAAGCCCACAAAAACTGCAAACTGTAATTCAGAAATTTGATTTGATCATTCCACTAAACCTCTAAGCACAATGTTTTCTTCAGCTCAGTGTTTTCCTTGCCATAAACTTACCCTCAACGGGAACCACTGACATTTTAAGAGCTGAATCCTCACAGACACTGAGGCCAAAAGGACTTCAGTGACTCGCCCAAGTCATTAATGTGGTAGAGGTGGTGCCAGCTCTGCATTTTGAGGCCATTAAAAAAAAAATCATCAAAGACAGGGGTTGCCAATCAGAGGTTCTCCATAGTGAGTGTCCAACAATAAGATCACAGTGACTGCTTATTCCAAACCAAAGTTACCACATTCGATACTCAAGGTTTTCAACAGAATTGATTCCAATTAGAACTTCAAATTTTCCATTAAGCTATATGAAATATTATAAATCTATTGAGAACACCAATAGAAGAATGGCTGACTAAATCGCAATATACTGGCACAAGGGAATACTATACTGCAGTAAGAATGAACAATCTTCAATTATACCTGACCACATGTATGAATTTCATAAACATAATATGGGGCACAAGAAGGCAGACAAGAGAGTATACAATGTGTGAGTCTCATTATATAAAGCTCAAAAGCAGACCAAATTAATCTATTGTGTTAGAAGCCGGAATGACGATTAGATAGAGTACTTACTAGAGGAAGGTATAAGGGAACTTCTGGAGAACTGGTCATGTTCTGATTTCAGACTTGGTCTCTAGTTCCCCAAGTGTGTTCAGCCTATAAAAAATCTACTAAGCTGTACACTACCTCCTAGCACACTTTTCTAAATACGTTATACTTAAATAAAATGTTTACTTAAAAGCCAATAAAAAATCTTAAGGACCCCTGGAGAGACACCTCAAAGTTTAATGATCCCAGGTAATGAATCACTACCTCATATACTTTTGAAAAAATTTCATTTTGCATTTTGTCATACATTGCCAATTAGAGTCTGTATTAGTCAGCTCTAACACTGCTATAAAGAAATACCCAAGACTGGGTAATTTAAAAGAAAAGAGGTTTAACTGGCTCATGGTCCCACAGGCTGTACAGGAAGCATGGCAGAATCTGCTCAGTTTCTGGGGAGGCCTTGGAGAACTTACAATCATGGTGGAAGACGAAGGGGGAGCCAGTACTTCACATGGCTGGAGCAGGAGGAAGGGGTGTGGGGGAAGGTGCTACACACCTCTAAACAACCAGATCTCTTGAGCAGTCACTCACTGTCATGAGAGCAGCACCAAGAGGATGGTGCTAAACGATTCATGAAGGTTCATGAAGATTACCCCCATGATCCAATTACCTCCTACAAAGCCCCATAGCCAGTATTGGGGATTACGGTTCGACATGAGATTTGGTCAAAGACACAGATCCAAACCATATCAGGGTAAATCAGGTTAAAAGAGTTTTACAAATGTGAGATTTGGAAAGACGTATTTATGATTGGATTCTGTTTCCCCCTTTTTCCTCACGTCTTTCAATTTTTGATTATAAGGAAACATACATGTTTTAAAGTGGTGGCTAAGATTCAGGTGTGGCCTGTGCTCTTGGCAAAAGACAAAATTTCAACAAATTTAAAGATCTAATTGGCTTTTTCATGCCTTGGGAGTCATCTCATCTAAAGAGTTAGAAAAGGCTCTCTGATGACCTGAGCAGATGAAGTTGGCTTTACAGGCAAAAAAGGGCTGAAGAAAGCAGAAACAGGGAAAAAAAAGCAGATTAGTTAGCATCAGGTTACTTCACATTACTCTTTTTGTAAGAGTTGAAGTTGAGGGGACTTCCTTATCATGCTGGCTAAAACTGGCCTTTTGGGGAGTTTGGCTACTAGCTATCCCTCTCCTGATTTCTTGGAAAGTCAGATAATAAAACTTAGTTTTATTATCTAAGTAATAGAGTAATGGTAATGGAGAACTTGAACATGACTGACTCCATTTCGGTTTGGTCTGTTGGAGCCTAATGTAGGAGCTCAGTCCAAATCAATGGCCTTATAAATTTTATGTAACACTCCATAGATAATCTATGGACATAAAACCAGACCTTGCTTGACAGTGTTAAGCAGTCATGGCTATTATGTGCTTAAGAGTCAGTACAGCCCTTAAAAAGTTACCTCCATCACCTCAATGGGAATGAAATGTAACAAAGATTTGTCCCTCATTGCTTCCATTATGTTTCTCTCAACTCATTGCTTCCATTATGCTTCTCTTTTTGATTCTGTCCTAATGACACAAGTAAGTCCCAACCAATATGTATCCATCTAATATTGCTAAGCTGTGTTGTTTCACCACCAGCAGCATCTCCACCATCACCCTCATATGGTTAGAGTAATACTCACTTGCTATTGTGACTGTATTTCTTGTTATTATTGTTGGTATTATTGCTACGTAACAGATTGCACCAAAACTTAGCAGCTTTTATTATTTTATCTTGTTCTTGGTCTTGTGGGTTAGGAATTCAGAAACAGCCCAGCTGAGCAGTTGTCTCTTGGAATCTCCCATGCAGTTGCAATCAGATGTTGGCTGGGCTGCAGTCATCTGAAGGACTGGACATCCAAGATGGCTCACTCAAGTGCCTGGCAGGAGGTGCAGGCTGTCAGTGGACTTAGCTAGGGCTGATGACTGGGGCATCTACATGTAACTCCCCAGCATGTTGATGTCAGGGCAGTCAGTTTTCTTATATGGTTAACCTCTAACTTCCCCACAGCAAATGTTCCCTGAGAACCCAGGGGCACTGACTTTGCCTTAGAAATCATACAGCACTGCTTCTGTTGCATTCGGTTAATTATAAATGAGTCACAAACCCAAGCAAATTCAAGGGGAGGCGATTATATCCCACCTCTAAATGGGAATAATATCAAAGGATTTTCAGCCGTTTTTTAAAACCACCACCCTGTGTGACCAGGGCAATAACCAAATTAAATTTAGTTGATTGTTTTTCTTATGCCGATGTCCTTTGGGTCTTCACCCAGAATGTTGCATGTAGTCATAGAAATGCAAATCAATTAATCCAGTTGCTGCATTAGACATATTATCAAAGAAGCCACAAGATGTTTCCATTTAATGAACACAGATTTTTATAGACCTTGCTCCTCCAATTCTGTGGGAAAGAACTTGTTATTCACCTGTTCCATTTGAAGAAATGGAAACCTAGAAGGGCTCACAGTTTCCTGTCTCTTAAGTTGCAGGGCCAAAATTTAAGCATATTTTCTGCCTCTAAGTCCAAGATTTACAAATACATCTCTGATAGTTTCAAGTTTAAATGAGCTTCATTCATTTCAGTAACATATTTTGCACCAAGTACCTGGATGTTTTGAAGATGAGTATATCTTACATCCTAGCATTATATCCTGGGATATTCTGATCTATTTGTTTAAGCTAGGAATTGTGCTAGCGCCAATGGATTGAAGTATCTGCTGCTCTTCTGAGCAAAGAAATGGAATAAACAATTTTAAGAACTTTAACAGAACCATGCACCCAAGAGGAAGGACATTTTATTCTGGGTGCAGAATATCTTTATCAATTGCCTGGCTGAAAGAACTGGAGATTAATAAGGATTAGAATGGCAAGCAAAATGAAGATAGATGGAGTTGCTAAGGGATCAAGAGACCAGACTAGAATTCAGTATGATCCTGGGTAAATTAAAAAGACAGCTTGATAGAAATGAGGAAAAAAAATCAGTAGGAACAAATGCAAGGTGGCTCATCCCAACAAAAATCCACATTTGCAAAGGTGGGTAAGACTAACCATAATAGACACTTGCCCCAGAGCCAGTGAGTACCATGTGATGGATGAGAGTCAGCAATATTAATTTCAGGTGTGGAAGTTCATAGGCAAGACAAGAAGACTTTAGCTCAATAAGTGGGGAATTTCTCTAACCCCACCCTCAAAGTAAATCAACTCTTCTTGCAATACATAATCAAAACTCCTTTATCTTTTATTTCATGGACTTTATTACTGTTGTAATTTTTAACATTTTGATGTAATTATGTGATTAATATCATCTTTTCACTAAATGGTCAGTTCTATGAAAGCAGGGTCTGGATCTGTTTGCATCATGCATGCAATGACTGCCATGCAGTGCCTTCCATGCGCCTAATGTGCAGCTGGTGTCTTCTCAATAGTTATTGAATGAGTAAATTAATGTTAGGCTGAAAATAATGTATACTAGTGCTTGGCAAACGATGGCCCACTAACCAAATTTGGCCCATAACCTGTTTTTGTATGGCCTGTAAACTAAGAATGGTTTTATATTTTTAATGGTTGAAAAAAATCAAAAGAAGAATATTTTATGATGTGAAAATTATGTGAAATTCGTGTTTCAGGGTCTATAAAAAAATGTTTATTGGAACACATCCCACATTTGTACCTATTGTCTATGGCTGCTCTTGTGCTAAAACAGCAGCACTGTGTAGTCGCAACAGAGACCATGTGGCTCACAAAATCTAAAATATTTACTATCTAGCCCTTTACAGAAAAAGTTTGCTGGTCCCTGGTGTGGACAATCTGGTTCTCATCATCCTTAGGGTTTCGTCAACTCATGGGCATGTATTCCTAAGCTTTTGGCTGATATCTAATGGATAAAGTGACTTTTGTGCCCTCTCTCCCCTCATTGAAACAAAATAGCCACTCTCTTGTTTTCTAAAAGACTGAAGATTATAAAATAAGAAACTGCTCAGGTCTCCAGAATGGAGGCAACAATTATTGAATGAATAAATTAATATTAAGATGAGAATAATGTAGACTAGGGATTGGCAAGACCAGGAGCTCTGGAGGCATATGGAATTGGTTTCAAATCCTACTTCTGCCATCCAAATGTGTAATCTTAAGCAAAATAATTCTCTAAGCCCCAACTAACCTTTTTGTAAAATCCTCATAGGAAGCTGTGGTGGTTAAATAGGTATGATAGACACCTTTTAGATGAGTTTGCCCATCCAAAGTCCTTTCTCTGAGAACTGTTCCCCCACTTCCAACACCAGGAGCAACCTATACAGCCCTTTCTACCTTCTCTCCTCTGACCACAACAGATAGGATGAAGCATCAACAACTGATGCAAAGTTTATCTTAGGCCGACTAGATGTTTTCCCTCAAAAATTTGAAAATGAAACATAGAAATTCTAGTTAGTCCACTTGAGGCACCTGGACTAGAGCCACTTGTTTGGGCAACAAGCAAGGATAGAAGCAACTGGTTTGCAGACAGAGAAAAATGAACACAAAATGAGCAAGATATTTGTGTAGAGAATGAAAGTAGCCCCGCTCTGTTGGGATGGGAACCCTTCTGAACCTGTTATGAATGGCAGCAGGCATTTTCAACTCATGGGTAGAGGTCTAAGTTCATTAAGTCCTGCCGATGGAGCCAGCCCACCTCCGTCTCCAAGCTGCTTATACAATTCAGCCCCTCAAGCATCCACATCTCCCTGTGGATAAGCTACAGAAACAGGGGTGATTAAAGGTGCCCTGCATTCCATCATTTGTGCTAAACATTTGGTGCAGACTTCTTTGTTCTGAATTCTTTAGCGTCAGAGGGAAAAGACTGGAAAAGAGAACAACTACACACAGAGGTGGGTGATCCCATTCCATAAAACCAAAACTTTGGAACTTGAACATCAAATCTGTCAAGTCTTAGGTATGACGTGCTAGCAACGTATTGTTAAAAATTGAGCTTCAGATCCAAACTGCCATAGCAGCTCCCTGATTGCCAACTCTCAGAAGACTGAGTTCCTTCTGCAGCTGCATAGAAATTGGATATACGCAGAGATTTATAAGAGAACAGCAGTAAAGGAGCCAGAGATTTCCCTTGCTACAGATTTTTCAGGGAAACACATGGCAGTTTGGGGAAGTCCCTAATGCTAATGACTTTCCACTTCCTAGTTTCATTCCCTTGGTTGCAGCCTGGCTACTTTTTTGTCCTTGGTTCAGGGAGGTAGTCATGCACAAAACCCTGTTTTAAAACTAGCTCTAATGGAGTTCAGTCTATTCTCACAAACATGCCTGGACTGAAATAATGAATTTCCTGGTACATACTTGTCATTCAACAATGTAATGATTGTCATTATTTTTCAAAGTATTATTAGTTGGCATTATTATTATGGAATAATGGAATATTGCTATGGAATATCCAGTGAAAACCAATGACCATAGTTTTTATAGATTCAGACTGCAGTGTGCAGGCATTAAATGACATGGTTTCTGGGATTTGCTTCAGAACAATTCCATGATAAAACTTTCTTTTTGTTTTGTTTTGTTTGTGTGTGTGTGTTTCCATGATAAAACTCTAAAAACAGAAAAAGAAAATGAGAAAGAAAGAAATAGATAAAGCAATTTTGGTAAACTCTTGGTAATTGTTGAGTCTGGGTGATGGGTCTTTGGGAATTCATTGTATTATTCATTCTGCTTTGTGTATATTAGAATATTTTCATAAGAAAAATTAGATTAAGATTATTTTTAGAGTTAAAATAATTAGATTTTAAATATAGTAATTTGCTTACATAAAAGCTCTAAAACGTCAGTTCATTATACAGGTTGCAAAGAATATTTTAGAACTATTTATTCTTTCAAAATAGAAACCTCTCTTGGATGACGTAGAGTCGCCCTGAGACAGGGAAGTGGACCAAATGACATTTTAAGACACCCTCCGAACACACACATACTTGTCACCTCTACTATTCTTCATTAATGCATTTCTTCCTAAACAAGTGGTAAAGCATTCTTCCAAAGAATATTTAGAAAACCATCGATAATCCATATGTGTCAAAGATTGCAATATGTCTTTAAACCTCAGAAGGAGTGGGAAATCACATTATAGATTTCTCCTTTTTCCAATACATCATGCTACTGACAACGAATTATTGGGTGCTCTTTATTCTCATGGGATGAATCAGGCCAAGGGTTCTGTTCTCTATGGCTGGTAAATCAGACCCTGGAAACTGTGTCATCCTGGCTGGCCTCTTTCCCTAAGTACATGCAACCAGCCACCCGCTAGTTCTGGGCTAATGAAGTCCAATTGCCCCATAGGCTGAGGTTTATTCAGTTTGTATAAATGGGAGAAATAAAGACCAAATATGGCCTGGCCTAAGTAAGACATACCAGTTTGAAGCACAAAACTGAGCCAAGAAAGGGAAGCATAGGAAGAAAGGGCATAAAACAAAGGCCCCAGCATGCTCTCTGCTCTAGAGGCAGCCAGCGGAGGAGCTGCTTAGTCCACCCCTGAGAAAAAGAGGCTTGAGTGGTTGGCAGAGAGGGTGTGCTGATGATGGAAGGAGAAACTTTGATGCCTCCTTGGTCCTTTTATTCCACCACCTCATGACCATGGCCTGAAACTCATAACTCCTGCCCATGCAGGTTGGAGAACTGAGAAGGAATTCTACTTGAAGAAAAGGTGGTACCTGGGGGAAAGTGAACAGAACTGGATGACTGAACGTCACCCTAAAGAAAGGAACAAGGCAGCACCTAGCACAGAACCTGGCACATAGGAGGTTCTCCATAAATTTATTCATTCATTAGAAAAAAATGGAGGGGGTGCCTACTGTGTGCTCTGTACTAGGAAATTCACCCCTGAAGGAAATAAATATAAAGTTCTTGGCCTCTTGGAACACAGAGTCTGTTGGGAGGATTGGTAGTTATGCAGATAAACATATAATCGCTAAGTCTGATAATCAGAAAAACACCGATCTGGAGGGGCTATGGGTGTCTTTAAGTGTTTTGTGCCCAAAGGCACCCAATGTCAGAATAACATGATTAACTAGGAGTCCAAGCTCCAGAAAGAGGCTTCCTGGATTCAAATTCCAGTTCTATCATTCCCTTTCTGGGTGACCCTAGGCTGGTTACTTAACCTCTCTGTTTATCTGAAAAACAATCATGTTAATAATAAAGTGGGCCAGGCACGGTGGCTCATGTCTGTAATCCCAGCACTTTGGGAGGCCGAGGCGGGCAGATCATGAGGTCAAGAGATCGAGACCATCCTGGCTAACATGGTGAAATCCCATCTCTACTAAAAAATACAAAAAATTAGCCGGGCGTGGTGGCAGGCGCCTGTAGTCCCAGCTACGCGGGAGGCTGAGGCAGGAGAATGGCGTGAACCCAGGAGGCGGAGCTTGCAGTGAGCTGAGATCGTGTCACTGCACTCCAGCCTGGGCGACAGCGCAAGACTCTGTCTCAAAAAAAAAAAAAAATAAAATAAAATAAAATAAAATAAAAATAATAATAATAAAATGAATGTGAGATCCAGCCTCAGCCCAGAATAGGAACCTGATCTGTAACGGCTCTGCCACGTGGCCCTCTTGCCCTCTGACTTCTGGTTGGATTTGACCAATGGAAAGCATGTTCAAGAGATTAGAAGGCTGTGGTTTGGCAATTACCAATTTCTTCTGTCTCCTGGCCCTCCCCTAGAACTCTCACTAACTCTGAAACCCACCCCGTCTAGACTAGCATCTGGTAAAGGCAAAAAGCTCTCTGCTGTTGCTAGAACAGCAACATACCCTGTTGGTTTCTTATAATAGTCCCTTCACTAAACACCCTTCAACTACTCTTTTTAAATGTACCATGTGCTTTCCACTGAGGCCCTGACCAGGGCACCTGAAAATAATGCTTGGCCCTTGATAAGCACCTGATAAACAGAAGCTAATATTATCCAAGTAAGACACTGTTTTAGATTTGTGTTATGTTATAGACAGTGTCTGTGACACCCCCTATCATTGAAAACATTTGAGAGGAGATGGTCTAACTCTTCCCAAACTCTCTAGAAGCCCATCAAAAGAGGATAAGAAAATAAGGACCCAGCAAAACACTAACACAAAGTGGCCATTCATGGGTGAAGCAATAATAATTCTGGTCACCAGCAGCCCTTGCCTGTGTGCAAAAATCACGATGCCGTTACAAAAAATAAAAACACTGTTGGCCCTTTGACAATGATGAGAAAGGGGAGATTTTCCAGCAAAAGAATCTCAGCCAAATTTGAAGCTGTTATTTACCCGCTTAAGACAGAAAGTATCCTCTCTGGGTTCCTTGTGATCTAATCCTTTAAGCCTTCTGCTGGCACTGGAAACAATGTTAAGCTTTGGGATCAGGCCCTTTGGTTTCTATAATCCATGGGAATTTGAAGATGATAAATTTGTGGAGAGCCTGAAAGTTCCTAACATGTAATGGAGCCCAAGGGGGAAATAATTAGGATACAGTCACGTAACTCCATTAACTCTTCTGGAAGGCTCTGAATTATGTAAGTCCCCTGCTGCAGCTTTCCTTCCCCATTTTGCCATGCAACAAGGAAAAAGACAGAGGCAATGAAAGCAAATGAAAAAAAGGAAAGATCTTTCCAATATGACTATTTATTTGCATTTTCTATGAGAAGTCTGGCGGGGAAAGAATTCAAACTGACAACACAAGTGAGGGGCAGAAATCAGCATTAGACTAAACTTACTCAGGCTCTCCGGGCCACCCCCAACCCTTGACCATCCTTGCCAAGGGTAACTGACAACTACACACAACAAAGAACACATCCAACCTATTCTCATTAATAAGATTTGTGGGGGCAAGATAGTCCTAATTTATGCTGGCGTGGGCTGAACTATTGAAAATAAAAGGATGAACAAGAAGTTTCTTTCATTTCAGCTGTAACTGTCACTATAAATAGGACATCTACAAAGAGAGTGGACTTTTGTGGGCTGTTTGAGCAATGCCTGTGAAAGGTTGTAACAAAACCTCAAAAAATAAATTCTTATTTCTCTGTTTGTCAGAGGCACTAACCTAGATTTGCCATCACACTTGTGCCAAGAAGAGAGCCTGCACAACTGCCTCTGTGTGGGTACCACTGAGGGGTTGGTAGCAGGGAGTATCAGCTGGTGTCAGAAAAGAGGGAACCTCCTACACTTGGTTCATGCTGTGTGCTGCTTCATCTCTTCTTCTCTCACCTACAGTCTCATAAGACATTATCCAACTCATTTTCATTCCAGTAGACTTGGTAGAAGTCTATGGGGGAGCCAGAAAAAAAAAAGATAATTGAAAGCCATCTGTGAATTTCAAGCACAAATAGCTCTAAACAATACTGGCACAGAGCATGGGCTTAGTAAATGTTGGTCCGACTCAAGTGAAGTCAGTGTGCAAGTTTTTGTTGTGGAGCAGACCAAGGCATGCTGGCGCACCTGCAGATTTGCCATAACTTGAGATAACCAACATCCAGGTGGGTTTTTAAGCCATGAGGAGAATGGACCTAGCCATAAGCAAATGTGAGACAGGTAAATTCAGGTAGGTGGCACAATCTGAAGAATTGTCAGGACTGTTCTATTTCCAGGCTCTTGCAATTCTCCTATTAGTGGATCACTTCTGGGAGCAAATGTTGCCTTCCCAGAAGAATTCATTTGGGGAGCAATTTCCATAAGATCTCATATTTTTAAGCATTTAGGACTTCTCTGTTTGTTTTCATATTCTTTAATATGCTTAAATCTCAAATTGTTTGTTTTCATCTAGGTGGAATCTTTACTGGTAACCACTGTACAGGTGAGGAAATTGCCATCTTGACTTCGAGGGAAATGCTTTTTAGAAATTTGACTCAGGTATTCCAGGACAGGTAGTGTGTAGGGTGCTGATCTATTTTGCAGAATAATTTCTCTCACTGGAGAGGTAGATTTGTGGGAAGCCTCCGACCTCTTGGGTTGGGAACTGAAAGCAGAATCTATCTAAAAGCTCCAAAAAACTTTGCACTCTGCATATGGTTCATTATGAATAATTTAGTAAAGTATTCTTAAATTCAAAACAGAACCTGGACCCCAAAATGATGGCTGGATCTTAAGAACACTTGATGTGGGCAATGTCTGCGCACTCTGACAGAAATGCTTTCAATGCAGCTTTCTTTTCAATCATTTGGCAGCAAATGTCCATGTTTGCAATCTCATCAGGGAGACTAACACTTGTGTCTCCTGCTGATCATGCCATTGTGCAGACAGACTTCATCGACAGGCTTGATTGAATGTTCTGATTGGAAATTTTCCTAGAAAGTTTCTGTGCAGAACATGTGGATACTGCCTTGCTTTCAAAACATTTGTCTACACATAGGCAGAAACCAGTGGGCTTAGAAGGAAGAATTGAAAGAATTATTGCCAAGCCTATGTTCTTGAAGTAATGCAGCATAACTACAGGAGACAGCCCTTAAGTATACTGAAGAGGCATTTCTTAAGTGTGCTAAAGAAGCAGATCTTGTCCAAGATATTCCTTGGGCAACATCTGCTCAGTAAGAATTCATCTTTTGATCCATTCCTTCAAGGATTCTTTACTTCATCTCATTTCTTGGCTTCTATTTTGGCTTGACCTGAAATAGTGGTTTCCTCTGTTAACATCACATCTTCAGCTTCCTCCACCTAGGCGTGCTTCCCCATTGCCCTCTTTCTAACACTGGGGATCCAAAAAGAGTTCTCAATATCTCTCTGAAATTTCCTGATGGAGAACATGGTACTTTACAAAGAAAGCAGCACAGAGACAGGAAAATACTGCTCAGAAAGCTTTTGTTCCTTGACTGCATCAGTTATTTATTCTGTAAAACAACCATCCCAATTTAGTGGCTTAAAATGGCACCCATTTTAGCTCATGACTTTGTGAACTGGCAATTAGGCTTGGCTCGGCTGGGTGATTCTTCTGGTTTCTACTAGGTTGGCTCAGAGATCTACAGACTTGTGCTTATCAACTGGAAAATCATATCTAAGGGGGGCTAGCTAGTCTAAGATGCTCTCACTCAAATATCTCATGGTTGGCTCACTGTTACCTGGGATGATGAGGGTGAATGAACCATGTGTTTCTCATTCTTCCATAGGATAATCTGGACTTTTACATATGGCAGCTTAAAACAATTCTGAGAGGATAGAAGCATATAAGTGCTCTTGAAGCTCTATTCAAAACTAGTATGTAAATTCCACCACATTATATAGGCCAAAGAAAGTCAAAAGGCCAGCCCAGAATCAAGACTTGGGGAATTAGATGTCTTGATGGGAGTTGCTGCAATGGAAGGTGGTTACAGAGATGCGTGAAGAATTGAGGACATGTTTACATGACTCAGAGGAAGTTTACTGACTAGAGAACAGAACCTACTTACCTAAATACAGACTTATTTCCTGACCCCATGCACCTCATTCTTTGCCCTTTGAAACTCCAAGAGAAGTTCAAAGAAGTCAGGGGACTTAACACAATTCTTTCTGAATGAATTAGCAAAATATGGGTCAGAGATAACTGTGTTTTTCCAAAAGGTGGAGTTTCTCATTAATGATCTCACAGAGCATGGAGAGCTCTAGATTATGCCATACAAGACTAAACAAAACCCCTGATCTAGCCATCACAAAGCCTTGGCATATAAGGACTTTTTCACTTTAGTCACAAAATATGCTCCATCCAGCACTTGTCCTTACTAACTAAGCCTTTCAGCACTGTAGACTTTTTGATCCTATTCTTGTATTCTTGATCCCTGCCCTTCAGGGTCAGCTCTGGGATGCCCAGATGTTTAACCAAACTCAATATATGAGGGCTATCAACCAGTCTAAATAGAGAGGCAGATGGAACAATGACAGATTAGGGAGGCTAGTTGAAATTTGGCATTGTTTTTTTGCCCTTCACAGTACAATCGTGTTCTCAAGACTAATGAATGATATTTTCCACAATCATCTAGACTGAAGGAGGCAGAGAGGAGTATAATCAACTTCTGTAACATCCTCAGCTATTCCTGTGACTGCTTCTCCAACATACTGATTCAGATGGGCCTGGCTCTTCCGCATGAGGACCAGAACTCTATACATACGGTCTCCAAAATAGCATCCTTTATCTGTCCTCCATTCACTCTCCCTATACTGACAGTTCTGTGACTGCTTACTTCATTTCTATAAGGTTTGCCTGGCTGGACAAAGAATATCTGGCTGAGGCCCCCAGTTTGCTTTTGGTTATGAATGGTGCTACATCAAATTCTTCTCCACATACTGTCTCCTGTCAGATGAAAGGGAATAATCAGACAATAGAAGATGTCTCACAATTACAAGATATCTACCTCTATTACTTACAATTTCTGTAAAGTAACTGTCATCCCACTTCCAAGCAGAATATCACCTCACTCTAGTGGGGGTTTTACCTCTAATCACCTCATCCTACGGGGTTTTCCTCATGCCAGCCTCAATTGCTACCCTTTTAGAAAGGTGCTCAGCCAAGCTTTGATTGATTTATTTATTTTTTAATTTTTTTGTTTCGAGACAGAGTCTCGCTCTGACACCTAGGCTGGAGTGCAGAGGCACGATCTCGGCTCACTGCAACCTCTGCCTCCCAGGTTCAAGCAATTCCCATGCCTCAGCCTCCCCAGTAGCTGGGATTACAGGCACCAGCCACCTAATTTTTGTATTTTTGGTAGAGACGAGGCTTCACCATGTTGGCCAGGCTGGGCTTGTACGCCTGACCTCAGGTGATCCACCCATCTTGGCCTCCCAAAGTACTGGGATTACAGGCGTAAACCAATGTGCCCGGCCCAAGCTTTGTTTTAAAATGTAGGTTTTATAATGATTTAGATATGGTGAGACCAACAGATAGGAGACAGCTGCCATTGAAAAGATAGTTTATTACTCACAGTTCTCAAGAGGAGGGGGCAGCTGTGCCCTTCAGGTCCACACCAGGAGAAGCAGCCGGGTCCATCAGGAGGCAGAGGGAGCAAGGGGAAAGTGTGGGTGAGAGCCTTTTTTGTGGTTTCCATGGGAAGAAACAGCCAAGGCAGGGTAAGCAGGCTTAAGGTTTGCTAGTTTGAATAATCTCAGTGGGCTCTGAAGGGCCCAGGCTGTCCTGAGTTGTCTGGGATCTGGTCCTGGAATGATGAGGTCAAGGGAATATTGGCCTGGAGTGGAAGATCTAAAGGAGGTAGTTGGGGTTATGAGCTTTGGACTGGTTGGTCTGCATATGAGAAGCATACTCCAGTTATTTTTTCTGTCTAAAGATGTGCTAATCCTAGGAGGGGCAGTCTCTCCCTGGTCAGCAAAGCCAGAGCATCATTAATATAGATTCCAGCCCCTTCTAACAGGCCGTTTTCAGAATGAAGGGGCTACTCACTGTTGATGGCCCCTAGTGAGTCCTCGCACATCGGGTACCAGCTACTCTTAAGACTTGGGGACCCTTCCTCACAATATGCAGAGTCAGATGTAGCTTCCCAGCTCCACCTCCCTCCGTCCTTCCCTTTGGCTTCTCTGTGCTTTGTTTCAAATGGCCTGCACCTGGGACTCTATTTCTACAACTGCCTTTGGGCTACCAGAGCTGCTCTGCCCACTCACCCTGAGAGCTGTAAGTTCGTAGAGGACTATGCATTCGCCCCTCTCCTGGGTCCCTGTGTCCATTAGCCTAAGACTAGCTTATATAAAATACAAAAGTCCAGCTCCTTTCCCTCCAGTGGGGACAAACTCTGAGGCATGCGTAGTTTATATTCCTAAGCTCCCCTGCCGGGTCAGGATCAGGCTGAGGCTGAGGGCGCACCTGAAATCAATCATAGCTTCCGCTGGCTTCTTCTCCTTCCTTTTCATGCCTGCCTGTCCCAACTCCTTTTGTGGTTTCTCCTAGGCACACTTCTTTTGAAAAAATATCACTACACATAAATCCCTATCTCAGGATCTGCTTCTAGGGAACCTGACCTAAGATAAAGAGGAAACCAGATGCATTTATCTGAACCATGGTAGACTCTTAGTGCATCTGTCTCCATCTGCAATACAAGTTAGTGTGAATCAGCTTTTTATATCATCTGCCTAGGAAAATTGGTTTCCTAGATGGGTCTTGTGGTGTTTGATCTCTTGGAGAAACATCCTACTGAGAGTCACAGGGGTCCCTCATTACCCTATTCCCCCAGATCATAGCTTATTGCACCCATCCTGACCCAAAGTAAGCCACTGGTTGGCATTTCAGCAGCCTGCATGGCCAAGCCTGATAACATAGTGGACCAATGAGATGCTATATTAGTCTGTTTTCACACTGCTGATAAAGACATACCGAGACTGGGTAATTCATAAAGGAAAGAGGTTTAATTGACTCACAGTTCCACCTGGCTGGAGAGGCCTCACAATCATGGTGGAAGATGAAGGAAGAATGGCAGCTGGTGATGACAGAATGAGAGGCAAGTGAAAGAGGAAACCCCTTATAAAACCATCAAATCTCATGAGTCTTATTTACTACCATGAGAACAGTATGGGGGAAACTGCTGTCATGATTCAATTATCTCACATTAGGTCCCTCCCGCAACACATGGGAATTATGGGAGCTATAATTCAAGATGATATTTGAGTGGGGACACAGCCAAAGCACATCAGATACGTTTCTTGGGATTCTGAATTTGTAAAACAGAGGGACTAAAGCTGTTAACAGCAGGGTAGGCACTGAGTGAACTAATCCCACATTTCCTTGATGAATAAACCCAGGGATATCATTATGAGTGTCCAGTGGAGCCCATTTTATTGACTACACACCATGTAATGTTTTTGCCTCCGTCCTTCCTGAGTGCATAACATATAGAAAAAGTGCAGTCAAAGTTGCCTTTCTGCAATCCTCTCACAAAACAATCTAGACAACCCTCTGCCCTTTCCTGTTTTCCTGGCTACATTGTCTTTTACTGTGAGAAAGACTTTGAACATCGCTTTGGGGAATATTAACATGTCCAAAGTGTGCTTTGTTTTAAGAAAATGTTAGGGCAGCTTGACAGACACTGAGAGACATGAAACTGAGGGAGAACAAAATACAAATTCCAGATACTTAATAGTAAAACAGCATAAACTGGGCTCCACCTTTGGAGAAGAGGGACTGCAGGCTAGGGGGCAGAAGATGCTCCCAGCAATGACTCCCCTTGTACAGACCTGTCTTTTGTTTATTTGCTCCTGCAGGGCAGAGAGAAACCCCTGGGAAGGAGAATAGGGCAAGGTGGATGGAGTGCTCTCATTTTGTGTTTTGACTTTTCAGTTCTTCCCTTTCCCTCAGGGTTGAAAGGTACTTTGTGGGTGGTAGACTATAAAGCCTAAGATTTTACTCATTTGAAATACTAGATACAAGAATATTTTCCCGAGTGTCCTTGTCCATCTAGGCTGCTATAGCAAAATATCATAGATGGGTGGCTTATAAGCAATACAAATTTACTTCTCACTGTCCTGGAAGCTAGGAAGTTCAAGATCAAGGCACTGGCAGATTTGGTGTCTGGTGAGGGCCCACTTTCTGGTTCATAGACACCGTCTTTTCACTATAATCTTGCATGGCAGAAGGGACAAGGGGTCTCTCTGGGGTCTTCTTGATAAGGGGACTAATCCCATTATAACGTCTACGTCCTCATAACCTAATCACCCACTAAAGGCCCTGCCTCCTAACACCATCAACCTGTGGGGTGTTTGAATTTCAATATAGGAATTTGTCAGGGATGTATACATTCAGTCCTTTGCACCTACTTACACCCGTTCTGGGTCTAATCAAATAACTTATTAGTACGACAGCTGCATGCTGTATGCCATGGTCCCCTAATCCATCCCTGACTTATCCACAGCTGTGATGGGGACAGTTCCTGATGGCTCCATCAACTCGCCACCTGAAGTACCTGCTTCTCTCCTTTTCACTGCAAGAAGTCTTTCTCCAGAGCCTTGAAAGTGTTCTCAGACTACCTGTGATGCGGCCAGGAAGTTGAGGATTTAATGCTGCCAGGAGTGACCCTCAGCCAATGAAAATCAGAAGTCAGTAGATAAAGGCCTCAGTTTCTTCATTGCTCAGGGAACAGATCTAAAGCATGTTCCACGCAATACCATAGTCTCCATAGACGTGAGTGCCAGTTATAGCAGTAACCTGCTCATTGGCACACCTTTTATTGGATTCCCTTCTTTTCCTGCTTCTTTTCCCAACTCCCTCATTAGTGCTTTCCTGGAATCACCTCAAAAATAAACTACTTGCACCCAAGTTCTTTTCTCAGGATCTGCTAATTAACTAAGACACTTGTGGTTAAGTGGAAAAATATGACCCTTTTCTCAAAGTCCACTGACTTTGTCCTAAGACAATGCACTGAGTACAAGTTGAAATTAGGATGGAACAAAAATTCTGAGCCCGAGAAAGCCAGTTGACAGCAGAGACAGACAAGTTGCCACAACCACTACAGCCTATATGATGCCTTTTGCAAATTTCAAAAATATTTTACCTCCTCAAGACACTTTTCACCTATTGAAACATTTTCTGATATAGAACAAGGCACATTATTGCCATATGCCAGGAAATTGTCATAATAACTATAAAAATGTACAGTCTCTAAGATGTGAAAGGCTAACCCAAAGTCCCTCACTTTCACAACTATATATGGTAACTCTGCCTTTACTTGGTTTCAGTTACAATTCTTGTTCCTCTAAGGCCCAGCCAGGTCATTATTCCTGCCCTTGAGAGAAGGCAGCATTGCATTCTCCCTGTCCTTAAACAGAGCTTGAATGCGTCTCTAGCCTTTAAAGAAACATTAGAAAGAGTCCTAAGTCAATTATTACATGTAAGTCAGGACCCTCCAGGCCAGTGGTGCAATCAGTTTCTAGCTCTAAAATTTGTTAAATAGATACTGATGAACTCCAGTTAGAAAACCAGTAGGATAAGTTAGATCAAGGTCAGTGACACCAACTAATTATGTAGCACACAACTGTTAATGTAAACTAGGTGTTTAAATATGTATTTCTTTACTTAAAAAAAATTTAGGTGTATTAGTTACGTTTGTCTAGTGATAATGCTCCATAACAAACAATTCCAAAATCTCAGTATCTTAAGACAACTAACATTTATTTTACTATTACAGCTGTGGTTTGGCCATTTTCAGCTGGGTTTGGCTAGGCTAGACCCAGGCTGACTTCAAGTTCAGGTCTGCTCTACGTTTTTTGTTCCAGGATGTGGGCTGAAGGAATAACATCTACCCAGAGGACCCTCTTTTCATAGCAGAGGGTGGAGAATAAAAGGCCGAGTCAGGCCAGGCGCGTGGCTCACACCTGTAATCCCAGCACCTTGAGAGGCTGAGGCAGGCAGATCAGTTGAGGTCAGGAGTTCAAGACCAGCCTGGCCAACATGTTGAAACCTCATCTCTACAACAACAACAACTACTACAACCATATATATTATATATAGCTGGGTGTGGTGGTGGATGCCTGTAGTCCAAGATACTTGGGAGACTGAGGCAGGAGAATTGCTTGAACATAGGAGGCAGAGGTTGCAGTGAGCCAAGATGGAGCCACTGCTCCAGCCTGAGTGACAGATTAAGACTCTGTCTCAAAAAAGAGAAAAGATTAATAAATAAATAAAGGGCCAAGGCGAGCAATCAAGCATCATAGGCTTGATTTACTCATTCCACAATGTATACCTATTTCAAAACAGCATGTTGTACACCACAAATACATACAATTTCTTGTCAATTAAAAATAAATAAATAAAAATTATATATAAAAAACAAGTCTCTGCTTGGACATTGCCCATGTCAGGTCTAGTCACATTCCATTGACCAAAGAATGTCCTTGGGCTGAGTCTCATCTGAGAAGAAGTGTATCAGTGCCTAGCAAAGTGGGAGGCACTGCACAAACAGCAGAGTGTGCATATGTAATTCTATTCAATGGGGAGTAAAGAATTGGAAATCTACCACGAAGCGGAAATTCTTAAACATACCCTATACAGGATGTCATAACAAACTCCAATGTACCCTATCACACAGCTATAACCATCACCTCATTATTAATTTTCTTTCTCTCCCATATAATTTCGAAGCAAATTCTGGATATTATGAGTGTCTTTTAAGGGAAGAAAATGAACCTATATTTTTGAAGATGAGAGTTTATTTAGACCTCAAAGAGTTTACAAAACAATACAAAGGATTTACTACTAAGTCAACTTGATATAAAATAAGACACAAATATATATTCAACAACATTAGGAAACAGTGGGCTGGGCACAGTGGCTCACACCTGTAATCCCAACACTTTAGGAGGCTGAGGCAGGTGGATAACTTGAGGTCAGGAGTCCAAGACCAGCCTGGCCAACACAGTGAAATCTCATTTCTACTGGAAACCTCCCCCAACACACACACACACACAAATTAGCCAGGTTTGGTGGTGCGTGTCTGTAATCCCAGCTACTTGGGAGGCTGAGGCAGGAGAATCACTTGAACCCAGGAGGTGGAGGTTGCAGTAAGCTATGATCGTGCCATTGCACTCCAGCCTGAGCAACAGAGCAAGACTCCATCTCAGGAAAAAAAAAAAAAAAAGAAACAGTCAATTCCAGGATGCTGTACATGGGTGTTTTACACTGAATATTGATGACTTTTATACTTAACTGCCTGGTCTAGCTGAAAGAATGAATACTACCGAAAATTAAAAGTAAATGCCCACTGTTTATCTAGTTCATTAATCTTAGTGACAAAAGAAAAAAAAAAGAATTTGCAATAACAGAATTTTAAGATGCAAGCCAAAGTTACTTTTCTTATAAGAACACGAGTCATATAAATTAGGGCCTCAGTCTTATGACCTCATTTAACCCTTATTACCTCTTTACATTCATATTGGGGGTGCTAGTGTCAACGTGTAATTTTGGTAGGGACACAGTTCGGTGCATAACAATTATATCAACCAGTAAGTATTATTACAGCCTCTAACAACAGATACCACTACTAAAAATAGTTAATTAGCTAACAACGTAACTAATAGTTAACAGGCCATAAGACAGCACTCACTATGTGCTAGGATCCTTTCCATGTGCTTTACAAATATTCACTGCTTTAAAACGTAAAACAATCCTATCATGTTGGTATTATCATTTCCCCTGCCTTACAGATGAGAAAACTGAGGCTTGGAGAAGTTAAAGAAGTAGGCCAGGTGCAGGCCAGGCACAGTGGCTCACTCCTGTAATCCCAGCCCTTTGGGAGGCCGAGGGGGGCAGATCACGAGGTCAGGAATTCAAGGACAGCCTCACCAATATGGTGAAACTCCGTCTCTATTAAAAATACAAAAATTAGCTGGTCATGGTGGCACATGCGTGTAGTCCCAACTACTCAGGAGGCTGAGGCAGGACAATCACTTGAACCCAGGAGGCAGAGGTTGCTGTGAGCCAAGATTGCGCCACTGCACTCCAGCCTGGGTGACAGAGCAAGACGCCATCTCAAAAAAAAAAAAAAAAAGTAGGCCAGGTGCAATGGATCACGCCTGTAATCTCAGCACTTTGGGAGGCTGAGGTGAGCAGATCCCTTGAGTCCAGGAGCTCAAGATCAGCCTAGGCAACATGGCAAAACCCCACGTCTACCAAAAAATACAAAAATTAGCTGGGCGTGGTGGCATGCACCTGTAGTCCCAGCTACTCAGGAGGCTGAGGCAGGAGGATCTATTGAGCCCAGGAGGCAGAGGTTGCAGTGAGCTGAGATGGTGACACTGCACTCCAGCCTGGGTGACAGAGTGAGACTCCCATCTCAAAAAAAAAAAGAAGTAGAGATAGAGTAGCCAGTTAAATTAGGATGCCCAGTTAAATTTAGATTTCAAATCAACAATGAGTAAGCTTTTAGTATGTGTATATTCCAAATACTGCATATGACATGTCTCTGCTAAAAAAGTACAAGTGCTGAAATTCAAATTTAACTGAGCATCCTGAATTTTTACTTTCTAAGTCTTATAACCCCAAGTTAGAGGTAAGAGATTTTTTTTTAAATTATACTGGAGCAGTGAGTTTTAAATTGCTCAAGAGACCCTGGAATTTTCAAGAGCTACATTAGGAAATTGCTGAGAGGGCAAAAGAGAAGATAAACATTGAGATTCTCCCTTTCAAATACAGCGTCTCCTTTATAATATCTTTTTATATGTTACTGAGATTTGCTATGAATATTCACTTGAGAAAAATATTTCTTTGACTTTAAAAAATAAATGTGCAAAACTACTGTTTTTCAAGTAAAATTAACATAACTTCTGGATGTTTTGTTTTTTTGTTTGGGGCATTTTTCCCCCAAAATGGTGCCTTTGTCTTTTCCAAATCTGATATTTTCTAACTTTCTCTCTCCCTAAAGAATTCCCTAAGACAGGCTCATTTGCTTGAAGGACCCTCAAAGGAGAGGTTTGCAAACTCTGGCCAATGGCCTACAGGCTTACTCTGTTTTTGCAAATAAAACTGTGTTGGCATTGTCCATTAATTTACATGTTAGCTCTTGCTGTTTACACATTGCAGGGCAGAGTTGAATAGTTGTAACAGGGACCACATGGCCCAGAATGCCAAAAAATATTTTCTATATTATTTACAAAAAAAAAAAAAAACCGTCAACTCCTAATTCCCTATGTATCTGCTTCTGATTGCTGAAAGAATGGCTTAGAAACAAGTTGTCATGAAGAATTTTTTTTTTTAAGTTTAAAAGAGGAGATTAACTGGGCAGATCGATTTTCTGTGGTCACTTTTAACTACTTTATGTCACTTGGAAAAATTGTCTCATAAAATAGCCAAGTTATCCAGACAAAGTGTTCTTATTGAAGATTCAGTCACATGGGTTGTTGCTGGTAGTGATCTTTAATTCTGGAGAGATGAAAAGGACATGAAGCTTCTACTGAGACAAAGTCTATCAATATTTTTCTGCACTGATGACGACTCTTTTCAAAAGTGAACCTTAAAGCAGAAACCCGATAATTTCTTCCCTGTTTCCACATCACTCTCTTGTCAGTTCTCTTAACAAGTTACCATGGCCTGCAACGTTAGAATTCCAGACAAGGCGTTTAAGGCCATTGGACTCTTACAATAATCTACAAGGGTTTAGGTTGATAATCCCAAAATCAGCCCTGGAAACTGTAATAGAACTGCTGTGTCTTTGAAGTCATATCTTAGTGACACCTTAGTCTTCCTTCGTGGAAAGTTGTCCATAAACCCATTATCCACCTCTTGACCCTGGAGAATCACTTCATTATTGCTGCCTCATTTTGCATTTTAAGCAGTTATCTTCTGTAGCTCCCAGATTCTTCCTGAATCACCAATAGTCATAATTCTTCCAGGGCCATAAAGGACTCAGGAGAGTGAAACCACTTAGAAAAATGTTCCTCTCTGAAAGTTGAACTCTACATACTTAGTACTATAAAAATCACACTGTCGATCTAGCTGGTATGCATATCAGTAATATTATAATTTCTTGCATTTTTCTTATTTACACTTACTTGTGATGTGGATCATGTATGACTTTTTAAAATTTAGAGTGTCCAAAAAATTAAAAACATATTTTAAAAGAAAGATGTTATAACATAAAGAACCACATGAAAAAACAGGCGTACAGTCATATCATAGAAACGTCAACTTTTCCACGATTATCATGGTTCAGATTTTTTCCCTTGAAACCAAAGAGCCACATTAATAGTATGTTTCAAAAACATATTTATTGTAAGTGACAAGACAATCTCTTTACATCACTTGTAATGTCTACATCATTTATGATATCTATTTATGATAATAGAAACATATTTGTCTTCGTCTCTTTTGCATTGCTGTAAGAGAATACCTGAGGCTGGGTAATTCATAAGGAAAAAAGGTTTAATTGGCTCATGGTTCTTGCAGGCTGTACAAGAAGCATGGCACTGGCATCTGCATCCAGTGAGAGGCTTACAGTCATGGTAGAAGGTGAAGGGGGAGCAAATGTGTCCCATGGTGAGAGAAAGAGCAAGAGAGAGGGAGAAGGATGTTATGCTCTTTTAAACAACCAGCTTCCACGTGAGCTAATGGAGTGAAAACTCACTTATTACCTCTGGGAAAGCACCAAACCATTCACGAGGGATCTGCTTCCATGACGCAAATACCTCCCACCAGGCCCCACCTCTAACACGGAAGACCAAATTTCAACATGAGATATAGAAGGCACACATATCCAAAGTATATGAACATTAGAAACCACCTCCTTAGGAATGAGACATCCCTTTGGTGCAAATAAGGATCAATCCGTCATTTTAGAGACTTTTTGAATGTGTAGAAAATGTTTGGGTGGTTGGGGAAGGCAATGTGCACTATCTTATTTGATTGATGTTATCCACAGTAACCTCGGCAGTGTCTGGCATTTGGTGATTCATTTGAGATTAGTGTTGGTCCTGAGATGCCTCTTGACGATGAAGCAAATTGATGTATGTCTAGGGCTTAAAGAACAATTGGCCAGGCGCGATGGCTCATGCCTGTAATCCCAGCACTTTGGGAGGCCGAGGCGGGCAGATCACGAGGTCAGGAGATGGCTAACATGGTGAAACCCCGTCTTTACTAAAAAAAAAATTAGCCAGGCGTCGTGGCAGGCACCTGTAGTCCCAGCTACTTGGAAGCCTGAAGCAGGAGAATGGCGTGAGGCTGGGAGGCGGAGCTTGCAGTGAACCAAGATCGAGCCACTGCACTCCAGCCTGGGCAACAGAGCGAGACTCTGTCTGAAAATAAATAAATAAAATAAAGTAAAATAAAGAATAATTTCCCCTAAGGACCTCAATAAGAGGCACCTGAATTTCCAGGTAGAAGTTGGGAAGAAGTCACCCCAGGAAATATTGGGAGGCTGAGTGTTTTTTTTCAGACAGAATGAACCTTCACTTTCTTTCTCTAACAGTCATGGCAAGAAATAATTGGCTTGTGGGAATCAACATTGAAGCTGGAAAAATGATGGCATCCGAACAAGTAGACACAGCCCTAGTCAAGGCAATAAACTACACTAAAGACAGAGGAGAAAGACTCAAAGTTGTTCTAACATGTGAGTACCTAGGGATGCTGCATGCCGCTGTATGGTTTGTGTACTGCATAGTTGTACTCAGCCAAGGAAGTGGATGTGGCCACAGCTTTAACATGGGCTGCTGTCTGCCCAGAAGGATAATCTTTTCCTTATTTTATATCTCATTCCAGGGGTTCTCCAACTTCTGAAATCCATCCAGAAACTCCCTGTATTTGGGTAACAGTATTATAACTTTTTGCACCAGGGCTTTTTTGTTTGTTAATATTAATTGATTTTTCTTATGTTCTTTATGAAACAATAACTCATCCATTAATGAAACCAAATGTGAACTTAGTGCCTTCTATGTAGAAAAGGCTAGGAATACATATTGTGGGAGATTCATTACATCACTGGCCTTAATACTACACCTTCTCATGTTCTCCCTTGGCCGTGTAACTTTCTAGTGTCCGTATGCTCTCTCTTAGGCTTGGCCAGTGTGACTTGCTTTGGCCAATGGGATATTAGCAACCATGACATAACCTGAGGCTTAGAAAGTTGCCTGCTCATTGGGGCTTGTTCTTACTGTTGCATCCCAGTTATTCACATCACTCCAGCTGACAGCCAGCCAACAAACAGCCAGACTCGTGAGCCCCACCAAGATCAGAAGAAGCATCCCACGGAGCATAGTCTAAATTGCTAACATGCAAATGCATGGTAAGTGCTACTTGTTTATGACATTGAGGTTTTCTTGGTTATTTGTTATACAACTTTACTGTGGCAGTAGATAACTGATACTGATACACATGGTGAACATGACAGATAAGGTCTCTGTTCTCCCAGGCTTACATTTTAATGGGGAAACAAGATAATAAATAAACAAAGGAACAAATGAACTAGAAAAAATAGCTAGTGGTAAGTGATATCACAGAATTACATCAGAACAGGGGAGGGGTGGTCGAATTAGTTAGGGCCTACACAAGGGCTTTACTTTTGATGCTGAAGGATGATCTTAATTAGTTTAAGATCTGAACGAAAGGAGTCAGCCAGGAAAAGACCAATGAAAATAGCAATCTAGACAAAAGGGCTAGCTGGTGCCAAGTTCCTAAAAAGGGAATTAACTTGGAGAATTCTAGAAACAGAGAAAGCCACTAGGCTTGTGGTGTAGGGAGTGAGGGAAAGAGGAGCAGCACAAGATAAGATCAGAGAGGAAGACAGGATAAGATCAGCGAGGAAGACAGGCCAGATTACACAAGGTTTGTAAGCCAAACAAGGAGATTAGAGTATCCACCAGAGATGGCCTTTATGTAACCACCATAGATGGCCTTTGCATCCCCACCAGAGATGGCGTTTGATGTCTTTTGTCTCAGGCCTAGGTCAGAGCACGAAGCAGCAATAACAGAGAAGCAAAAGAGACATTGTTGGAAGAAAACCATCCCATTCCTGGCTTCTGTAAAAGGAATAGGAGGGAACACAGAGGCAGATTCCTGAGGATGGGAGAATGGGAAGGAAGGGAAGAGGGAGGAGATTCCCCTAGACTGGGCAGCAAAGGGAGGTCTGAAGGTCTGCCCCTCCTGATGGGGTCAAGGCAGAGCCTTCAGGAGGGACAGGAACTCCTGGGGCACCTGCAAGGACACCTAGGATACCTTCCGTAGGCACTGCAGCCCTGGCCTTGGCAGGTGTACTTTGTCTAGAAATTGCAGGGAGCCTCCATGGTCTCAGTTTCCAAGCACCATGGAAACTTCACAAGATGCCATTCATTGTGACTCTGGCTCAGACAATGGGCATATTAGGGAAGCCAGTGTGCACCATCTTGTTTGATTGATATTATCCACAGTAACCTCAGCAGTGGCTGGTGTTTCGTGATTCAGCCAGTGTGGAATAAGGAAGAGAGAGGCCTCGCCAAATATTTCTGTGCCTGAGACCTCCCCTCCTTCATAGCCAGAGTTGCCATGACCTTGTAGCTGAGGCTGAGGCTCAGAGCCCCAATTCTGACTCAAAAGACTGTCCAGGAACCCAATGCCATGAAGCTCAAGGTCAGGTAATTTGATTTTTAAGAAAATTAAGAAAGGTGCCCTCTGCATCTCAAAAACACTATGTTGAGTGAAAGAAGTCAGACACTTAAATGAAATTCAAGAACAGGAAAAACTCACCTATGATGATAAAAATCAGAACAACGGTTTCCTCTGAGGGTTGAGGCGGGGGGCAAATGACTGGTAGGAGCATGAGGAAACTTCGGGGGTGATAGAAATGTCATTCTCTTGATACACATGAAGCTTTCAGGTCTTGAGCTAAATGTCACCACCAAACTGTACACTTAAGATTTGTCCATTTCACTGTATGTAAATTTTGCCACTCTAAAGTATTGACTTGAATCTCCCATGGCAAGGAAGGAAGGAAGGAAGGAAGGAAGGAAGGAAGGAAGGAAAGAAGGATGGAAAGAACAGAGAAACAGAGGAATGAAGGCAGGAAAGGAGAAGGAAATAAAGGTGCACGTGATGCAGATCCCAGGCTGTCACCCATTGCACACTTTCCACCTGTTTTTTCCACAAAATAAGCACCTAGTTTGTGAGAGGTTGTGCCAAGCATCTAGTCTGTGCCAAGTGGCCAGACAGAAAAAATATGTAAACAAATAGGTAAAAGCACACAGAGCTCAGACCTGGGCAGTATTAGTTCCACCCAAGGGTGAAGGAGACAAGCTCTCAGAAAGATTTAAAGGGGAGAGAAAGGGTCATGAGGGTTGGAGGGACGGGGATTCTCTGAGATCTGAATTCACCTTGCACTTCTTTTTCTTCTTGAGGAACAGACCACAGCAAGGTAATCTTACAGCCCAGGACTCAGCTGCTGCAATCTCTGTGAAAGGTACTTATGACTAATGCTGATGCCACCATGAAGCCCAGGAAACAATTTACAGGGACATGGGCTGTTCTGAGACCCCACAGCCATGAATCACCTAATCATTCTGACAGATTTCTGCAGATGCTGTGCTCGGGTCACTGAGTTTTCCAGTTGTCAATGGTGAACTGGAGCGGAGGCAGAAGGAAACTCTTCAGACACACTGTTCCCTTCAGGAAACAAGGGACAAAAGGGCTGCCCTGAGGAGACTTGGGAAAGTGACATTTCCTCAGGCTTGAGGACATCCCGAGGTGACTTTCCAAAACACTGGGATAAATTGGCCTGATTGTTTATTTTCCTCAGCTCGCTTTAGAAAAAAAAAAAAAAAAGTCCATCTGTCCTTTGATATCAATAAAAAGAGCATTTGAGATTATTAAAAACACTGATAGAGATTTGTTTGGGAGAACAGAAAATCGTGACATCATTGAAAATGGCAACACACACAACCTTCCATATGGCCATTTCTCTGCCTCGGTACTTCCAGGCTGAATTTCTTGTCAGCTCCAGCTTCTCGCCACTTTGTTCTCAGGGAAAAAAACTCAGGAACTATCCATTCCCATGCATTTAAATGAAAACTTCCCAAGATGCCATTCATCTTGAGTCTGGAAGCAAAATGTAAACATGTTTCATAAGGACTATTTTGCGGACACCCTATAATCTGGTTTATGACACTGCTTTGTCAAGAGGCAAAGGTTTATTCCCTCCTTTGCAAATGAATTGGAGATGTTCTAAGTCAGTGGTTCTTGAAATGTGGTCCCTGGACCGGCAGTATCAGCATCACCAGGGAACTTGTTACAAGTGCAAATTCTCAGCCAGGGGCAGTGACACGCAGCATAGCAAGACCCTGTCTCGAAAAAAAAAAAAAAAGAAAGAAAGAAAAGAAAATCCTCTGACTCCAGCCTAGACCTACATAATCAAAAATCCTAGGGGTGTGCCCAGTAATCTGTGTTTTAACAAGTTCCCTAATGCATTTGGGAAATGCTGTTTTGAAGAACCAAGAAGCTAGGGTCTCTCAGTTCAGGATTGAATTCAGCTTTGATTAAAAACTATCAAAATAACAGTGACTTAAACAAAGCAGAAGTTCATTTCTCTAACACATAAAAGAAGTCCAAAGATAGATGTTCAGGGCTAGTATGAAGGCTCCATGGTGACAGAGGAAACCCAAATTTTTTCTATTTTTCTGCTCTGCCATCCTTTATGTATGGTTTTTTATTTCAAGCTGGTTTCATGGTTCAAAATGGCTACAGGAGCACCAACCATTACATCTCTGTTCCAGGCAGAAAGTAGAAGTTGGGTGATAGAGCAAGCAAGTAGGGTCTACTCCTGCTGTTTGTATCCCTTTGCAGGAATTTTCTTAACAGTCTCACCTAACAATTCCATTTATATTTTTGGCCACCTATAGTTGTTAAGAGAAGCTTAGAAATACGATCTTTTATCTTAAATTAAAATTGTCATTATTGATAGGTAACTCACTTTCTCTGCCACCATGATTCCAGACCCTCTTCCATATAAATAAACATAATTCCAAATATAAAGCGAGGTTAAACTCTTATATCCCAAGGAAGTATCCAACATGAGTATGACTGCATTTTTAGTAATTTTATGAAAGAATAGTAAATGATATATTGAGAATCTCGTAAATGATCTTATTTAAACTTTTCATTTCACAAATGAACAAACTGTGGCCCAGAGAGGGAGATTTTCATGTCCCTAAGAGCTGGTGAGAAACAGACTGGGATGCTAGAACCCGAAGGAGCTAGGAATAAATCCAAAGCTTCCTGAAATGTATGCCAAAGCAGTCGTCTCATAGGAGACTCCATGGACAAAAATCTCCACGATGAAGTGTTGTCAGTCAACATTACAAAGAACTTGGAGCCCATTCAGATTAAATTTTTTTAAAAAACAGGCTGTTCTTCATACTCAACACACATACTATTTATCACTTAAAGTGAGTTCTTAGAACATTAAAAGTAAAATGATTGTATCAGGAATAAATTTTATTGCAAATTCTCAGGACTTATTTCAGAACTCCTGAAACCTGCTTTGATGATTTCAGGTTCTGCTCATGAAACAGAGACAACCATGTGTGGTGCCTGCATTCTTGGCCTGGGGGGAGTGGAAAGGAGACAAAGAGTAAAACAGGGTGGGAAAGAAGAAAAAGAGGTTAAGAAAAGCAAATGTGCCTACTCCAGGTAATTTTGACTTAGGAACCCTGATTAACTTACACACTAATTAAACCATTTCCAGATTTTGTACAGTCTGAAAGTAGGCCATTTTCCCCAACACCAGGTCGCTCAAGATGACCACAGGAAGGTTGTCATCTCCATGTCTAAATGCCAGTTGACACTCAAGGATGTCATTTCACTTCAGTGAAATGAGAAGCTTCACAGATGTGTAGACTCTGAAAAATCTAACTGGAAAACAAGACAGGGAAATAGCAATACTATGCAGCAAAGCAGCAAAAAAACTACTCACTTATCTGATATGGGGATTATCAATGGAATAAATGTGGGGTTTGTTGTTTGTATTGTTGTGGGTTTTGTTTCATTTTTTAGGGTCTCACTTTTCTCCACTAATTAGATCTGTGCTGTGAGCCACACAGGTTTTGAGTACATGTTTTGGGACTTTATATTGGTCAGACTTTGCCATGGTAACACTGTGTAACAAGCAGCCCCAAAAATCTCAGTGGTGGTCAAAAGCAAACCTTTATTTCTCATTCATGGGTTTTCAGTTTGTTCAGGCTAAAAGTAAAATACACAGATTCTTCACCTGTCTTTCATTCCATGCTGAAGGAGCGATTGACTGCCTGAGACATACTTTTCTCATAACAGAAGCCAGAGTGAAAAACACCAAGTCATCTTGATTATGCAATCCCATTTTTAATGTAAACAATGTCATGTCTGCTTCTATTTCATTGAGCAAAGCAAGTCACATAGGCAAGCCCAACATCAGTGGGGTGATAAAGCACACTCTCCAGTGGAAGGAGGAGGGGAGCACAAGTATTTGCTGAACAATAATGCAAGATAGCACAAGACTTGTCTGGGGTGAGAGAGAGATCAAAGCTGTGGCTCCCACCCAGTCTTCAACCAAAGCAATGTGGCTTTGACCTGTTTTCTGTCTTGGGCTTGAATAATAGTTTATTTGAAAGAAGTGTTAAATTGTTTATTTAAAAAAAAAATTTGAAAACCACTGTTTCCAAGTCGCTTATTTTGCCAATAAAGAATCTGGGGCCAAAGGGTAAATGCCTTGCTGATTGTATCTGTCTCAGGACCAGGGCTATGAGATTTGAAGTCAACCAAATCTGGATTTTTAATCCTAGCTCTACCATGTTTTAGCAGAGACACTTTGGACATGTTCACTGTCCTTTCATCATCACAGGCAAGGGTCTGTCCAGTGCCCTAAGTCCTAGGGCTCTCCAGTTGCCCTGGGCTCATCCCACACTGAAGGGATGAAATGTATGAGTGGGCCCTCCACTGATGTGATCTGTATTCAGAATGGGAAAGACTCTCTCTGCTCCACCGTGCCTATGGGATGAGATGGAAAAGTGCACCATTCCTGATTGTGATGCTTCTATTTAAAATACTGCTAAACTGAGTTTCCTTCCTTGCTCTTCTCTCTCCCTTTCTTTGACAAACCTATATGTGACTCGAGTATACAGCTATCTCCCCTAGTGTAGCACCTGCTTTTTGGAGGATAAGGGTCACTCTTTCCATGTTTATTTCTTCCCACGCCTACACCTCACACCTCATTCCAACTCCACAGCACGATAACAATCCTGTCTTCACAGCAGCAGAGATTCTGTAAATGGTTATCAATTAAATAATATGTTTGACTCTCCATGACCCTATGTAGTGTTTTGGAGAAGACATGACTTCAGAAATGATTTCCCAGAAATTTTGAAGGTCCTTAAAACTAAAGAAGAAAGTCCTGTGATATCTTCAAAGGCTCATTTGCAGAAACTGGCCCAGTCCAAGTGTACAGAAACAAAGAAATGTTACAGCCAGTCAAAACCATTTGGCTCATTGGTTCTTATTTCAAATCAGCAGAATAAACAAACTGCAGTCCAAGTAGGAACTGGTTCTGCTGTCCTCTTCTTTTAAGCCAAGGTACAATGTTTGAATGTTTCAGAAGTTTCTTTCTAATGGGTTTCCTTTTATTGTCTGTGCCAGATGGCCAATGGATCCTAGGCTAGTAAATCAACATGCTCACTTTAAACTCTGACTTCATTTGTTTAGTACTTTCCTGGCATCACTTGTGCATATTATAGGAAGAAAGGTGTGGCTATTGCATTGTTCTATAATAAATCCAGCTGTGTTTTACCCATATTTCTACTCCAAACATTATGACTTCTGGTTATGCACAAGTTGACAATAAGAACAGGGTGTATGTATACATACATCCCGCATCCACCCAGCACTCCTGGTAAGTAACCAAATCCATCCTCCACCCTGAAATTCAACAACCTTGTAGTTAAAATGAATTATTTGAGGCACAATGAAAGACTCATGTCCCCACTCTTGTTCTAAGAATTCATAAGCTGGGATACATTTTACTTTTCTACATCCAGCTGTCTTTTTATATGTGCTTTTCTAAGACCAGGACAATTGATCAAACTATTTATCATGAAAGAGCTCTTCTCACCCTACACATTTCAATTTCACAATGTAAACAAGAGGTAAAATCACCAGTGAGTCTTCAACTCATGTTGTCACTGAAAGTATGGGGATTACTCAGACAGCCTGCCCCAAACTGGACAACACAGTGATGTCATCCAAGAGAGCCTCATATCTGAACAGACTTGTATTTTTAAGTAGTCAAGGAAAAAGCCTAATCAATAAGAATGAACTTCAAATATGTCCACCATCAGAAAAGCAGGACACCTACAAATGCCCACAACTTAATTCTGGAGGTAAGATGGCAGAAAACAGGAGAGCCTGCATAACTGAGCCTTCTGCTCCAGCAGGGGAGGGTCATCTCTTAGCTTTCCTTACAGATTCAAGATGGTGGACTGAGGGTCAACCTCGTAAGGAGAATCATCTTAGAAGAGTGTTTCACTCCATACTTGGCCTTCACTTTCCAGCCCAGACATCCCCTTCTTTCTGAAGACTTTCCGTCCTATGTTGGATCTATGAACCTTGCATGTGTTCCTGTTACAGCACTAATCACACAGCACAGTCATTTTTCATGTATACGATTGTCTCTTCTACTAGGTTCTGATCTCCTTGACGGTAAGGACAATGCCAACCTGCCCAGAGAACTTAGCACCATGCCTATTGCTTAGTATAAAATTCTGGGGTGTTCAAGCAGCTCACATCACCTAGTGTCAGTAGATTTCTTTTTCCTTTTGCAACAGTGAAAACCAGCAATCAGCAACTGTAATCTCTTCTAAGGATTTAGAATCAAGAAAATATGGACAAAATTCATCAATGGCTGATTCTATGGAACTGAGGTACTAGTTTACTTGCTTCTTCTTAGCCTAGCCTAATCTCACCCTTTCCCCAACCCCCCTACCCTGTAGCCACAGGTAACAGATAGGCTCACCTGTCAATGCTCATAGCTCATTGGACTAGCATGGTCATTTATCCCACAAGATAGAAAAAATTTGATTATATAATTCAGGATTTTGAATGAAGAAGCCTATAAATTGGTCGCGTAGCATCAAGATGTAACAGCCATTTATTCTTTTATGGCCACAAAGGATGAAGGATGATTACAAAGAGAACTGGGATGATAAAGCTGGCACGTAGAGAGAAGCAGAAAATTGTCTGCTCCATGTGTCTCCAGAGAAATACAGACAGAGAGAGATAGAGAGAGAGAAGGGAATACCCAGAGTTTTCTTTTTCTCAATTCTTGTCCAATAGGGAGCTGGTTATTCTCATAACATTGAATTCCATATTACTCTCTTCCACTATATATTTAATATTTATTTTAGCTTATTTACGTGGGTCTTAGTTTCCCATACAAACTAAATTATTCCTAACTAAGCCATTGTAAAAGAGAGCATTCAGCCTTGACCTAACATATTCATTATTGGTATATACCCATAAATTGGGGCTTAATTATGTTCAGAGCAGTAGAAATTCTCTCTACAAGGGCTGCTTATGAATAAACCCTAATTAAAGATCATTTATTCTGCATCATATTGTTTACAATGTAAAGGTCACCAATTTTTTAGTCAAACTAATCTAGGTTATAATCCCTGCTGTGCTTAGTTAGTAACTAAGTCAATTTTAGAAAGTTATATAACCTCACCCTGCTTTATTTAAAAAAAAAAAAAAAGTTACTTCTACTATGGAAAATTTCAAAAATACCCAAAAGTAGAGAGAATAATATAAGAAAAACCTAGATATGCATCACCCATCCATAATAATTACTAGCATAATCTCAATGTAATCATGAAAAAAATATCAAGCAAGCGCAAATTGAGGAACAGTCTACAAAAGAACTAATGAGGGCTCTTCAAAAGTGTCAGGGACACAAAAGTCAGGAAAGGCCAGGGGACTGTCACAGATCACAGTAGCCCAAGGAGACATGACAAGTAAACACAATGTGGGAGGACCGTGGGTTGGATTCTGAAAAAGAAAAATGACATTCGTAGGAAGAAAAGGTGAAATTAGATAACATCTCTAGGTCAGTTAATAGTGCTACCTTGTTAATTTCCTGGTTTTGATCATCGTGCCATGGTTATATAAGACATCACATTAGGGGAAACTAGGCAGTACGTATTTGGGCCCTCTGTGCTTAAAAAAAGTACAACTTCTCTGTAACTCTCAAAGTGTTTCAAAGTTTCAAAATAAAAAGCTTTTAAAATAATATTTATCAACATTCTGCCATTCTTGTTTCATCTACTCCTCCTACTCTCTTTTTTGTTTCTTTTCTCAAGTATTTTAAAGCAAATCAGACAGGATATAACTTCACCATTTGTTCTCTGACTGATAAGGACTCTGTTTTATAGCTTAGTAACAGGACCACACCTAACAAAATGGGCAACAGTTCCTTAATACCTAATACTCAGTTTATGTTCCATTTTACCAAATGTCTCAACAATGTCTACTGATGAGTTTTTTGGTTAAATCAGATTTTAAACAAAATCTGATATTGTAGTTTGATATGTCCCTTAAGTCGCTTCGTCTATAACAGTTTCTGCCCCTCCTCCTTTTTTTCATGCCATTCTTTTTATAAAAGAAACTGGGTCATTTTTCCTGTAGAATTTCCCACATTTTGCTCTGGATGGTTGTAAGCTTGTGGTTCAGAGTTTTATTATATGAAATGGGGACAATAATGCTCAAAGCTAAGAGAGTTTTTCTAAGGCTTACTTGAGAAAATGTATGAAAATAAAGGTCTAGAGTTTAGTAAATGTTCATCTCCAGGCCCTACTCAGCACTTCATCCTCCAATCCTTTCTGCAGGCTTGTAATGTATTTGGTTTTGAATAGTCACCATTTATTTAACACAAAGTTATCAGCAGACTCATTTGCAGAGAACACTCACTAAGGCTAGCAGATAAGTTTTCCCAAATGATATATAATAAAGATCTGATTCTAGAAAGAGAAAAATAAAATTGTATGCAACCTCTAAAAGTGACCATGTAACCACACTACTCAAGGTGTGGTCTGTGGACAAGCAGCAGCTCATCCTCTGGAAGTTTGTTAGAAATGTAGCATCTCGGGCCCCTTCCCAGAAGTGCTGAATCAGAATATGCATATTCACAAGATTTTCCAGGATATTTGGGTACACATTATAGACTGAGAAACGCTGATCTTTAGAGCACTAAATGTGGGTTTTAGTTTAGAAATTGGGGATTCCCTTCCTTCACCCCAGGAGAGAAGATTCTGGTCTCAAACCCTGGTAGCCTTAGAAAATCTTGTCTCCCTGCCCTCAATTTCTGTCTCTCTACATTCCAACAAGGAGCTGGACAGCTGTACTTCTATGGGAAGAGGGCAGCAAGAAGTGAATCACTTCTTTCCTTTCTTTCTCCACTGACTCTGTCAGAGGTGTTTGAACCAGAGCAACTCCATCTTGAATTGGAGCTGGGTAAAATAAGGCTGACACTTACTGAGCTGCATTCCCAGAGGGTTAGGCATTCTAAGTCACAGGATGAGATAGGAGGTCAGCACAAGACACAGGTCAGAAAGACCTTGCTGATAAAAGTCGCAGTAAAGAAGCTGGCCAAAACCCACCAAAGCCAAGATGGCCACGAGAGTGACCTCTGGTTGTCCTCACTGCTACACTCTCACCAACATCATGACGGTTTACAAATGCCACGGCAATGTCAGCGAGTTACCCTATATGGTCTAAAAAGAAGAGGCATGAATAATCCACCCTTTGTTTAGCATAATCAAGAAATAACCATAAAAATGGGCAAGAACCCTCTCTTGGGGTGTGGACCCGGACCCTTTTCCAGTAACAACTCCTCCAAAAAAGTATTGAGAAAGAGATAGGATTTCTTAGGGTTTCTTAGGCAGCATTTGGGTAAATGATCCATGAATTTGCACATTCCTCAGCTACATATATATATATATATATATATATATGTAAGCATGCAGAGAATTACGAGTGTTGGTGATGATATGGAGAAATTGGAATGTGGTCCAGTGGGAATGGAAAATGGTGCAGCCACTGTGGAAAACAGTTTGACATTTTTCCAAACATCTAACATTGAATTACCACATGACCCAGCAATTCCACTCCTAAAGAATTGAAAACAGGGACTGAAACAGATACGTGTATACGACTGTAGGTTTTACTCACTTCCAAGCTTCTGTAAACCAAAAATAAAATTCTAAGCCCCCCAACTGACTGAACGGACTCTCCTCTCAGCCAAGGGGGATTCCAAAGAAGCCTGAAAAACTAACGCAGGCCATGATGGGAAGGGGGATTCAGACATGCTTCATTGTACCCTCTCCCTTTTGGAGTTCAGGGACAATTCTCCAGCTTTAACATTAAAACAGATCTTAAGACTGACAAAGTAGACTCTCCTTTTTTTTTTTTTTTTTGAGGCAGGGTCTTGCTCTGTTGCCCAAGCTATAGTGCGATGGCACAACCACAGTTCACTGCGGCCTTGACCTCCTGGGCTCAAGCAATCCTCCCACCTCAGCCTGCCAAGTAGCTGGGACCCTGGGCATGTGCCACCACAACTGGCTAATTTTTAAATTTTTCTAGAGACAAGATCTCACTGCAATGCCAGGGCTAACTCCTTGGGCTTAAGCAATCCTCCCTCCTTGGCCTCTCAAAGTGTGTGAGCCACTGCACCTGGCCAAAACAGACTCTATGTAGCAATAAGAGACCAAATTCCAACCTGACTCTAGTATAATATCACATGAGAGATAAAGAAGGAAATCAAAATGTGTTTCTTTGCCATATTTTGAAGTAGCCTTCAAAGCCACCTTTAGTGGGGGAGAATTTGCATCTGTAAAGAATCTCCATTAAAATAAGGAGACTTTCCCTGTCCAGATCCCTCCCAATCCTAAAGAGATTAACTGAGATTCTAGCACCTCTTAAAGATCTAAATAGGAAACATTTACCCCATCTTTTGTCTCTAAGGGCAGCCACCTATGAGACTTCATCTACATAATAATAACCTCAGTCTCCACAATCCCTTATCCTTACCTAGACACTCTGTTCTATTGATTTCAGGTCTCTTTAGATAATAACTTAATTCTTTCAACTAATGAATTGCCAATCAGAACTCCCCTCCCTTCAAGTTGTCTCCCTCCTTCAAGTCATCCCACCTTTCTGGACCAATGTATACCTCACATGTATCTATTGATACCTTATGTCTCCCTAAAGCACATAAAACCAAGCTGTAACCCAAACATGTTGGACACATTTTCTCAGGACCTCATGAGACTGTGCCTTGGGCCATGATTATCATATTTGGCTCAGATTGAGAATTTGGCTTTTTTCATTGACACTATGACAACACTATAGAAGGAAGACATTCTTGCTTTGGGTGAAAGAGATGCTTCCAAATGGGACATCTCAGGTAACCTTGGAGGGTTTGCAGTGAGCAAGGGCCATTGTGACCCCACAATGACAGCTGCCTCCCAGGGGAAGAGTGGAGTGTTTCCATTACACCTGAGCACATCAGTCCACAAACACTTTTGATTTTAGGGAAATTTGATTTTGTTGTAACATGCAGTCATATTAAACATATATGAGGAATTTTCATCTTCCCTCAGAATCCATGGTAGAACTGGTATCTGAACTTAAAGCCAGACCAAATTAATGGCTCTGAGTATTATGGCTAAAAAACAAACAAAAACAACAACAAAAACCAAATACCAACAGCAGCAACAACAAATGCTTTTAATTGTACAAAGAGAAGAACACATCTGAGTGTTTTTAAGTGAGTCACAGACACTATATCTTTCCACCTATAATCATTTATATATGTATCTGTAACACATTATTTTAAAATCATAACCAAAATAATAGTTTTATACCAAAAAATAATTCATAATAGTTCTTACTATTTAGTACCAGTTCATGTTCAACTTCCCCAGTTTTCTCAAATTATTTTCTTTTTACAGTTGGTTCACAAGTTATAAGTCATGTATTATATAATGGTCCCTATCTTTTTTTTTTTTTTTTTAGACAGTTTCACTCCATTGCCCAGGCTGGAGTGCAATGATACCATCTCAGCTCACTGCGACCTCTGCCTCCCAGGCTCAAGCGATTTTCATGCCTCCCAAGTAGCTGGGATTACAGACATGCACCACCACGCCCAGCTAATTTTTGCATTTTTAGTAGAGACAGGGTTTCACCATGTTGGCCAGGCTGGTCTCGAACTCCTGGCCTCATGCAATCCGCCCACCTTGGCCTCCCAAAATGCTGCATTACAGGCATGAGCCACCACGCCCAGCCCCTATCAATTTTTAAACACCATTTATGTGTTGAAGAAATGAGGCCATTTGCCCTGTAGTATTTCCCTAATTCTGGATATGGCTGATGATTTCCTTGTCATATGTTGTAACATACTTCTCTATTTCTGTATTTCTCATAAATGTGTTGTAACATACTTCTCTATTTCTGTATTTCTCATAAATGGTTCGTTAGGTATTATGTGATTTTAAGTTAATATCAGGCAACACAAAGTTCTTGTACTTAGGGGCTACTATGAACTGAAAGTTTGTATCCCCACTAATCCCCATCAAATTCATATGTTGAAATCCTAACCCCCAAGGTGGTGGTATTAGATGGTGGGGCCTTTGGGAGGTGTTTGGGTCATGAGGACCCAGCCCTCATGAATTGATTAGTGCCTATATAAAAGAGACACCAAAGAGTTGCCTCATCCTCTCTGTGCTACTTTAGGGACACAAAGAGAAGTCAGCAGTCCCAGAAGAGGGCTCCCACCAGAACCCTAACATGTTAGCACTCTGCTCTCAGACTTGCAATATCCAGAACCATGAGAAATAAATTTCTGTTGTTCATAAGCCACTCAGTTTCCAGAACCATGAGAAATAAATTTCTGTTGCTCTAAGCCACCCAGTAGGTGGTACTTTGTTATAGCAAGACAAGACAGGTGCTGCCTGGGAAGGATGCAAGGAAGTGAGCATGGCTTTGAGGCCCCACAGAACCCACTCTTCTCAGCTCTGTAATTAGGCTCCACCTGTCACTTGAAGTCAACCATGCCATGATTTCTCACTTTATGCTTCTATTCCTCATAGCAAGTGGTGAGTATGCAAGAGGTTACCATGAAGATTTGACATTTGCAAAGCACTGATCTAGCATACAGTTGGTATTGTATAACCGTTTATTTTTCTTTGCTCTCTTAGTCTCACATTTCTTGATGGTTAACTGAAATGACTAGAGCGCATGGCCTAAAATTCCTCTCCAGCTAGGAAATGCCATGACCTCTGCTAGATTTTAGCATCAGGGACTGGGTCAGTTAAATTGGCATGGAAGAAAATCCACTGCTTACACTCTCTTTCCAATATGAGGGGCTTAAAAGTTATTTTGAATTATTTTTTCATTCTACAAATGTTCACTTGTCCCCAACTGTGTGCAGAGACATCCCCCTGGGGGCATATAAAGATAATTGAGACATAGTTCTTCCACTCAGTCAGCTCACAGTTTGGGAGTGGGGGAGGAAATGAACATACAAGATAAAGAAGCTATACTAGGCTGCGCGCAGAGGCTCATGCTTGCAATCCCAGCACTTTGGGAGGCCGAGGCAGGTGGACTGCTTGAGGTCAGGAGTTCAAGATCAGCCTGGCCAATCTACTAAAAATACAAAAACTAGCCAGGCATGGTGGCACACGCGCCTGTAATCCCAACTACTCTGGAGGCTGAGGCACAAGAATGGCTTAAACCTGGGAGGCAGAGGTTGTAGTGAGCCGAGATCGAGTCACTGCATTCCAGCCTAGGTGACAGAGTAAGACCCTGTCTCAAACAAAACAAAAACAAACAAACAAAAACGCACCTCCCTCAGACCTCTAGTATAGATTTTTGTTTTTCTTTTTTTTTTTTTTTTTTGACAGAGTTTCACTCTGGTTGCCCAGGCTGGAGTTCGATGGCATGATCTCGGCTCACTGCAACCTCTGACTCCCAGGTTCAAGCTATTCTCCTGCCTCAGCCTCCCATGTAGCTGAGGTTACAGGCACGCGCCACCATGCCTGGCTAATTTTGTATTTTTAGTAGATACAAGGTTTCACTATGTTGGTCAGGCTGTTCTCGAACTCATGACCTCAAATGATCCACCCACCTTGGCCTCCCAAAGTGCTGGGATTACAGGCATGAGCCACCGTGCCCGGTCGGGAGGTGCGTTCTTTAGAAGAGCAATATCGAAAACAAAGACAACATCAACATTCAGCTTGTGTTTGAGTAACTCTTCTGTCAGTGGGGGTGGGTTTGGGCTGGTTGTGATTTATTAGGAAATAGTCAACAGATAGAAATAAGAGATTGGGACCAAAGGACACTGTGTTTGTGACGAGGCCACATACTCTCATTGCCAACCAGGGGAGTTCATGAGAATGCTGCCTCCAAGGCTAGCTTTGTAGAAGACAGCACTGAAAAAGTTGGGAATGGACAGTTGGGATGGGCGCAATGTATAATGATTTGGAGAGTTAGTCAAAGTAAAAAGTCAAGAATACAATGTAAAAGAAAGGAAGAAATCGATCTCTAAAAGTTCTAAACAAGCAGGGTAATGAATGTTTCATTTTACACCATTAGCATTTTCTACGCTCCACAAAGATAGCGGAGTCAGGATAACCAAGTTCAGTTACATCAAGAAAGAAACATCTGACCTTGACAGGCAGTTTCCTATGTCAAGGTCTTACCATCAATTTTGTTTATAGATTACTGCTTTTCACACACTGTACAATAAACATATACCTATAAGCACATAGAGTTTACACACACCCATACATATATACACATTTATATTAGGGATATTTAATGCTATATTACACATAATACTAATAGTGTGATAAACTATTAAGTATAGTAGAGCCATATGGTTATGATATATAAGTACTATATAGCACATATGTTAAAGAAGACTGGGGTCCTAAAATTTTTTTAAATTATATTTTCTACAGTTCTTAAATCCTCTCAAGCATGGTATTCAAAACTATTATAGATAACTTGAGACAACATAAATGCACAGAAGCATCATAATATAATTCTATCACTGACTTTCCCTGAATCAGAAAAGAAAAATCAGAATTAAAAATTCCATGAAATAACAGGACAATCATCTTAGTGACAAACGGTAGACCTCAAAACAGCTGCCTGCCCTCCTTCCATATGAATACACTAAAGAACCCATCTGAAATTATTTCTTGGTATTAAGAAAATACAAGCAATGTTCAAATATCAAGAGTTTTTAAGAAAAAGAGAGAATTGCTTATTCCATGATCCATTTCAATGCTTGATACATTTTATTGACACATCATTTAAAAAGATATAATTGGATGTGAGATAATTTTATCAGAATGCAATGGTATGTTTAACCAAGATCCCCCTGTGACAATCATCTAGTACATAAGTAACGTGGATTCATCCATTGAGAAATACAACGCCCTACACCTCAACCAATGGGTTGGTGCCCAAGTAGCTAACACAAAAATCAGATCACTTGTACTATGGCATGTTCAGAAAATTACCAAAATAACTACTACAACCCTCGTGAACATGAAATGAGGACTTGGGTATACAGTTGCTAAAAGGGTCTGTGGCTTGATGTAACTATGAATTTAAATATTTGGAAGCCCTCTGTAGTGACACCCTACATCCCCGAATCTCCTATATCAGGGGTCAAAAAAATTTCACGTAAAGGGCAGATAGTAAATATTTTCAGCTTTGTGGGCCATTCAGTCTCAATTGATCACAACTATTCAAGTCATAGAAAATATGTAAATGAATGTGCATGACTGTGTTCTAATAAACTTTATTTACAAAGCACCGGGCTGGCTGGATTTGGCCCATAGGCCATAGTTGGTTAACCACTGTCTATATTTTCCTGACTAATTAAAATGAAATTTCTTCTTTAATATGCACTTTCACAAAAGAAGAATAAAAGGGAAAAAGAGGCAAAACTCAATAATGTAGATTGGATTCATTTGGGGTAAGTGGGTGACTTATTATTTTTATATTATTTTATTGAGGGGATCGTAAAAACATGATTTCAAGTGGACTCTAGTTTCTAGGAGTTAGCCACATGCTGAAATTGGGATTAAATGTAACATTCATTAATCTCGATTTTGGTGGGAAGTATTTCCTTCTATCTTTTTTTCTTTTTTTACTTTAAGTTCTGGGATATATGTGCAGAATGTGCAGGTTTGTTACATAGGTATACATGTGCCATGGTGGTCTGCTGCACCTATTAACCCATCATCTAGGTTTTAAGCCCCACATGCATTAGGTATTTGCACTAATGCTTTCCCTCCCCTCGCCCCCAACCCCCGACAGGCCCTGGTGTGTGATGTTCCCCTCCCTGTGCTCATGAGTTCTCATTATTCAACTCCCACTTATGAGTGAGAACATGTGGTGTTTGGTTTTCTGTTTCTGTGTAAGTTTGCTGAGAATGATGGCTTCTAGCTTCATCCATGTCCCTGCAAAGGACATAAACTCATTCTTTTTTATGGCTACATTTCTTTATATTCTTAACATTTGCATCCTATTCACAACTTTGGATTTATAACACCAAATTGATTTCTTATGAGTTAATGGAATGAAAATCATGGTTTCATTGAATGCATTTTATAGAATCAGTGCATGAGATGACAATTTTTCTTGGATATTTGGTTCTAAAATACTGGTCACCTGCATAATGAATTCTTCCCTAATATCAGCCTGATACAATATGAGAACACAGATTTCTGATTTTACCTCCCATTGCGATTGTGAACAAACTCTTGCAAGGCTAGAACCACCATTATGCACAATTATGGTATGGCATATAATATAAAGGAGCTGCCTCACTTTGCATTTTATACTTGTTTTAACAGCCCAGTGAAGGATGATTCAGTTCTGGGTCAACAAGTGAGACTGACACATGCTGGGACTAAGTGGTATCCAGTGTAACAGTGGTTCTCAACCAGAGGTGGTTATGCCCTCCAGGGGACATTTGGCCACGTTTGCCAAACACTGTCTATGGATACTTTTTAAAAAATTATTATTATACTTTAAGTTCTAGGGTACATGGATACTTTTGACTATCACAACTAGGAGGATGCTATTGGCACCTAGTGGGTAGAGGTCAGGAATGCTGCTAAACATTCTCAATGCACAGGACAGCTCTCACAACAAAGCAGTATCTAATCCCAAATGTCAATTGAGAAATGTTGTCCTTAACCATTCTTGAACTTAGTCACCCCTGACCCCTGTCCTGGGCCCCAAGCTTCAGAGAGCTCTGGACCTCCTTTATTTATGTGGCTCCCCATGGAGCAAGTAGTCTGTAGGCCAAGAGGACAGGTCTGCCCAGAGCCCACATCTGCTCTTGTAGACCACATCGTGGGTACGCAGAAGCCCAGAAATCTTGAGCAGGGCTTGTGTGGGCCTCTTCCTGCATCTGTGTTTCCTAGGGAAGACCTCTCTGGTACCCTTATGCCCAAGAAGTTACATGCCAGCTGGGGAGAGGGTATATGTACACAAAGTCCCTCACAGTAGTGGGAACATTAGGGACGGAGTGGTTCTCAAGCTCCATTTGTAATTTTGGCCCTACCACACAATTGTTTGAAGTGGGTCTGATCAATTTATCCTACGGAGGGACTACAGCCCCAGCTCACTTCCCCGCAGGTTTTGGGAGCCCCCACATGGTGGCCAACAGTCTCTTCAAGTTCCAAATGCCCAAGTGCTTCCACACTGATGTGTGTGTATATGTGTATTTTATGGGTGAGAACCGGGTTAGCAAGTCATATCAGCCCAAATATTGTCTTGGTCCAAATTGGATTAATAGAGATCCAGAGTTATCAGACAAGACTCAAGTCTGCAGAATCCCCAGATATCTAAAAAACACAGGGGATTTTCAGTGCATCCTGGGCCCAGCTGATCTGGCTCTGGGCTTCTCCTAAAATAGTTCTGGGGATCCTGTTATGGGTCTAAGTTCCAGGGTAGACATTTGCAGAAAGGAATCCGAAGACCTAGCCATGGGCCCAATTCCCAAGACCAGTGTTCTGTTTGGCCCCTTTCTACATACCACTAAAGAGTCAACAGTCTCTATCCCTATGAGAGATGGGCAGTGGGCCACTGTTTATTACTTCTAGTTTACATTCAAGCATGCACTTGCCAGTTATGAATTGGCTAGCCTGCAGGCATGCCTTGCTGAAAGCAAAAGAAATGTTCTGAAAACACGACTTGCAATGAATTGTCAGTGGGATCCTATTTAGGTGCAAGAGGGAAGATCAATATCTCGACTCAACTACTTGTTGAATATCTTGGGCCCCTGTACTAATTTATCTGGTCTAGATTTTTATATATAATGTTTGTTTAAGCATGGTACAATAGGGTTGCATAAAGGATATTTAAACAGAGCCCTCAGAAATAATGCCGCATATCTACAACTACTGATCTTTGACAAACCTGACAAAAACAAGCAATGGGGAAAGGATTCCCTATTTAATAAATGGTGCTGGGAAAACTGGCTAGCCATATGTAGAAAGCTGCAACTGGATCCCTTCCTTTTCCTTATACAAAAATTAATTCAAGACGGATTAAAGACTTATATGTTAGACCTAAAACTATAAAAACCCTAGAAGAAAACCTAGGCAATACCATTCAGGACATAGGCGTGGGCAAGGACTTCATGTTTAAAACACCAAAAGCAATGGCAACAAAAGCCAAAATTGACAAATGGGATCTCATTAAACTAAAGAGCTTCTGCACAGCAAAAGAAACTACCATCAGAGTGAACAGGCAACCTACAGAATGGGAGAAAATTTTTGCAACCTACTCATCTGACAAAGGGCTAATATCCAGAATCTACAATGAACTCAAACAAATTTAGAAGAAAAAAACAAACGACCCCATCAAAAAGTGGGCGAAGGACATGAACAGACACTTCTCAAAAGAAGACATTTATGCAGCCAAAAAACACATGAAAAAATGCTCATCATCACTGGCCATCAGAGAAATGCAAATCAAAACCACAGTGAGATACCATCTCACACCAGTTAGAATGTCCATCATTAAAAAGTCAGGAAACAACAGGTGCTGGAGAGGATGTGGAGAAATAGGAACACTTTTACACTGTTGGTGGGACTGTAAACTAGTTCAACCATTGTGGAAGTCAGTGTGGCGATTCCTCAGGGATCTCGAACTAGAAATACCATTTGACCCAGCCATCCCATTACTGGGTATATACCCAAAGAACTATAAATCATGCTGCTATAAAGACACATGCACACGTATGGTTATTGCGGCACTATTCACAATAGCAAAGACTTGGAACCAACCCAAATGTCCAACAACGATAGACTGGATTAAGAAAATGTGGCACATATACACCATGGAATACTATGCAGCCATAAAAAACGATGAGTTCATGTCCTTTGTAGGGACATGGATGAAACTGGAAAACATCATTCTCAGTAAACTATCGCAAGGACAAAAAACCAAACACCGCATGTTCTCACTCATAGGTGGGAATTGAACAATGAGAACTCATGGACACAGGAAGGGGAACATCACACTCCGGGGACTGTGGTGGGGTGGGGGGAGGGGGGAGGGACAGCATTAGGAGATATACCTAATGCTAAATGACGAGTTAATGGGTGCAGCAAAACAACATGGCACATGGATACATATGTAACAAACCTGCACATTGTGCACACGTACCCTAAAACCTAAAGTATAATAATAAATACATAAATAAATACATTTTTAAATCCCCTTAGTGAACCTAGATATTTAGTTACTTGAAGAAAAGGGTACTAAATACATACACAGACTTAGACATATGCCTTTTATTCAGAGGTACTGTCTCTCCTAAAGTAACATTTTCCAGCTGCAAATGCCTTTTGAGACCACTCTGAATTTACACTGTAAACTACGAAGTGTGATCAAAATGGTCATTTTTGTTATTACAAAGTAGTCTCTGAGATTGACAGGAAATTCATTCTGTATTAAAATCATCATTAATCTGCCCAAATGATCTTTAAAAATATAACTCAAATTATGTCCTGCCCCAGACTGTGACCCCTTGTGATCCTACAAGAGGCCAGCCATGGCCTAGAGACCAATATCTTCGGCACACCTGCAATCCATGAGCAACATCTGGAAATCAGCCAATCATAGAGAGCTAAATATACTGCATGACTCCACTTATATGAGGTATCTAAAATAGCAAATTCATAGAATCCAAGAGTGGAATGGCTGTTGCCATGGGCTGGGGACGGGGGCAGGGGAAATGGGGAGTGACTAATGAATGGGCATAAAGTTTCAGTCAAGCAGGATGAATAAGTTCTAGAAGAAATCTGTTGTACAATATTGTATCTAGAGTCAACAGTAATGTATTGCACACTTAGAAATTTATTAAGAGGGTAGCTCTCGTTAAACATTCTTGCTAAATATTCTTAGCCCATGAATAAGTTCTGGAGATCTGCTAGACAATATTGTGCCTATAGATGACAACACTGTATTGTACACTTAGAGATGTAGAGATGTAGATCTCATGTTAAGTGTTCTTACTCCAATTAAAAATGTTTTAAGCTCAAAAAATTAAAATAAAAATTCTATGCATTGCAGGCAATATGGTCTCTGTTATAGCTGCTCAATTCTGCTATTGCTCTGAAAACAGCCACAGATAATATGTAAATAGATGGGTATGGCTGTGTTCCAATAAATCTTTGCTCACACACACACACAGAGAAAGGTAAGGGTGGGATTTAGCCAGTGGACTATAATTTGCCAACCCCTGGCCTGTGGAATAGAGGGTCCTTAGGTGGGATCCTTCATCTTACTTTCCTGTGTCATTCTATGCTGGACTCTAGCCACAACAGTCTTCACACAATGCCAACCATGCCCATCTCTTTCACCAGAGTGTGTGTGTAATCTTGCTGATAGAGTCAATATAATATCATGCGGCATGTGGCAGGAAGGGAAAACAGGAAAAGTTAATAAGAAAAAGAATTAGCAAGGAAGAAAGTATTTTAACTTGCTGAAGTGATCCCAAACTCAAAACATTTAAAAACATCTTTTAAGTATTCCCCTTACCCTCCAACTCCTTTTCCTACTATTAATTCAGAAATCAGACACTCTTTCCAGTAAAGCCTTCTTTTGGATTTTACTTCATTGAACAGCGTCCTAAAACTTCAGTTCTCAAATATCATAGAAAAGCTTATTCTGAGTTATATGCTGCTGCTATCACAGAAAAAAAAAAGAGAGGCTAAAAAGTAAAGCAAGAAGAACATTTAATGGGAAATGAAGGGAGGCTGTGGACTTTCTGCTGCTGATGTTATCTTTGCGATATTTCTGAAGCCCTTCAATGTGTCTAAGTTTCATCTCTGACCTCTCAAGACAAAAGGCAATTTCAGTTCCTCCCTTGTCTTTATCCTTCCATTCAAACAGACAAACCAAAAATATATTATAGACAACTTGTATTTTTAGTTCACTCGAAGGTACTAATTCACACTGAATAAAAAGTCATATTTCAGTTTCTACAGTTCTATTAGAATTAGGAAGAACAAGAAGGAGGTAATTGGGTGAATTATTCATGTATGTGACCACAGAGAGTCACTTTCATACTTGGACTAGCTCCATAAATAAGTGTCACACATTAAAAATGTTAAACTGTTGTGAATTGTTTTACTATTTTTCATTTAAATAAATAACTATCAATGTTATCTTCCTGTTAGAAAGTCACCTCAGCAGTATAAGAAAGGGTCAAAAAGATTAGTAATAATACCTGGAGCTAATTACATCTCTATCATTTCCCTTTTGAAAATACTATCTCGTGTTAAATTACACATTCTACAAACGTACGTTATACAGTGTCTTCTCGTAGTTTCAGTTCAAAATGGATAATAGTGTTCCCTGAGCAACGACTGTGAACAGCAGTTTCGATCCCTCCTTTGATCTGGAACACGGCACAGATTATCGAGAGGGTTTCTATTCCTCTGAATCAGGCAGACACTTTGATAATTCAATTCCCTACGTTAGTACCAACAATTGCAACAAATACTGAGGCATTCAGTGTAGAGCCTTGAATTAGCAATATAGTTTTAAAACAAGGCAGAAACTTCCTGAAATTAGCCATAATTATAATGCACTGATTATAATGTATTTAAGGTAGTATAACAGGCTGAGGAGTAAGGTACACATATTTTTGAATGTTCATACATCACCTATGTCTGAAAAAGCACATGGGAAACAATTTGGAGCTCAATATTATTCAAAAGCAGGAATGAATGCATGCTTGAGTCTCTCTAATCCCCTCATACTAGACTTACACACAACAATTACAGAACAAATAAGGAAATTCCATACTTCAAGGCTTATATAATAAATGTAACTTATCTGTTGTCTTCAATAGCAGTAATTCCTGGTTCCGGGTCCATTAACCTGTAGGAGTCCAGAGATTAAGCACCTCTGACAGCTCTTTGTCTTGCTTATCCATTTTAGTCTCATGTTGTCTTTCATTTTGTTCTGAAAATCAAAATTCTTAAGGGGAAAATTCTGCAGGTTGTTCCTCAATGACATTACAACAATTGAGCTTTGGTTCAACTGGAATATGCTCAATGGCAAAGCTGAGGGAACTGCACTGCTATATATAAACGTAGCTTACCTTCTGTGCTTTGGATATTGGAACGTTTCTTTTTAATGAGTAATATCCTTTTTCTTCATTATAACTGGGATTTTAGTTCTAAGGGGAAATCACATAAAAAGTAGGTTACCATATATCGTTCGTGCAGACTGTATAGAATCACCAATCTTATTCTCTAAATATGCAAGCAAAATTTTTTAATTTTAGCCTCCAAAAATCAGTTTCTTGATTCAATTTTAATTTTATATATTACCATACATTTTGTTTTTAGGTGTGTCTTCTTAACATAAGTTGAATTAATTAATCTGCCAAAGTGTTAAAATCTATGTGGTCTGCATTTCAAAATCGACAATTGATTCCTAATTGCATGATTGACCCTAATTATATCAGGGAGTGTCTCAAAGCCCTAAATCCATTTATTTCCTCTTAACTTAAATATATGTATATTTATATATATATTTATATGTATATACACACATACATGCATGAAGCACAGAGTACTTTGAAGACAGAGGGATGTTTGTAAAATTCAAGCCACAAACTGACACAATCTCAAGAAACCACAATCATGTCTATAGATATGAAGTACAGTCATCTCTTGGCATCCACAAGGGATTGGTACCAAAATTCTCAAATGCTCAAGTCCCTTATATAAAATGGCATAGAATTTGCATATAGCCTACGCACATCCTCCCATATACTTTACGTCATCTCTAGATTACTTATAATATCTAATACAATGTAAATGCTATATAGTTATTAAACTGTATTTTTGAATTTATCTTAGTTTGATTGACTTTTTTCTCCCAAACATTTTCCATCCACAGTTGGTTGAATCTGAGGATACAGAACCCATAAATATAGAGGGCCAACGGTATACTCATTCTCAGATTTGCTATTTTAAAACTTCTTTTTACAAGTGTCAGATTATATAAACACTTGGCCTGTATTCTTCAAAAATACCAATGTCATGAAAGACCAAAAAAGGACAGGTTGATGAAATTTTCCAGATTAAAGCAGACTAAAAGGATTAAAAAATTAAATAAGAGACCTAGGAACTGTGATGAAGGTGGGAGTGAGAAAAGAAAAAAAATTTTTTTTTTTTTTTTTTTTTTTTTGAGACACAGTTTTGCTCTGTCACCCAGGCTGGAGTGCAGTGGCACAATCTCAGTTCACTGCAACTTCTGCCTCCTGGGTTCAAGCAATCTTCCCACCTTAGCCTCCCAAGTAGCTAGGATTACAAACATGCGCCACCATACCTGGCTAATTTTTGTATTTTTAGTAGAAACGGGGTTTCACCATGTTGGCCAGGCTGGTCTCGAACTCCTGACCTCAAGTGATCCGCCCACCTGGGCTTCCCAAAGTGTTGGGATTACAGGTGTGAGCTGCTGCATCTGGCAAAATTTTTTTTAATTAAATAAAATGCCTACACTTCTATAGTGGATACTGGATGAGGAAGAATATTATTATGAAAGACATTATTGAAGAAACTAGCAAAATTTGGATATGTATTCTGGATAAGACCATTGCATTTATGTTAAATTTCCTGATTTTGATCACTGTACTGTAGTTATATTTAAAAATATACATTTGTCTGTGTAGATGCATGCAAAAGGTGACATCATGGCTTACTCTCAAATGATTCAGCAAATACATGTGTACATGTCTGTGTGTATGTGTATACACATATATATACACATGTGAAGGACAGACACAGATAAGGGGAAATACAGAGAGAGACAGAGAGGGGAAGAAAATGGGCCAAAAAGAACAATTGGTGAATCTAGGTGAAGGATATAAGAGCATTCATTATGCTATTCTTAGCACATTGAATTTTTCAAAATAAAAAAAAGTATTTTAAATGTCAGTACAACTGATAGCTAATTCTGATGCTAGAACAATGTTATCAAGATGTTTTCACATAGATATATGTTTAAATTTAAACTATTATTTTCATGTTTATAATGAATGTGATGCATTTTTCCAGTCAAAAGACACAGTCAATAATGCAAAGTCAGGGCCCAAATCTCGGTGTTATGGACAGAAACACAGAGATTAGCACCGTAACTTCCACCTACAGAATATCCAATAGTTGCTGGTTAAGGCCACGTAGTTTAGGGAACATTGTTAAGGACATGAAAGATTTTTGTAATCACTGTGACTGATTCCCCAGTTGAGAACAGGAAATTACATAAAATATGGAAAAGTTTTCCTTCTTCCCACTTCAGCTACCAGATGGCAGAAGAGAAGCAGATAGTCTTTAGGGAATGTTAGCAGCCCCAGAGAAAAAAAAACCAAAGACACTGTCAATGGAAGTTACCCAAGACACAGCCATAATATCCACCAGCTTCCCCTCCACATTGGTTGAGCATCGCCATCTTGCTGGAAGGCTGAATAGATTCCCAAGGCTCTAGATAAATCTCCAAGGCAGAGAGCTGAAAAATAGAACTTTCTCCAGATGCAATGCTGCCAGCAAAGGGGCTGAGCTCACACAAACTATCCACAGCAGCTGCAGCTGAAATCAGGTGAGCCAAGAGATTGTGATGAGGGAAACCAAAAGTGTCTATAGGCTGCTTTCAGGAGGAGACTTCTGCCAATACTTCACTGCTCCCCACCCACCTCTACTCATTTGCTCCCCCAGTCCCCAAAAAGAAGGAAGATTGATTGATCCAACTGGAGAAATAGTGATCTTTATTGGGCCCTGTTTCACTAGTGGGCTAAGTTGCTGCATCTCAAAAGCAGACACCTCATTAATATTTTCTCTTTAACCACTTAAACTCAGGCACAGCTGGCCCTCTTACCTGCTTTTTCACTTTGCAGATTTCTGACCTGCATATGGCAGGGACACTTGGCAAGGTCTACCTGAAGAGACTTTCCAAACTTTCTCTCTGTTCTGCCAAAGTGTAAGGTTAACCAGGTAGATCTGTACCATAGACAAAGATGTCTTTAATTTAGTGGGAGGGAGCAGAATCTGAGATCTTTAGTTTTAATGGGTGGACAAAGGACAAAGGAGAGTGACAGGTCACCAGAATAAGACCTATTCAAAGAGCAGGTGTTTAACTTAACAGATGTGGAACAGGAAATAAGTTTGTTTAGTTGTTTTTGCTTTTTTTTAAGTTTAAAGGATAGTGAAATTACGACAAAGAAACAAGGGACTATTAATATTTATCAAGCAGATTTGAAAAACAATCACACAGATGTTTTAAAGGTGAAAAATATAACAGCTAAGTGAGAAATCCAATAGATTAAATAGATTAGACACTGCTAAAGGATAAGATAGATATCAAGAAATTATCAGAAGATCAACCCATAGAGCAAACAACAGAAATTACAAGAGAGAAGTTAACAGATGTGGATGGTAGAGTGAAAAGTTCCAGCATATATCTATTCAGTGTCAGAAGGAGAAAACCAAGTGAATGGGGGAGTGGCAATATATGGGAGATAATGGCTATCATTTTCCAGAATTGGGTAAATTTCATAAAGTGCAATAAAATGTTAGCAGCATAAATAAAGAGAATTCTGCACCTAAACGTATTTTAGTAACCAGAAAAGGGAAGGTCTTAAAAGCAGCTGGGGAGAAAACATATATTACCTACAAAGTAGTAAAACTTAGACTGATAGCTTATCTCTTCTAAAAACAATGGAAGAGAGAAACAAGTGGAATGATACGTTCAAAGAGAAAATACAGGCGCACCTCGGCTATATTGCATGTCAACTTCCAGACCACTTCAATAAAGCAAGTCATACAAATTTTTTGGTTTCTCAGTGTATGTAAAAGTTATCCTGAGTTATACAGTTAATAGACTACACTATTTTATAGTCTATTAAGTATGTAATAGCATTATGTCTAAAAATATGTATATACCTTAATTTAAAAAATGCTTGATTGCTAAAAATTGCTAACAATCATCTAAGCCTTCAGCAAGTTGTAATCTTTTTGCTGGTGGAAGTTCTCACTTCAATGTTGATGGCTGCAAACTGATCAGGGTGGTGGTTGCTGAAGGTTGGAGTGGCCGTGGCAATTGAAAAAAAACAAGACAACAATTAAGTTTGCCACATTGATGGACGCTTTCTTTCATGAAAGATATCTCTGTAGCATTTGATGCTGTTTGATAGCATTTTACCCATAGCAGAACTTCTTTGGAAATTGGAGTAAACCCTCTCAAACCTGCCACTGCTTTATCAACTAACTTTATGAAATATTCTAAATCTTTTATTGTGATTTCAACAACGTTGAATCCTGCATCTTCACCAGGAGCAGACTCCATCTTAAGAAACCACTTTATTTGCTCATCCAGAAGCAGCAGCTCCTCATCCGTTCATTTTCCCATGAGATTGCAGCAATTCAGTCATCTCTCCAGGATCCACTTCTAATCCTAGTTCTCTTGCTATTTCTACAACATCTGCAGTGACTGCCTCCACTAAAATCTTGAATCCCTCAAAGTCATTCGTGAGGGTTGAAAGTAACTTCTTCCAAATTCTTGTTAATGTTGATATTTTCACCTCCTTCCATGGATCGTGACTGTTCTTAATGGCATCCAGAATGGTAAATTCTTTCCAGAAGGTTTTCAATTTACTTGGCCCATATCCATCGGAAGTATCACTATTTATAACAGTTATAGCCTTATGAAATGTATTTCTTAAATAACAAGACATAAAAGTCGAAATGACTCCTTGATCCATGGGCTACAAAATGCATACTGTGTTAACAGGCATGAAAACAACATTACTCTCCTTACACATCTCCATCAGAGCTCATGGGTGACTAGGTGCATTGTGAAAGAAATCCTTTTTTCTGAGCAGTAATACTCAACAGTGGACTTAAAATGTTTAGTAAACCACACTGAAAACAGATTTGCCATCATCCAAGCTTTGTTTTTTTTTTTAATTCACAGAGCACAGGCAGAGTAGATTAAGCAGAACTCTTAAGGGCCCCAGGATTTTCAGAATGGTCAATTAGCATTGGCTTCAACTTAAAGTCGCCAGCTGCATTCGCCTCTAACAAAAGAGTCAGCCTGTCTTTTGAAGCTCCAAAGTCAGGCCTTGACATCTCTCTAGCTGTGAAAGTCCCAGATGGCTTTCATCCAATACAAGGATGTTTTGTGTATGTTGAAAGCCTGTTGGCCCAACATAGTGACTCATGCCTGTAATATCAGCACTTTGGGAGGCCGAGGCAGGAGGATTGCTTGAGACCAGCTTGGGCAGCATAGCGAGGCCTCATCTCTACAAAACAATTTTTTGTTGTTGTTGTTTGAAATTAGCTGGGTGCAATGGTGCATCGGTAGTGCTAGCTACTTAGGGAGGCTGGGGTGGGAGGATTCCTTGGCCCCAGAAGTTCAAGGCTACTGTGAGCTATGATTGTGTCACTTCACTCCAGCCTGGGTGACTGAGCAAGACCCTATCTCTAAAAAGAGAGGAGAGGAGAGGAGAGCAGAGGAGAGGAGAGGAAAGGAAAGGGAGAAGGAAGGAAGGAAGGAAAAAAGGAAGGAGAAAGGAAGTAAAGGAAGAAAAGAAAAAAAAGAAAAGAAAATTCTTATGGATAACTTGCAGCAGCCTCCCTCTCCATCAGCATTTGCTGCTTCACCTTGTCCTTTTATGTTATGGAGATGGTTTCTTTCCTTAAACCTCAGGAACCAAACTCTGCCAGTTTCAAATTTTTCTTCTGTAGCTTCATCACCTCTTGTGGTCTTCCTAGAATTGAAGAAAATCAGAGACTTGCTCTGGGTTAGGCTTTGGCTCAAGGGAATGTTGTCTGGTTTGGTCGTCTATCCAGACCACCCAAACTTTCTCCACGCCGGCAATAATGCTCTTTTGCTTTCTTATCATTTGTGTGTTCACTGGATTCGCAGTTTTAATTTCCTTCAAGGACTTTTCCTTTACCCTTTTACAATTTGGCTGTTTGGTGCAAGAGGCCTAGTTTTAGGCCTATCTTTGCTTTCAACGTGCATTTCTCACTAAGCCTAATCATTTCTAGCTTTTGGTTTAATGTAAGAGATATGCAGCTCTTCCTTTCAGCTGAACACTTAGAGACCATTGTAGGATCATTAATTGGCCTATTTTCAATATTGCTGTGCCTTGGGGAATAGAGAGGCCCTGGGGAGAGGGAGTGAGATGAGGGAATCGCTGGTCTGTGGAGCGGTTAGAATACACACATTTATCAATTAACTTCACTGTCTTTTATGGGCATGGGTCTTGGTGCCCCCAAATGATTCCAATGGTAACATCAAAGATTGCTGATCACAGATAACCATAACAAATGTGATAATTTTAAAATTTGAAATATTGCGAGGATTACCGAATGTGACACAGAGATACGAAGTGATCACATGTTGTTGGAAAAAATAGCACTGATGCATTTGCTTGAACAGGGTTGCCACAAATCTACAATTTGTAAAAAACACAATGTCTGCAAAGCTCAATAAAATGAAGTGAAATAAAATGAGGTATGTCTATATTTTTCAACCCCGAATTCTATACTCAGTAAAAATATCTTTTGAGAGCAAATGTTAAACATAGACATTTTCAGACAAATAAAACTGAGAAAGCATAAACTGGGTGGTGTTTGTTTAAATAATATAGGAGAGAGCTATATAATGAAACTGAAATAACCTTATTAATTATATAAACATGTATATTATATGCACTCTTATGTCATACTTTGTGAGAGAGAAAAAATAGTGAATCAGTTTACTGGCAACAATTTTATTCTAAAAGATCATCTAACGAATGTGTTTAGGCAGCAAGAATGCACACTTTCCCCACTGTTATTCAACATAGTACAAGAAGTCCTAGCTACAGCAATCAGACAAGAGGAAGAAGTAAAGGACATTCACACTGGAAAGGAAGAAGTCCAATTATCTTTGTTTGCAGATGATATGATCTTACATTTGGAAAAACCTAAAGACTCCACCAAAAAACTATGATAATTGAAAAACAAATTCAGTAAAGTTGCAGGATCAAAAGTCAATATCCAAAATCAGTAGCATTTCTATATGCCAACAGTGAACAATCTGAAAAAGAAATCAAGAAAGTAATCTCATTTATAATAGCACAAATACAATTAAATTAAAAATTTAAAAGTGGAAAGATATTCTGTGTTCATGAATTAGAAGAATCAGTATAGTTAATATGTCCATACCACCCAAAGCAATCTACAGATTCAATGCAATCCCTGAAAAAATACCAATGATATTCTTCACAGAAACAGAAAAAATAATTCTAAAATTTATATGGAAACACAAAAGACCCAGGACAGCAAAAGCTATCCTGAGCAAAAAAATAAAGCTGGAAAAATCACATTACTTGTCTTTAAATATACTACAGAGTTATAATAACAAAAACAGCATGATACTGGCATACAAACAGATACATAGAACAATGGAACATAATACAGAACCGAGAAAAAATCCACACACCTACAGTGGACTCATTTTCAACAATGGTACCAAGAACATATACACTGGGGAAAAGATAGTCTCTTCAATAAATGGTACTAAGAAAACTGGATATTCATATGCAGAAGAATGAAACTAGACCTCTATCTCTCACCATATACAAAAATAAAATCAAAATAGATTAAAGACTTAAATCTAAGACCTGAAACTATGCCACTATTACAAGAAAACATTGGAGAAACTCAGAATATTGGTCTGGGCAAAAAAATGATTCCAGAAACATAGATACGAGATGCAGGAAGTGATTTTGAGCAAGAAAAATGGATGAAATATGCAAAGGGCCAAGCAAATATTCATTGTAAACAACAGAAAAATACAAAATTCAAGATAGAGCAACAAAATATATAACTTGGGGAATAAGTCAACTTAAAGTAGTTTCAAATATTTTATTATTGTGCAGGAGCAGATAAACACATTGATACTCATTTTGAACTCTTCAGTTAAATGGTGATATTAATATTTCCAGGATATTTGCTTTAAAAATGGAATTTTCTAAAGAATAGACACTATTAGTAGAGAGAAAAAGTTAGAATGAGGTGAAAATTCATTAAAAACAAAGTAACAAAAGAAAACAAAAAATGTTTTCTAAAATAGGTCAAATAGAAAGTGAGAACTAAAATGGCAGGAATTATTGAGATATACCAGTAATCAAAATAAATATAAATGAAGTCTCTAGATAACAAATAAATAAATATAAATGAAGTTTCTAGATAACAAAGATTGTGAGGCTAAACTTATTTTAAAATACTACAAATTTTTTCAATCAAATATTCAAATTGGTCACATCTGAGTTTGCCTTTATACAAATAAAAGAAATATGGAATCAGCAATCTTAGATAGAAAAGAGTGGTAAAGCCAGATCTTGCAAATTATTTAATTTGGTTTTTTCTTTTGAGAAATTGAGTAAATTTGAAGCTAGAAAGCCCATTTGAAACAATTTTTTCAATCTCAATGTTTTTGTTCTATGCAGTGTAGCTTCTGTGAAACTCAGATGTTAAAATAGCTCCAAGTTGACTGGCTTGAGATAAACATGTTACTGGGGCTCCTACTGACCCAAGGCCCCCCTACAAGTGGTCCCCCATCTCTTCATTCCACACAAATAGTCATTTACCCAGTGAGTGTGTGTAGTAAATAATGTTAATATTATTAATTGTTTGGCCTCATTCCTGAGATGCCTGGGTTACCCACACTCTGTTGGTTTATTGGACTGACATTTTCTTTCCTTCTGTTTTTTTTTCTTCTTCTTCTTTTGAGACAAGTTCTCTGTCACCCACACTAGAGTGCAGTGGCATGATCATAGCTCACTGCATCCTCGAAGGCTGGGGCTCAAGCAATCCTCCACACCTGCTAATTTAAACAAAATTGTTTTTTGTAGAGATAGGAGCTCACTATGTTGCCCAGACTAGTCTCGAACTCCTGACCTCAAGCAATCTTCCCATTTCAGCCTCCTGAGCAGCTAGGATGATAGGCACCAGCCACCATGCCTGGCTAATTTGAACTGACATTCTCTTAATGAAAATACCGCGGTGAGGTTTGTGGCCATGTCATAGCAGAAACTTAGATGTGACAATAAGTTAACAGTCTACTTCCCCTCACCCTCCACTCTACCCCCATGACTATCCTGCATCTCGCCACATCCCCTAATATGTATGTGGCTCAGGGTGACCTGGAAGAAAATAATTCCAGACTAAAACTTCGTAAATCAGACATATGCAAATATTTGAGAGTCTTTTAGAGGGGAAGAAGGGAGATCATTGGTGGGGAGGGCAACAGTTCTGCAGAAATTGACCTAAATTGGGCTAAACCTGGCCTTGCTGAGGGATCCTGTGCCTGGGGAACTTGATCTTTAATCCTTTCAGGCTAATAACCTTAAATACCTCAAAATGAGCTGAGGTTATTTTGTTCCAGGTACTGTACCTGCTAAATAGTCTCCAGAAAAGACAGGTGGGATGGTGAAGTGTGGAATGCAGGAGTGTATAAAAATGCTTTGTGGAAGAGGAAGGGTAGACTTCTCACTGCTGCTACAACCCTCTCTTTTTGGGGATCAGTGTAGCAGCTGATTGTCCCAGTGGCTACTTGGGGATTTTAGAATTCTGCCCGTCAGGTTAGGAGCACGCTGCAGGGCTCTCTTGCCTTTCGTCACTATCTTCATGGATTTCAATATCCTTTGCCTTTAAAGAAATGTTTCATCTTCTAACTGAGCTTCTTGGCTGTCCATAAGTTATACCACCATTCCATCATGATACAAAATAGGGATCTTGAGATGAAGGTTTCCTGAATTGAGGAAGAATCTGAGACCATAGCCTACACTCAACAGAGCCTGTGTATTGAAAATGGCAGTGGGTCTGAGTTTAGTGGTTATGCCTGCAGATTCTGTGAGAGGGAAATTTGGAAAAATAGGAGTTTCCCTGTGCTTGTTTCCTCATCCATAAAATGGGCATCATAATCTCTTACTATCAGACTAAACATATTAATTCCCTATAAAGCATGATAACCAGTAAGAATTCATTATAGTGTTCCCTAATAATAGTTACTTTTATTATTGTGATATCATAATTATTATTATTATCACATTAATGTGTACTTGAACCAATGTCCCAGGTCATTCCTATATGCACATGGAAGGAAAGGATTGTATGATAAAACAGAAAGAGCTATATTAACTGACGCCCAAACATCTCTGCTACAGGAACTTATTTTCAAAAGATACGAAGTTTAGAGGGAGATAGTTTTTCTTGACTGGCCAAACAGAGATACAAACATTGGAGATTTAGGGGCACGTGGAATAAGGAAAGACAGAAGCCCCCAAGGAGAAGAAATAGAGGTCAAGAGCAGATCAGCATCATCTCAGTGGCTCAAGCTGAGCACTGATTAAATTAATTGGAGTTAGGGTTAAGGTAGCAAGCTGTGGCAAAGCTGGCAATGTCACTTTGAGCAGAAAATCAGAGTATCAGCCAATGGCACACATGTTATATAAAGCCATCCTTGTCTCCTTTGGAAATTCCCATAGAGAGTGAGCTGCTGGTCTAGCAGACTATTGAAGTCCTGTTACCTAATAAGTGGGAATACTTAGATGGAATACATATTTTATAAATAGATTCCTGATTACATTAAAGAATAGAAAATAATTTTCTGGCCAGTACTGATAAGAGCCCCTTCATTCTCCACTGCAATTATCAGGATAAACCAGAGTGTTTTGTTCATTATGATCAAGGCATGAGCTGCAAATATTGCCCTTAAAAAGCATTCGCCCTTATCTCAAAAAGAGCAAGTGATCTGTCGCTATTCTTACTAGCTCCCAATTTGTAGAAGGTCAGGTTCATAGACTCCCCAGGGATACATTTGAGATTTTCGTGCATTCTGGATGATATTGTTAACTGGACGACTGAGTTCACTGTAATAGCTCTGACTTTTATTGTTGGGGACTGAAGACTTCAGGCTTCTTTGCTGCAGCTACTTCAAATCCTCATCTTTTCTGATAATTTAATAGAAGTTGTGAGGGAAGGCAAAGCATGGAATGGTTGGCCAAGCGGAAGTCCTATTGAGGTTTTGAATGGTCTCAGGCAATTGGAACCATCTCTGGTCCCGGAGGAGGCTCCTTCCCCTGTAGTAGTGATTACTTACTCCTTAGAAATACTTAATGCCCTGGGGTTAAAGGTTTTGAAAACTACTGCTAAGGTCACTTTAGCCACAGTGCTTCTACGGGGCAATGAGACTAAGCTGGTTATGCATCATACTTAATCGAGGCAGTATATGCATGAGTAGTTTCTCAAAATATCATCCCCAGTCAGGAGGAGCTGCATCACCTGAGTGCTTGTCAGAAATGCACATTCTTGGACTTTACCCCAGACCTACTCAATCAGAATCTCTGAAGATGGGGTCCAGCAGTCTGTTTTTAAAAGACCTCCAGAAAATTCTGATGCACACTAAAGTTTGAAGAAACCTGGTTTACAGAGACCAACAAGTCTTGACTGTTTTATCAGAACTGACCTGACAAGTCAGCTAGACCAAAATCATGTTGGCATATCAAAAAGTCCTGAACTATGGAAAAATTTACCAACTGTAAAGTAAGTTTCTCAAAGGGCCTAACTCTCTTCTATAAACTGGTGCCCCAGGCTAGAGGAAGCACTGTAGGCCATTAGCAAAAATAAATAAATAAAAAATAATACACCAACTCCAACGTTCAGGAATTGTGATGCAATTGGTGTGGTGTGCTGCCTAAGCCTCAAGTATTATCCCCAGTTGATTTCAGTGTGCCACTGTGGTTGGCTGATTGCTAAAACTGACCACACGTTATGCCCCTTCTAGCATCCATATACTTTGCAAGGTGCCTTTGTCATTTCTCCTGTTAAGAGAAATCTGTTTCTCCACTCTCTTGAAGGTAATGTTGGCCACATGACTTGCTTTAGCCAATGGGATAGTAGCAAACATACTATAAGCAGAAACATGGTGCTATATGTTGGATGTTTGCCCCCTCCAAATCTCATGTTGAAATTTGATCCTGAATGTTGGAGGTGGAGCCTAATGGGAGGTATTTGGGTCATGGGAGCAGATTCCTCATGAATAGATTAATGCCCTCCCCTGGGGGAGAGGATGAGTGAGTTCTCACTCTATTAGTTCCCAAGTTGGTTGTTAAAAAGAGCTTGGTACCTCCCTTCTCTCTGGCTTTCTTTCTTGCCATGTGATTTTCACACATGCTGGCTCTGCTTTGCCTTCCACCATGAGTGAAAGCTTCCTGAGGCCCTCACCAGAAGCAAATGCTGGTGCCATGCTCCTTGTATAGCCTGCAGAACTCTGAGTCAAATAAACCTCTTTTTAAAATAAATTTCCCAGCCTCAGATATTTCTTTATAGCAACACTAAATTGACTAAAACACTTGGAAGGTACTTATACATTGGAGCTTGCTCATTTATTGCTTTTGGAGCCTGAAACTGCTATATGAAAAGTTTGGAGATTGAGAGACTATGCAGAAAAGACCCCAGTTAGCCCATCTGTCACAACTCCAGACATCACAAATGCAGACAGCTCCAACTCACTTGCTGACAACAAATGCGTGAGCAAGCCCAACCAAGATAAGCCAAACGTGAAACAAGAACTGAACCACCATATTATGAGCTAAATAAATAGGGGTTGTTTTAAGCCACTAAATTTGGGGGATGTTCATTAAGCAATCATGGGCAGGTGGAAGTTAATGCTTGCTGTCAATGAATGGTAAAAAGAGCTGAAAGGAGAATCATCAAGTCAAGGTCATTCCAAACACCCCTCTCTTTAGGATTGCTTGGTTCAGCCCACAAGGCCACTCTGAGCCTCCTCTGAGCCTCCACATTCCCTCCTTTCAGGTAAGAATACCCAATAACTAGTAGATTCCATGAGTCTCCTGATTCACTCAGCCATCACTAAAGGCAAAAGGAGAACTGGATCATAAAAGCCTAAAAAATTTGGAGAGCTTCAAAGAAGATATAACACAGATTTGAGTCCAAAATATGTTTTTACAGGAGAATACTGAATAGAATATTTATTGTTAAGCATCTGAGACAGCTTTGTTTCTGGATTATCCCCAGCAGGGATTACAGAAAGCTTATGAGATTTGTATATTAAATCATCATAAAAATTTTTCAGTATGTATAAGGAGATGTATTTGTTAATAGAAAGGAAACCAGTAGGGAATAATAATTAAACATAATCCTTCACTCATGATGTATGGTGGTTCCAATATCCTTCTGCCACTCAAGGTATGATAAGGAGCATGATATTTTCCCTAGGGAGTAGGTTTGATTTGACTCACCTCTGGTCCTTGGTTATGTCTCATCTCTCCATCCGCATTTCGCTTTTCTCCCCTCCCCTCTTCTAACTCTATTATCTTATTGCTATCTTTCCTAGCTGGGCCTCTATCTAGTTCCCTTAACCCTTTACCTAACCTATTCCTTCTTTTACAATGTTTTAAAATTTTATTATTTTAAAAGACAGGGTCAGCTGGGCATGGTCACTCACACCTGTAATCCTAGCACTTTGGGAGGCCGAGGTGGGCAGATCATTTGAGGTCTGGAGTTCTAGACCAGCCAGGCCAACGTGGTGAAACCCCATCTCTACTAAAAATACAAAAATTAGCCGGGCATGGTGGTGGGTGCCTGTAATCCCAGCTACTTGGGAGCTGAGGCAGGAGAATCGCTTAAACCTGGGAGGTGGAGGTTGCAATGAGCTGCACTCCAGTCTGAGTAATAGAGCGAGACTCTGTATCAAACAAACAAACAAATAAATAAATAAATAAAAGACAGGGTCCTGATCTATCACTCAGGCTGGAGTGCAGTAGCATGATTATTATAGCTCACCGCAACCTCAAATTCCTGGCCTCAAGGGATCCTCCTGCCTCAGCTTTCCTAGTAGCTAAAACTACAGGGGCATGCCACCACACCCAGCTAAATTTTTTAAATTTTTTTGTAGAGACTGGGTCTTTCTATGTTGCCTAGGCTTGTCTCAAACTCCTGGCCTCAAGCAATCCTCCTGCTTTGGCCTCCCAAAATTACAGGCATGAGCCACTGCACCCAGCTCTAATTTACTCCTCTTTACCTCCAGATTTTATCTTGAATTTAACTCTTCCAAAAGGCCCAGTCTAGACTAAGTTATTGGTCTGTTTTCCATATTCATTCTTCCTGTATTTACTTCTATCATAACGCTGTCACCTATATTGAGGTGACTGTAGACGTTGGGTAGCTTCAGAGTAGAATCAATATCTTATCCATTGTTGCATGTTTTCTATTAGAAAAACTTTTGACTACAAGTGACAAAAACCTGACTAACACGGCCTTAACAAGAAGGTTTATTCTCTGCCTGCTCAAAGTAAAAAGCAATCTGGAGGTAGGCAGTTGGTGGCTGTGATTCATACAGTTTAAATTGCAAATAGGAATTCTAGCCCTTTCTGCTTTGCTGCTTCAACATCCTGAGGTCATGACTGATTTTATTTCATCTTTATTATTATTAATAACCTCATAGGTGCAAGATGGCTACTGTGCTTCCGGGCACCATGTTTACAATCAAGTCAGGAAATGGAAACACCAGCCAGGTTTACCCGTTTTTCCATGAAAGCAAAAGTTTTTCCGGAAGTTGCACAGCAGAGGTCTGTTTAGGTTTCATAATTTACAAATGTGTCTTATGGATTTCCATTGCCACAAGAGAGTCTAGAGTAGCAAGTAAAAGCAGAGTATTTATGTGTGCTGCATGTGTTACAGTAAGTAGCTAGTCAGACATGAGCAGAGCAGGAGAGGGCTTCCCGTGCACACATACATACACACACACACACACACACACACACACACACACACCGGGAATGTCAGGCGACCATTGGGTGATGGTCAGGTGGTTGTTAACTGTCTCTCTAAAGTAATAATTGGTCATAGCCAGCACCAGGGAAAGGCAGTTTCTCAATAAACAGAAACACCTGAAACTGGTGATCAGAAGCTTCCTAAGATCTCAGGTGTTGGGCAAATGGGTTCATGCATGTGCATTAAGAGGCAAAATGGTAGAGTTTAACTGGTATATGACCTTCTAGGAATATCTGACTGGCAAGGGAAGAATACCTCAAGTGAGCATGTGTACAGCTCCAGCAAACACACTGTGGATGCTCCCCTCCCAAGTGCTAGTAGGGCCACTGCACATGCACACAGCCCACCCCACGGAAGAATCAGGGGAGAAGGACCACAAGACCCTGGAAACATGGCAACATATAAAACTTCAAATCAAAAGGTCAAACCATGGACTTGACCTCTCAAGTCACTCTCTTGGCCCTCTTGCAAGTGTACTTTACTTCTTTTCATTCCTGCTCTAAAGCTTTTTAATAAACTTTAAATTAAACTTTAGACAACTCTTGGTCTAAAACTTGCCTCAGTCTCTCCTTCTGCCTTATACCTCCTCAGTCAAATTCTTTCTTCTGAGGAGGCAAGAATTGAGGTTGCTGCAGACTTGTATGGATTCGCTGCCAATAACACATGCATATTTGTTGAATAACTATATGAAGAAATTGTATTGCAGATAAGGGAAGATAATACTGAACTTCTCCCTTGAAGAGTCCTTGACTCTCACATCATGAATGCTACAGGATAGCGATATTAGGCAGAAGGTTGTCACATCTGACTCACTGGTGGCAACTTTAATAAAATCCAAGGATTCATGCATTAAACTTTTTGCAGGACATTGGGTGAGCCATGTAGGTGGTATAAATTATGGTATCCAGCTATTCTATAGTCTAATGGAGAGGCTATGTATAGAGGTTGAACTGGAAAAGGTTATTTCAACTTTAGAAAAATTTCTTCTAAGGAAAATTCATGTGGGAATTTAAGGAAGTTAATGTCTAGCACCCATTTTTTAACCCATCCAAATTTGGAACCAACAAGGAGATGGATGCAGACATCAATCAGAATTCAAAGTATAACTTTTATGTCTGAAAAATGCTAAATGCAGGAAAGTGTTTTCTATCTGCTCTCCAATATGGCTTCCTGAGTAGAATTTGTGTATGAATTACAGGTTCTTGGGAAAACACCAGTTGCCCCATGGGGGCCTGTTCCTGAAAAACTTACATAATGAAAGGGATGAGAATGAATGATCTTTGCTAGCAAGCTGGTACCACAGAGCAACTTGACACCAGCTTGGAATTGAGCTTCTTCTGAACTCACCTATCAATTGAGTCTTTTCTCATGTCCTTCAGAGGACTGGGTAAGGGAATGGAAAAAGACCAGAAGTGTTACTCTAGTAGAAATTTCTTTAATGGAAACGTGAAATCAGGGAAGGGAGACTCCATCCCCAGCAGACAATATGAAAATGCCTTCTTACCTCCTTCTCTAGGTACACTGATAAACTCTTTTCTTAGCACCTGCTGCTAAACTAGCAAGGTTTAAGAGACTTGTATCTTAAGAGATGCCATGGCAACAAGGATAAAGAACCTGTGGCAGATGGGACATGTTTATCCAGAGACAGTGTTTGCTAGTGGCACCTTACAAAGAGTAAATAATGATGGTGATGATGATGACAATATTAGTAACAATTCTACTCTGGAAGTTACTACAGAAATGAAGAGAGACGAGTTTTATTTTGAGTGAAAAATGGAAAATAGAAACCAGAAGCATTAAAGGATATAAATTAAGATAAAAAATAAATAATGTGAGAGGGATATGATGAAGAAATTATTAGCCATGACAATTTGGTGTTAGCCTCTGTTTAGAACAGTGTTCCTCAAACTGTTCTTTATTACTGCCCCCATAAAGAGACTTTTTAGATGTTTTCATACTAATCTCCTCCCCACTCTACACCCAATTGTTAAAATCCTAACACCACGATATCCCGTGTATCTGTTTATGTTACTCTGGTCCTTTGATGGGCCAAAGGCCACTATAACATCTAAAATCCTGCCCCCCACCCACAACACCACACGCACACCAAAAACCAATTTCATTTCCTTTGGAAGCAATATTGCCCCTGTTGATTGAGAATGCATGGCTTAAGACAGTAACAAATACTTTATATTCTGTGTCCATTTCTTCAGGTCTTTTGGATTCCTTCAATTCCTCATAAAGAGACCTAAAACTCATGACCCAGGAAGAAACTAAAAACTCTTTTAATAAAATGACTAGGTATTTTTAAAACATTTCACTGTTTGAATTAACATTTTAGCAGCCAGGTAAGGTTTTATGTCTCATAATAGCCCATTCACACACCCTGCCTTAGCAACCAATACTTCTTCATATTACCACCATACAAAGCTACACAGTCCATAAGTCAATCAGGCAAGCAGTCTAGCAACTTTTAAAAATCAGTTTAGAGGGTTTTTAAAAGGTAGATTCCAAATTTATCATCCTTTAAAATCAACAGTGCAATTGGTAGAAACTATGGTGGTTTGTCTATGTCAAATCTGTGACACAGGCCCCTAAAATAAGGCATTGTATCAGTTAGCTACTGCTGCATAACACCACACCCCAAAACTCAATACCTTAAAGTAGTAAAAACTTATTATTGCTCACATGTCTCCACGTCAGCTGCATATACTTGTGGTCTTGACTGGGTTCATTCATGCCTCCGAATTGTATTTTCAAGAGGCAGCTCTGCAGTTCTTGGCTAGGCGCTCTCATATGTTTGGAGGTTAGCTGGCTAAAGGCCAGTCTAGGAAGGCTTTAGCTGTTACAATTGGGCTCCCCTCCATGTGGTCTCTCTTCTTCCAGAAAGCTAGCCTGGGCTTGGTAGCATGCAGGTATCAGGGGTCCAAAAAGAGAGTGGACACTACACTAGGTAAACTAAGTAGCTTTTATGATCATAAGATAAATTAGTAAATCACCAGTAAACAAACACACAGCATTGATGCCCATAAGTACTGATTTCCTTATGAAAAAGAGAAACAGAGTGGCATAATGGAAAGGGAATTAAAGTAAGGGCCAGAGGCTGGATTTCTTATTCTAACTTTCCTAGGATGTAACTTTAGACAAATAACTCACGCTCTTTCATTCTCCATTTCCCCACCTGTAAAGTGTTATATCTTTTCTTCCCATCTCCAAAGCTTGTTCTGATGAGCAAATAAGATATATATATATATATATATTTTTTTTTTTGAGACAGAGTCTCACCCTGCCACCCAGGTTGGAGTGCAGAGGGGCGATCTCGGCTCACTGCAACCTCTGCCTCCCAGTTTCTAACAATTCTCCTGCCTCAGCCTTTTGAGTAGCTGGGACTACCATGCCCTGCTAATTTTTCTATTTTTAGTAGAGATGGGGTTTCTCCACGTTGGCCATGCTGGTCTTGAACTCTTGACCTCAGGTGATCCACTCGCCTTGGCTTCCTGAAGTGTTGGGATTACAGGCATGAGCCACCGTGCCCGGCCTGAGATTTTAAATGGTGAAGCTCCATATAAACGTGACTTATTGTCCCTTCCCCCATATGTTTGCAATCTCTGAACCGTTTCTTTTACTAATTACTATAATTAATAAGCAGAAATTTTCTGTGTTACTTGAGTAAAAGGATTGGAGAAACTGTTCTTCAAGGAAAATGAGGATACTTAGCTTTAATGTTTGGCTATGTTGGTAAAAAGCCAAATGACTTTGGGAAACCCCTATGACCTTGGGAAACCCATATGACTTTGAGAAAGCCTGTGATGCTTGACCCTTAAATTCTTTGAAGGGAAAATCACAGTCCCAGATTTTATTATTTCTGAGGTTTCTTCCATCACTCAGATTCTAAATGAACCGAGCTTTTACTACAACAAGTTAAAATCTACTATGTCTATGTTAGTAGAGTTAAAAAGCAAAGAAGATAGAACTAACTGACCCAGGCAATCTGGTGGATTAGAAGGAATAAGAGAATATTCTTAATTACAGTGAACCTTTGGAAATGAGAGGAAAGAGGGAGGAACAAAAAGGGAAACAAGATTTGGAGAGGACAATAAGGAGGAAGAGTACTGAAGAGCTAGAATGACAGGAATAGGCTTAGATTACGGCATTATCTGCAGGTCTTAAACTAAAGTTCTATCAGCTGGAACCCACAAGAGTGTTGAAAAACCTGCCTCAGCCTCCCGAGTAGCTGGGATTACAGGCACCTGTCACTGTGCCCAGCTAGTTTGTTTTTTTATTTTTTTTTTTAGTCCATGTGCATCCAAATGTTAGGAGTTATTTTTCTTTTTTTTTTTAATTATTATACTTTAGGTTTTAGGGTACATGTGCACAATGTGCAGGTTTGTTACATATGTATCCATGTGCCATGGAGGCTGAGGCATGAGAATAGCTGGAACCCAGGAGGCAGAGGTTACAGTGAGCCGAGATTGCACCCTTGCACTCCAGCCTGGGTGACAAGAGTAAAACTCTGCCTCCAAAAAAAAAAAAAATTGCAAAAATCATATAGTTTATCCACTGCTGTCTCTTTTCCCTGCTAGCTTTCCAATCACACGTTTCCCTAGTGCCTGATGGTATCAAGTAATCAGGGATATTTGGGGGCTCCGGAAAAGGAGGCATTGAATGAAGATACATTCGGTTTTGGTTTATAGAATATATTCATGTGATTTCCTGTCATTTCTGTGCATACCTAAGTGATTGTTGGTTGTCCTGGGCTAGGAATGGCTTGCAAAAATATTACTCACTGCCCTAACTCAGGCTAGTGACATGAATTTTCAGGACTGACTAAAAACTCATAATAATAAGTTGGTGAAAAACTGGTTAACAAATGTTGTCAATTCAAAGAGAATTTGTGATTAGTTACTGCACATGAAAACTTGCAATGAACTGAGGTCTTACAACTCATCTGTAAAAGACACTTGTAGAAGCTTTCCCAAATTCAACAATAATTTCAATAATATATATGACATGACCAATAGCAAACTTTTAAGACATGGGAGATTTTTCAAAGCTTTCAGTAATGAATAAATCAGCTGTGCCAGAGGAAAAAAAAAAAAAAAGAGTGTTGAAAAACCAGCACAGGACTTTTACAAAGTGGAATGCTTTTAGTTGGGGCAAACATATTCAATTTGGCCATAGCTCCCAACACTCAACCCAAATCATACCTTTGTGTTACCTGCTTGCTTCCTTTTAGGAATCTAATTTTGCAATCCCTGGTTGTTACTGAGCAGTAATTAAAACACAGCTCCCCACCCCAGCAGCTCCAGTTATATACTGGATGGAAAAATTACCCTATGTCTCTATTTTCTCTAAACTGTAAGCAGTAACATCTAATTTAGGGGGTTTGTGGGAATAAAGTGGATTAGCAGGTCTAAAGAGCCTAGCACAGTGGCTGGCTCATAGAAGGTACTCACTCAATCTTCGTTCCTTCTTCTTTTCCTTCCTTCCTCTCTCTCTCTCTGTCTCTCTCTCTCTTTATTTTTGAGACAGAATCTCCCTCTGTTGCCTGGGCTGGAGTACAGTGGCCGGATCTCTGCTCACTGCAAACTCCGCCTCACAGGTTCAAGTGATTCTCTTGTCTCCGCCTCCCAAGTAGCTGGGATTACAGTCATGTGCCACCAATCCTGGCTAATTTTTGTAGTTTTAGTAGAGATGGGTTTTCATCATGTTGGCCAGTCTGGTCTCGAACTCCTGACCTCAAGTGATCCACCCACCTCAGCCTCCCAAAGTGTTGGAATTACAGGTGTGAGCCAGGGCACCCGGCCTTCACTCCTTTTTTCTATCTGTCTCTTTTGTTTCTCTCTCTTCCATTCATTTCTCTTCTGCCTATTTTCTTCATTTGTCTGTCCTTTTTCTTTCTCCCAGTCTTTCTCCTCTCTTCTCTCCTGCCTCTGACGCAGGGGCTCACACCTCAGGGACCTCTGAGCTCAGCTCCTACTCCTCAGAAAGGGAAGTACTTCCTCCAAGATCAGAATCAGCTCCTGCCCCCATCCCTACCTTTAGCAGAATTTTACTTCAAGATTCATGCCACAGTGACAAGAGGAGAATGAGGGTGTCGCAGAATACCTTCGACTGGATGGCTTATAAACAGCAGAAGTTTATTTTTCACAGTTCTGCAGGCTGGGAAGGAAGCTCTCTGGGCCCGTTTCACAAGGGCAATAATGCCGTTCACGAGAACTCCACCTTCATGACCCAATCACCCTCTAAAGGCTGCACCTCTTAATAGCATCACCTTAGAGGCTAGGGTTTTCAACATATGAATTTTGGAGAGACGAATATTCAGACAATTGCAGAGGAGGCTTCCTTTTCTGAACTTGGGGCTTCTAGAATCAGTTTCATATCCATGGACAAAAGTTTTATCAGAAAATCAGGATTCCAAGTACCAAAAGTAGAGAACAAAACGTGATTTGGAAAAAGAAAAAAAAAGCCAACAGCTGCAGCTACTTACCTCCCATCTCAAAGGAAGTTATTTTAATTACTTTACTCTCTCTTCTTTTAGTTGAAATTGTTTGATATGGCCAGTACCGAAATACAAATGGAAAAACACCATGGTTTTGGTTTTTAAATGGTGATTTTCTTAAATAATTCTTCACTCAATGCCAGTTGAATTGTTTCATTTATTTCTTGATGGTGCTGCTCTTTATGTAAAGTTAATGGTGTGAAATGCACTAAAGAAATATAACTTGGATTTCTGTTAATAGTTTCTGAAACAATCTAGAAGATGATTGTAACCATTAATGAGATTCCTTTTTATTTTTTATTGTAATGGGTTATTTATTCTCTCTACATGGAATTTTGCTGGGTAATTGATTATGTCAGTTTCATTCCACTTTGCGACTTTGAGGTTTTTTTTTTTTTTTTTAGACAGTCTTGCTCTGTCTCCGAAGCTGGAGTGCAATGGCACAATCTCAGCTCACTGCAACCTCTGCCTCCCAGGTTCAAGTGATTCTCCTGCCTCAGCCTCCCGAGTAGCTGGGATTGCAGGTGCCTGCAACTGTGCCCAGCTAATTTTTTATTTTTTAGTAGAGATGGGGTTTTGCCATGTTGGACAGGCTGGTCTCAAACTCCTGACCTCAGGTGATCCACCCGCCTCGGCCTCCCAAAGTGCTGGGATTACAGGCGTGAGCCACCATGCCAGGCCTGTGACTGTGAGATTTATGTGTGTTCACAACATTGGAGAACCATTTATGTCTCTGTCATTTCTCTCTTCTCATTTTACATGCTTATATGTGCTCTTCTTAAAGAAAAGAAGTTTACCCAAAGTGTTAGGTGCTAAGATGTCTTCCCTAAACTCCACCTGATTGGCCTTCAAACCACAAGCTGACTTTCATGTCTTTAGGGGTTAGAGCCTCTGCTACCCAGAGCTGCAACCTCAATATAAAACTCTTCATAGAGTACTAGGAAGGTGAAAAGTGACTTTCCTGACAACTAGGCCATGGTGTTCCTTACTGAACATAAATAATGCTCACAGCTCAAACAAGATGGGATAAGACCACTTAGCACCCAGGAGAAATGATTAACCACAGCCTTCTATTGGTTAACAAGTGACAGATGATTCTTTACGAAATGTACATCCAGCCCTGCTTTAACAGAGAAAATTATTCAGTTCCCCAGCTTCTAGACAATGTCCAATCCAGCATGGCCCCTGTTTTATTAAACCCTCCCTAGAGTCATCTGCTATGGGCTAAATGTTTGTGTCCTTTTGAAATTTATATGTTGAATCCTAGCCCCCAAGGAGGTAGTATTAGGAGGTGGGGCCTTTTGGAAGTAATTGGCTCATGAGAGCAAATGCTCATGAATGAGATTAGTGCCTTATAAAAGAGGCCCACAGGAGCTCAGTTACCCTCCCACCACGTGAGGACACAGCCAGAAGGTGCTGGCTATAAGGAATGACCCTCACCAGACACCAAATCCATCAGTGCCTTAATCTTGGTCTTCCCAGCCTCTCTAGTACTGTGAGAAATACATTTCAGTGGTTTATAACCTACCTAGGCTAAACAGTATTTGGTTATAGCAGCCCAAACAGACTAAGACATCATCCAACATAAACCCATATCCTGTAAGAAGGATTTTCAACCCCATTACCAAAAAACCCTACCAAGACCCCCCCAACTCCTCAGGGAGGGGTTCCTCCTTTGCTGTAACAAGCTAAATAAATCTCACTTTGGGCCAGGCATGGTGGCTCACACCTGTACTCTCAGCACTTTAGGAGGCCAAAGCAGGAGGATTGCTTGAGCTCAGGAGTTCCAGACCAGCCTGAGCAACATAATATTATAAGACCCCATCTGTACAGAAAATTTAAAAAGTTAGACGGGCATGGTGACATGCACCTATAGTCCCAGCAACTTGGAAGCTGAGGCAGGAGGATCACTAGGGCCCAGGAGTTCAAGGCTACAGTAAATTATGATTGTGCTACTGGACTCTAGCCTGGGCAACAGAGCAAGACCCTGTCCCTAAATAAATTAATTAATAAATCTCATGTTGTCTGACTCAAGGTGTGTTCCTGAAGGTCAGTGAACTTTAACCATAGGCTTTTCATAAGTACTTGATTAATGAGTTTTCTTTTTTAAAAAAATCAACTAATTTTGTGAGAGTCTTCCTTTCCAAACTCCAACTCAACTTCTATGGCACCATTCTCTCCTGATCTTCCTGCTAGTCCCTTATCTTCTCTGCCTCCTTTTTTGTTCCTTTTCCTAAGTCTGCCCATTACAGGCTGGTGTTCCCTAAGATTCCATCCATTTCCTTTTCCTAAGTCACAGTTTTTCATCTATAAAATGGATATAAATGTTTACATATACTGTGGTAGAAAATTGCTAGTTTCCACCAATATTCATTCTTTCTCTCTTCCATAGAAATCAATTAAATTTTTTTAATATTAAAAACTTTACACATACACTAAAAAATAGAAGTTTGTATAATGTCCCCTATGTACATATCACACAATATTAACCATTATCAATTTGTGACAAATCTGGTTTCATCTGTGTCCCTTATCCCAACCTCACCATTATTATTTTGAAGCCAATCCCAGAGACATCAGATATTATATAATTTTATTCATCAATATATTCGTATATCTTTCTAAAAGATTAGTAGTTTTCTCCAATGTATCACACTTAAAAAGTGATAATAATATCATCTAATACTCTATCTGCATTTGATTTTCTCATAGTGTTTTCTAACTTTGTTTAAATCAAGATCTAAATAAGGTTTATATATTATATTTGGTTGACAAAACCTACGCCTTGAATATTTTTGTCCTTGAAATTTTTGTTGAATATACCATTTCTTTTTCTTTTCCTTTTTTCTTTTTTGAGACGGAGTCTTGCTCTGTTGCCCAGGCTGGAGTGCAGTGGCGCCATCACTGCAACTTCTACCTCCTGGGTTCGACCTATTTTCCTGCCTCAGCCTCCTGAGTAGCTGGGACTACAGGTGTAAGTTACCACGCCTGGCTAATTTTTGTATTTTTAGTAGAGACAGGGTTTTACTATATTGGCCAGGCTGGTCTCAAACTCCTGACCCCAGGTGATCCGTCCACGTTGGCCTCCCAAAGTGCTGGGATTACAGGCATGAGCCACTGCTCCCAGCCAATAAACCATTTATTTTGTCCTATTTTGTTTTCCACAGTCTGGATTTGATAATTAGCATTTCCTAGGTGTTGTTTAACATGTTCCTTTATTCATTGTGTTTTTTCATAGACTGGTAGTTAGATCTACAAGTTTAATAAAAATAAGATATCTTTTAGAAAAATTACTTCACAATGGTGGTATCTAATTTGGAAGCACATATGTTCTGCTTTTGTTATGATGTCAGCAGGTATTGCAGATCAGTACCTAGATCAATCAATCTATCTCTCAGTCATTTTTAGGGATTGCAAAATGTTAATAATTCTGACTCTTTTATTTCTTCTTCATTTGCTAGTAAGAATATGTTAGCAAGAATACATCCAAAGAGATAAAATGTGAATATTTTTAAGCCAGTGCTATTTTTGATCTCAGCCACATGTGGCTGAAACCATGTTCTAATACAAGGATTGTTACAAGTATTAATTAAAATAACACAGGTAGCATGCCTAGTAAAGGAGGAACAAAACTCATCTGACACAATGGTTTCCTTTAGTGCCTATCAGCTGACAATTCCCAAATCTTAATCATCCACCTAAACCTTTCCAGACCCATGTATCCAATTCCCTAGTAACATCTCTACCCCAGAAACAAAGTGTCCACACCTGAACTTTCTCCATTCTTCTTCCTTTAATTGTCTAAGGGGAACAATCACCATCAATTTAGTTGCCCAACACAGCAACTTAAAACCATCTTATAGGCTTTCAACTCCTTTGCCTTCCAGGTCCATTTGGTTTCCATGTCTCATATTATTCTGTTTCCTAAAAGGACCATGAATCTGTCCTCTCTACCCCCTCTAAGTCTTCACTTTCTTAACCACTGCTTTAGTTCAGACCTGTGGCATTGCCCTTTTTGACTCCTGCAATAGACACTTCCAGTCTCTCCTTTATCATATGAAAGCACTTCTTGTCTTTGTTGGCATGACTGTTTCCCCATTAGACTAGAAGACATTTGAGGATAGTACATTTGTTTTTCTTTATATACCTAATGCTTAGCAGAGTCACTGGTAAATAGCAGTTACTGAATAATTAATAAGAATCTGAAACACCTGCGAGCAGGTATCAGGGCTCTATGTGTGTTCACGTAATTCGGGGGTGTCCAATCTTTTGGCTTCCCTAGGCCACATTAGAAGAAGAATTGTCTTGGTCCACACTTAAAATACACTAACACTAATAATAGCCAATCAGTTAAAAAAAAAAAAAGTCACCAAAAAAATCTCATAATGTTTTAAGGAAGTTTACAAATTCGTGTTGGGCTTCATTCAAAGCTGTCCTGGGCCACATGCGGCCCACGGACCGTGGGTTGGACAAGTTTGACTTAATTCATCTTTAATATATCCCTGTGTGGTAAGTACTATTACCCTCTCTTTACAGAGGAGGAAATTGAGGCATTAAGTGGTTACATAATTAACAAATTTATTCAACTAGGAAGGGACAGAAGTAAGAATAGATCCCAGATATTCACTAATAGATGAAAGAAATAAGAAAGGGTGAATGAATTGATAAACAGAGATTATTCTCTATTTTATGAATATCTAGTAAGCCTCTCATCTGGGCTCATTTGCAAAACATACTCTACCACAATGCCAGAGAGATATCTAGAAAAATCCATTGGACCCCAAAACATGTGCTTAACTTTTTACTAATGCCAGAGATTTCACCATCAGAACCCATTGCCATCTCTTGAAGCTTTGCTCTCCTAAGTTACCAATGCCCTTTGGAAGACAAATACTTTTGGTTACTCACTGTCATGTATTCTTTAGTGTGGATGAATGAGGTTAGGATGGGTGGAGTTGGGGTGGGAAGGATCATGAGAGCTGTGGTCTTCTAAGTTGGGTGGTGATATCTCATGTTGAATTGTAACTCCCACAATTCCCACGTGTCATGGGAGGAACGTGGTGGGAGGTGATTGAATTATGGGGATGGGTCTTTCCTGCACTGTTCTCGTGATAGTGAATGAGTCTCACGAGATCTGATGGTTTTAAAAATGGGAGTTGCCCTGCACAAGCTCTCTCTTTGTCTGCTGCCATCCGTGTAAAACGTGACTTGCCCTTCCTTGCCTTCCACCATGATTGTGAGGCCTCCCCCACCCACATGGAACTGTAAGTCCACTAAATCTCTTTCTTTCGTAAATTGCTCAATCTCAGATATGTCTTTATCGGCACCATAAAAACAGACTAATATAGTTAGAGAAGAAGAAAGACTAGCAACAACAGAATGTAACTTCCCCTATGTCTGGATTCTTCATTAGTTTTTATTGCTGAATGTTTATGGGCTTTTATGTTTGTTTTTATTTTTTTTAATAGAAGGCTTGAGTTGCCAGAACTGGAAATGAAAAGTGATAACATGGAAATCTACTGTGTCATTAAACTCACTATAAGGATGAAGGAATTCTCACAGCACCAGAATTTATGAGGTCAGGCAGGGCCTGGCTACCCACCAGGAACTTTTCATCCACATGCCTGGGTGATAAATTACACTATCATTTTCAGGGACCATTTGCTATAGAAGAGCAAATTAACCCAGTAATTTTTAAATTATACCTCTGAGGCTTCATGAAGATGCATCCAGTCTGGTTATGTTTTGGTCCTAAGGCCCTGGCTTCCGGATTCTTCTCTGATCATACTAACTTCAGTTGCTGTTTGATTTGGGAGTACCATTATTTTTATAGGCTTGAAGCCTGTTACAGTGGAAAGCTAGCAAAGGTGAAGGTTTTAATTACCTCTCAATTTTCTCATGACTTTGAGTTCTACCTGTCACTACTGAGTTTCCTTAAACTAAGTTGACCCTGAAACCTGTATGTAATTTAAGAGTTTGAGATATTTGATTTTTTTAGCTAAGTTGCATTTATGTTCACTTGAATGAGAAATTACAGCTTCTTTTATGATTGAATGCTTTATGCTATTAATTGATGACTATTTATTGATAATGTAGTATTTGAATCAATACTATATGATTTTTAAAATTAATGTATTTTTACATATGAAAATGCCAAAATATTCCCTGACTCCTCAGCTTAGTTGGACATTGTTCTCTTGTGTTTAGAAAAGGAAAGCAAATTTCCTCTGCTGTTCTTTTTCTTTATCCTTCCAAAGTCACTCACTCACTCATCCACCCATTCCTTCATTGGCTAAATACCCACTAGGCATGAAATATGTCCCAGACATTTTATTAGGGGTTACGGATAAACTGGTGGGCAAGGGCGGCCCTGTCCCAACTTCACATTTGAGTGGGTTTTACAGAAAAGGCAACAAGCAGTTGCAGAACAAGCCTATGTAGGTAAGTACAGAGCGCTCTGGACAATTCAATGATGCCATGTAATCCAGCCTAAGCTCAGTGGGTGCTACCAGCTCTCTTTCTCTCCTTTCCCCTTCTACTCTCCTCTCCCCTTCTACTCTCTTCTCCTGTCTTCTGCTCTCCTCTCCCCTACCCCACATGGCTTTCTTCCAAATCTGTGTGTCAGCATCATTTATCTTTGGCGAGACATGCTTCTTCACTATATTTACCTACTGACCCTTATGCATATTCTCCCAGCATGGAAACCCTGGCAGAAAACTTCTTTTCCCTCTGTGTATATATGAATTCCAGGAAGGATTCTAATGGGACTTTCTTAAATGAATCCCTGTGACCAGTGCAATAGGACACTATTTTCAGCCTGGCCTGAGCTATATTATTTTCTGCTTGAGGATAGGTAAGGTAACATGATTGTCCATTCCAACAAACCACCTAGAATGAGGACCATCCATCACAAATCTCATCAGCATCCTTTACTCCCCTTCTGAGCACTTATCATAATTTGCAAAAATATTACTAAATCTTTGTTATCTGTTAAATGTGAGTTTCTCTAGACACTAATGTCCATAAGAATAGGGACTGTGGAAAATACTGTGATACTGATCCACCCAGAAGATAATATCCTTATTCTGCTTGCATCCAATTTGTGTACCCCTGTATCCCTACTGCCTGGCACATAGTAGGACTTAAAACATATTTGTTGAGTGAATGACTAAGGGGTACTATTGACTCACTATACTCCCTTGAAATGGTCCTCTTTATCTTTAAATTTCCTATTTTAATTCCACTGGAAACTTCATATCTTTTTGAACATGGGTACTTAGAGTTCAGTAGCAAAGAGAATGGGATTTCATCATGAATTCAGGCAGATAAGAGTTTAAATCCAAGTTCTGTCACTTCCTGCCTGAAAGTCAGCTTACTTCACTGTCCTATGAAGATGTCTGCTTTGCATTGCTAATTTGATAATTAACTGAGATAGTATGCAGCGTGCTTATGATTGTGCCTATAGTGGTTTTACAATATGCTTGCAAATTCTTTGTCGTTCTATCACTCGATAGAGTATAATTCTCCTCCCTGAGGCTGCCCTGGCCTCAGTGAGTCTGTTCTCATGAATAGAATGTGGCAGAAGTGACACTGCATGACTTTCAAGTTTCTCTCAGGGCACATGCCTTTGGAGTTCCGGGCTACCATATAAGAAACCTGGCTACCTGAAGCTGCCATTCTAGAGAGATCACATAGATATAGAGCCCCCGCTGCTCCAGCCCACAGCTGCTTGTGCCTTCCTAGCCAAGGCACCAGGCATGAAAGTGAAGAAGTTTCCAAGATGACCCAAGTCTGTCCTGTGCCTAATTACACAGCCACCATCAAGCTGCAACTGCAGGAGAAGCTGCAACCAAGAGCCTCCCAATACAGCCCATTTGACTTCCAGAACCATGAGAGGTAATGATAATAAATGGTTGTTGTTTTGTGACACTAAGTTCAAATCGGTTTGATATAGAGCTATTTGTAAATAATCATAATAATGAGTTACATGGTAGATGGTCAGTAAATTGTAATTTTAAAGCATAAACTTTAAACCACAAACTACCATCTCAGAGTACAGGATATATCACATATCAAACAAGCAAATGAGGTAAATGATGTTAGGATTAGCTGTCAATTGTAATAATCTCAACCGCTGTAAATAAACTAGAACTGACTTAGTATGCTGCATATTTGATTTAAAAAATAAGGTGTCAGACAATGTAGCCCAGTGGTTAAAGTCATCAGTTTTGGAGACAGACCACTTAGTTTCAAAACTTAGTTGGTTATTTCCTAAGTGCAAGATATCTGACAAGTTTCTCGCCCTCTGTAATATTGTTTTTTCATAAAACAAAGATTTTGTAATAAGCATAAATGGAATAATTCATATAAACTTAGCCCACTGGTTAGAAAACAGTGCCTGATAAATGATAGTGATTATTATATCGGGATTCTGCACCCAAGCAAATGAAAGCTACTAGGCCAAATGGTGATGGACTTCCAAACCGTGAGATACAGGCATTAAGGAGCCATTGAATTAATTCAGAAAGCCTGACACAGAGACAACAGTCCACACATAAAATGCATGCTTGACAGAATAGCCTGCAGATGCCATCTGAAGATGCCTAAATTATCCTATGGTAATAATCAATATTCTGTAGCATGTATTCATTATGCATTTTATTAGATAATATTGTTGTTGCCCAGGCTGGAAATCTCATTGTGCCACATTCTTCTGGTAGTAAATTCTCTCCCTACACTTCGTAAACTCTTTGAGAATTACATTAAAATTTTTATTTTCCTAGAACAAAATATATGCCCATGGTAAAATTCTTTCACTTAAATTAGTGAAATCAGAGCAGTAGCACATTAAATTTTCAGGATTCTGTACTGCAAGCACAGATTATTAAGCCTTGTCTACTCAAGTCAGGTGAAAATTTTCAGTGGCATTCTGTTATGTGTTGTTCATAAGTTTTCTTATACATTTATGGTGGAAGAGAGGAGCGTAGACATATTAATGCTGCAACTGCTGGATGTTCATTCAAGGTTTTGCCCCGGGACTAAACACAGATAATTGGTAAGGTTAGAGCTTCATATCTCTACGTGGAATCAATTTTTAAGTGATTTCTAAAAAAAAAAAAAATCAATGTTCAAGGTTTGCCCTTTCTTTCTTTTTGGCCGAAGATCTGTTCTGCTGGTATAGACAAAAATAATACTACTATTGAAAACTGACAAAACAGATGAACAAAGGAGGTTATTTAACAAAGGGAAGCCCCAGAAACTTCCCTCCTGTTCTCTCCAAGTCTTTCTGTGGCTTAAAAAAATAACCCTCCATCCCGGTTTTGCTGCCTTTTTCTTTTTCCTTGATGTATCAAATGAGAACAGTGGCTTCTTCATAGTGAGTAGATAAACACTGATGCACTGGGGGTGAAAGCTTTAGAAAGGTGGATGTTTCTGCAGTTATTTTGTGGACAATACACACAGATATATGCCTGTTCCTTATTGCAGGAACAATATTTTGTCTATGAAAGGTTATAGGAGAGGGGTCGTTTTATATTCACATGCTTCCGGAGACAGTTTTTTGATTGCTTGTCAATGGGTAATATGTAAAAGACGAATGAAATAAAAGCTTAAAGTCAAAGCTATTGAGGTGTCTAAGTTTTTCAGGATAGGTATAGATAGGGAAATTTTAAAGATGAATTTTTTTAATCATGGGGGTTTATTTTGTCCTTTTTAAAAAATTTATTTTTTATTTCCATATGTTTTTGGGGAACAGGTGGTGTTTGGTTATGAATAAGTTCTTTAATGGTGATTTCTGAGATTTTGGCACACCAAAAAGAAGGATATTTGTGGCAATTGAACCATCTCGGGCTCCCTCATATAAATAGTAAGCCAAAGAGCATGCAGAGGAATGTCTTACCCATAAGTAACGGATAAGGAACGTCTTACCCATAAGTAACGGATAAGGAATGTCTTACCCATAAGGAATGTCCTCCCTGAGAATGGGCTGGCCTCAGTGACTCTGTTCTCATGAATAGAATGTGGCAGAAGTGACACTGCATTGACATATGCATTAAGTAGATACCACCTGTGTGCAAAATACTCTTGTTACTTTATCAGTCTAATAATAACAGGCCTCATTCTCACCATTCTGAACTCAGAGGACACATATATTTGGTTTGAGGATTTGGCACATGGAATGCCTTCTTTCATCATAGCCCGCAGTACTCTGGCACAGGAAAATGAAAGTGGAACCCACGTCAAGTTTCAATCTCAAATTATGTCAAAGCATGAGATTATTTTCAATGCAAAGAGGATTACAAGGGAGGGCTTACATTTTATGGTTGTGGAAAATTAAGAAAAAATATCTTTGGAAGAGAGAAAATGGAAATATTATCATATCTTTATTTGACTTCAGCGTTTGTATTTTTCATCCCAATTGATAGATAAAAATGGGCAAGAAAATAAATGTATATATTTAGAGAACTGATTTGTCAAAATATAGCCAAATGTCATATTAGTCACTGGGTTATTTTACAAATATTAATAAAATAATAATAGTAAAAATAACAAACTTAGGCACACTTACTATCTGCCAGGCACTGTTCAAATTGCTGCATACACATGAATTAATTAAATCCTCTACTAATGAGAAAACAAGTCATGGAGAGTTGAAGCAAATTTTACAATGTCTCACAGAGCTGTGGTTTGAACCCCAGCATTCCGGCTCCAGAGTCTGTTAACCACTACACGTGTATGGCCAAAGTTTTAATTGTAAATCTATGAAAAAGATGAGTCAAATGTTATGAACTGCCACATTCAGTGGCATTATGGACTTTTCTGGATTATAGATCTTTTTTGATGGTTGGACATACTAACCGGAGCATAAAAAGTTCTGAAAATATAGGCATTCACTCATTTGACAATTACATCCTTCTTCAACAACTGTACTCAGCCCTAAGGACATCACAGCGAACAAGCCTTCCTTCCAATTCTTAAAGGGATTCAGTCTCCCAAGGAGACAGGAAAGCTGGGAATTTAAATACAGAGTTATAAGTGTTAAGATTGGGCGGCATCACGGGCATACAAAAAAGAAGCTACTGATTCAGACTTTTTGGTGGAAGGAAATCACGGAAGCCTTCTTGAAGGTGGTGACTTCCAATCGGAGATCCTGGTAAAATAAGACTTTCACCTGTTGAAGCAAAACTAAGGCGTTGCAGGTTTTGGAGAAGTGAAAGAGTCCAGATAAAGAAAGCAGCATATGAATGAGGCACTTCTCTTCCAATTAAAAAAAAAAAAAAGAGTTGAGATTTTAAAACCACCTTGAGTATACGTGGCTATTATTATAATAGTTTATAATTAATAATAATTAATACTTTAAATTGGATTTAATAAAATTAGCAGCTATTATTTTCTCATTTTGGAGGAATATGGGAATGGTAAAGATTATAAAATGACTATACCTTTTTCTCCTCTTTATTTTGATTTTTTATTTTTTGAGACAGATTCTCACTCTGTCCCCCAGGCTGGAGTGAAGTGTCATGATCTCGGCTCACTGCAACCTCTGCCTCCCAAGTTCAAGCAGTTCTCCTGCCTCAGCCTCCCGAGTGGCTGGGATTACAGGTGCCCACAAACTCGCCTGGCTAGTTTTTGTATTTGTACTAAAGACAGGGTTTCACCATGCTGGCCAAGCTGGTCTCGAACTCCTGACATCAAGTGATCCACCCGCTTCGGCCTCTCAAAGTGCTAGGATCACAGGCGTGCACCACTGCACCCGGCTCCTCCTTATTTTTAAAAGATAGCACTTTAAGATGTGTAATTCATCTAGGAATGCGTATACGTGTGTGTGTTATGCCCACGAGAGAGGTATTCAAAATCTTTGGGAATTTTGACACCACATCAACCCATAAGGCCAAAACCCAGGTACCATATAAAAATGTATATATATTTCCCCCTACAAAGCTATTCTGCCCCAACATCGCTCATATAAATATTATTTTTTACATCATTATGAAAGGAACATCCATCATGTCTCTATGTATCCTCATATAAAAAGTACGGTTTGCTTATCTCTGAAAGGTTATATAACCACTAAACAAACCAAAAAAAAAAAAAAAAAATTCCAGTAATGTGTTTTTCATTTGTTTCAGTTACATAAGTAGGTGTCCTATTTTGCAATAAACAAAAGACCACCATTGATAGTAAAACTGCAGAGAACATTTTGTGAATGTTTCAGGAATGCTTTTTGAAGCAACCCGTGTCTTTCTTTTCTGTTGCAAGAAGGTCTGTACCAAAGAGAACTAAAATACATTGAAACCGTTCTAGTCATTAGAGCTGGCATCTCTCTGTATTAGGTTAGCGGTATCAAGGTACTTACACACCCCCAGAGCTGTATTTAATAAGTGTAAAAGTACAGGCTCTTCCATTCAGGCAGGGTAAGTGTTCCTTTATCCTGGAAGCAGTCTACCCTGAATTAACACGTGTCTTAACATAATGTTATTTCTTTTGATGCTGGGGTTTAAAGGAGACACATGAACTTCCTGAAGCCACCAAGACATCATCCAGTTTTGTTTTGTTTTTTACGCTTTGATAATTTAAACAAAACACCAAGCAGTGCTGCTTCTGAATAATGCTCATAGAATAATGCATTTTAACGTACGCTGTGTATTTCTCCAATCTAAAGGACACTTTAGACCTTTTGTTTTAGCATTATCACCCAGCTACAGACTTGGCAGAGCAACATGGTGTGCAATTTTGTGTCAGTCTACATAATTCATCAAAAATAAACAAGAAAAATTTAAGAAAGTGAAAGAAAATTATAACTAGTAATGAGTCAGTATATAACATAGGCTGAATTCCATTATGGTTTGTACAAATATTAAAATCTTGGTTTCGTATTTTTTAAAATTTTTCTATCTACTCAAAAATCAGTTGCAAACTAGAAGCTGACTATGGCTTATATAACTGGCTAAAAGCACAAAGATATGAAGGGAAAATGGGAAACCAAAATTGACATAATGGAAATATTGTTAGAACAATATAGAAAGAAAGTGTTTTGAAGAGAGATACAGTTATATTATAAACACGGAAAGGTGCCCTGAAATGTTAACATGACTGTTTTCATTTTCTGTGAAGATTTCTATCTCAAAGTCTCAAGTACATCATAACGGGTACAACTAGATCCTATTACAGTACAGCCTTGTGTCAATGACTTCAGGGTTATCTACATGACATCGTTCCTGGTTTAACTGAATATAATAGTGCCGCATTTATTCAGCATCACTGGATAACCTTTAAATAATGAAATCCTCTTCCTGTAAGCTACAAAACTTTTTTTTTTCTTTTTTAATCAGGTTACTCTACCGCTTAAAGATTAAGACTCCACAGTACTTGGGAGTACAAAAGCCAAACTCCTTGAATAGCCTGCAATGACTTCCTCTCAGCATTTCTAGCATCTTCTCTGTCTTACTTCAAAAATATATGCCCCAGCCATGCAATTGTTTCATGACCCTCTGCTTATTAAAATCTACCCTAGCTCACCCCCTTAACCAAACCAAAATGATCCTAAGACTTCTCAGCCTGTTCAGTTCCTCTGTTTATTTGTTTTCCTCGTCTCTTCCCTTGTCATCAGTTTCACTCTTCACTTCCTCCAGGACAATGGAAACAAAATTTGAGCATGCATCAGAATCACCTGAGAGGCTTGTTGAACCACAGGTGGCTGGATCACACCCCCACATTTCTATTTCACTAGTCAGGGGTAGACCCAATCTTTGCATTTCTAGCAAGCCCTCAGCGCATGCTGATGCCCCTGGTCCCAAGATTATATTTTGAGAACTCCAGGAGATCACTTTTCCCCTTTTAATTGCTCTTTCAAATTTCCAGAAGGCTTTCAAACCAGATAACTCATCTTATTAGACTTGAACACACAGCTAAAAATAAATGTCAACTAAGAGAGAGTTTAAGGAGATTTCCTCTAAGACAAGTGAGTTTTGGTTTGTGGTCTTTGTGACACCTATTTTGGTTTCTCAGAGATCTTTTGCATAACACCCTCAGTGCTAGCCTGTGCCCTGGGTGGTTCAAGCTACAGAATCATTGATCTCTAGATGACTGAGTTGTTATTCTACCATGAGCTATAGTTGTTGTGAATTCTATCACCTTCAAATTTTTGCACAGTTATTACAACCAAGCAGAACTCACCAATAGAACGTCTTTGAGCTAGTGTTCTCAAACTTTCACGTGCATAAGAATCTCCTAGGCGGGCGCCTGTAGTCCCAGCTACTCGGAGAGGCTGAGGCAGGAGAATGGCGTGAACCCAGGAGGCGGAGCTTGCAGTGAGCCGAGATTGCGCCACTGCACTCCAGCCTGGGCGGCAGAGCGAGACTCCGTCTCACAAAAAAAAAAAAAAAAAAAAAAGAATCTCCTAGGAGATTTTGTTGCAAATTCTAATTCGGCCAGTCTGGGTTGGAGTCCACAAGATTCTGCAATTTTTTTTTTTTGAGACAGAGTCTCGTTCTGTCACCCAGGCTGGAGTGCAGTGGCGTGATCTTGGTTCACCACAACATTAGCCTCCCAGGTTCAAACAATTCTCCCTGCCTCAGCCTACTGAGTAGCTGGGATTACAGGCGTGCACCATCACGCCCAGCTGATTTTTATATTTTTAGTAGAGACGGGGTTTCACCATGTTGGCCAGGCATGTCTCAATCTTCTGACCGCAAGTGATCCACCCAACTTGGCCTCCCAAAGTGCTGGGATTACAGGCATAAGCCATGCAGCCAAGATTCTGCAATTCTAATGAGCTACCAGGTGATGCTGATGCTACTGGTCCATGAACCATACTTTAAGGGAGAAAAGGTATTAGGTTGTCTTTGGAGAACTCCACCCAAACTAATTTTTGACTTAGTTAAAAAATAGAGCATCATGAAGAAACTCAGTAGACACTCAAAACAATTGACACTTCTGCAGGTTAAAATCATCTTTTATCAAATCCTTGTAATTGCCATGTCTGTTACTCACTCATGTTGTAGTCATAGGTAGTATTTATCCACAAATTCAGCCTTGCAGCAATCTGTCATATTCAGGTGAGTGCCAAATACCAGCAAGCATCTCTTTGAGGGACAACAGACAGTTGTCAATTGTCTTCTACAGGCTCACTGCATGTTGCGTTTGTACACATCAAGGGAATCTGTTCGATAGCACCAAAAATAGCAGGGCTTTTTTTTTTTTTTCTCCCAAGATAAGACAGTATACTATGTGCTCCTCACTCTGGGATCAGGAGACCATTGTCTTGGGTCTCCTAGAAGCAGAGCCTGAACCAGGGATGTGTGTGCACATAATTTATTAAGGAGGTACCTTCAGAAGACCTATGGGAGAGAGAAGGAAGTAGAATAGAGAATTGGAAGAAACCAAGAAAGGATGAGGCCTCAAGAATGGTAGCCTCAACCTGATCAGCGCGGGGGTGCTCTGGAGCACAAATTGCATAGCAAAGTTGTCTGGTACTGGGTCAAAAAGACCAGGCTTTTGTGCCCTCTTACTTATTAGTCACGGCCACTTGGTCATGGGAGAGTTAACCTGCCAGGCATCTGAGACCAGGTGACTCCCATCAGTCAAGGGCAATTCTCCAGGGAAGGGTGCAACTGTGAGCCATTAGCTGCAGCTCTCGTGGCATCTGAGGGATGAGGGTGCAGGACAATAAACAGGATACGAGTGGAGAACCAACAGTGCCAATTGGGAGTGAAAATGGATACACCAGTGGACACAGATTGCTTAAAATGAGGGCTCCTCTTCATGGGCAGATAAACAAACACTTTCCATAGGAGGCCCTTAGGAGGGATATGGGAGTTACGGGCTAGCATGGATACAGAGAGGCCACGTGAGAGAAGCAAACAGCTTGCCCGAGTCCTTGCTCATGACAGAAGAAACACAGGCACATTTAGGACCCAGAAGCAAATCTCTGGGTTTTAAATTAGGTCCCAGTCAGGAACTCAGCAGGGAGGAATAGAGAGATGTCTTGGGTAACTTGTGGACTAACAATGCAGTCTCTGTTCTGCAAATCCTTCCCCAGGAGAAAGCTTGGCAGGGCTGTATGCATTCTATGGGGCTTTCCTTTCCAGTTACCTTTCCACAGGCTTCACCTTCTCCAAGTTTGTGCTCTCCCAAGAAATCAAAGAGGCCTTCTGTCCTATCAGATGACAAACATCTCGCTTTCTTGGCACCTGTCCAAGAATAAGCAAATGCCAGACTTCCAGATTTTCATAAATGAAAGATTCCAAAACCTAGAAAATCCTTTCTGGGGCTGATGGGAATATATGTATATATAAAAAGCTCTCGGTTATTTCTTGACCCCAATGACTGTGCATTTCAAAGTTAATTGCATTTATTTTCTATGTCGTATTTTTCTGGTTTTAAACAAAGTTATGTAAAACAAAGACAAATTTAGTTTTAAATGTCCTAATAGGCAATATTTTGTCCCCAGGATAAACATTCTAAACAGTTCTTTGTGCTAAAATTGAATAATGCTTTCTAGTTGTGGAAGGTAAGTACCTCTGGGAACAAACACAATATCGTCTATTCACTACCTTAAAATTAAGTTTAAAAAAAACTGTATTAGCAAGGAGTGAAAGACATTGTCTAGACAGCTTCCTTTAGGGAGAACGAACAGCGGCCAGTGCAGCTGGATGTTCTGCCCTTTGGGATATGGGCAGTCATAGACAGCTGAGGGTTCAGGAAGGAAAGGAGGTAGCTAGGGAGATTCTCCATATCTTGACAGAGCAGTAGAGCAAGCTTCAGAGCATCATGCTTCTCTGGGGTCCCAGTAAGATCCCATTAAGAATCCATCAGGGTGGACAGCCAGTACAGGCTGCTACAGTGGCAGACTCCCGTATCAGTGGAGCTGGAAGCTCCAGAGCATGTTCATTCTGCATTCCAGATTTGGACGTAATAAATGCCAAATGAAACTCTTGGTCTGCTCCCTGAACCTGCACCATCCACAGTGCTGTCCACCCTAGTGAAAAGCAGCTCCATTCTTCTAGTTGCCCTGGCCAAGTAACTGTGGTAATCTTTGCCTGATCTCTTTACCTCACAGTCCATGGCCAATCTGTTAGCTAATGCTGTTGGCATTCCCTTTAAAACCAGAACTTCATCATTCTCACCACCTTCACTGTTCTCGTGGTCCCAGTCAGCACCATCTCTTGCCTGCACTGTTAGAATATCTCTCTGCATGGCCCTATGATATCCATCCTTGGCCCACAACATTCTTAAGAGGGCAGCAAGAGTGATCCCTTGAAAACACAAATCAGGCCAAGTGTGGTGGCTCACACCTATAATCCCAGCACTTTGGGAGGCAGAGTCAGGAGCATTGTTTGAGCCTGGGAGTTACTCCCTGTGTAGCAACACAGGGACACCCCATCAATACGAAAAATAAAAAAAAACTTTCCGGGTGTGGTGGCACATACCTGTGGTCCCATCTACCCAGGAGGCTGAGGCAGGAGGATCACTTGAGCCTGGGAGTTCAAGAGTGCATTCAACATCATACCACTGCACTCCAGCCAGGGTGACAGTGTGAGACTCTGTCTCTTAAAAAAAAAAAAAAGACGGCCGGGCGTGGTGGCTCACGCTTGTAATCCCAGCACTTTGGGAGGCCGAGGCGGGCGGATCACGAGGTCAGGAGATCGACACCACGGTGAAACCCCGTCTCTACTAAAAATACAAAAAATTAGCTGGGCGTGGTGGTGGGCGCCTGTAGTCCCAGCTACTTGGAGAGGCTGAGGCAGGAGAATGGCGTGAACCCGGGAAGCGGAGCTTGCAGTGAGCCGAGATTGTGCCACTGCACTCCAGCCTGGGCGACAGAGCAAGACTCCGTCTCAAAAAAAAAGAGAGGGGTGGGGCTGGGTGCTGTGGCTCACACCTGTAATCCCCACACTTTGGGAAGCCAAGGCAGGTAGATCACAAGGTCAGGAGTTCGAGACCAGCCTGGCCAAGATGGTGAAACCCCGTCTCTACTAAAAATACAAAAATTAGCTGGGTGCAGTGGTAGGCACCTGTAATCCCAGCTACTCAGGAAGATGAGGCAGGAGAATCACTTGAACCTAGGAGGCAGAGTTTGCAATGAGCCGAGATCGCACTACTGCACTCTAGCCTGGGTGACAGAGCAAGACACCATCTCAAAATAAATAAATAAATAAATAAAAAATAAAAATAAAAAAATTTGAAAAACCCCCCCACAAATCAGATATATCACAGTCCTCTGTTCAAAACCCTCCAGTGAACCCCATTTCACTCAAAGTAAAGCCAGAGGCTTTAAAAAAACAAAAGCTTCCCAAGCACTACATGTCCCCCTTCCCTCCTCAACACAGGTATACTAAGTTACCCTTTTTTTTTTTTGAGACGGAGTCTCACTCTGTCACCCAGGCTGGAATGTAATAGCACTATCTTGGCTCACTGCAACCTCTGCCTCCTGGGTTCAAGGGATTCTCATGCCTCAGCCTCCCAAGTAGCTGGGATTACAGGGGTACACCACCATACTTGGCTAATTTTTGTATTTTTAGTAGAGATGGGGTTTCACCATGTTGGCCAGGCTGGTCTCAAACCCATGGCTTCACGTGATCTGCCCACCTGAGCCTCCAAAAGTGCTGGGATTACAGGCATGAGCCGCTGCACCAGCCCAACTTTTTAAACTCTTTACCTAACGTAACTCCCCTTGTTCCCTCCAACACTGGCCTCTTGCTGTTTCTGGAACACTCCAGGCATAATCTCACCTTGGGACCTTTGCCTGGAACAATATTTCCTCCCAGCATGGCTAGCTCCCATGCCTCAGGCAAGTCTTTACTGGAAAGTCAGCTTCTCATTGCCTGATCTATTTAAATAATAACCCCCCTGCCCTAGCACTCACACTCGCGATCATTCTTCTGATTATTTTTCTCCTTTAATTCTTATTACCATTCAATATACAGTACTGAATATTTTACTGATATATATATAGTTTAATTGTGTATTTTCCCCTGTAGAATATAAGTGCCATGAGAACAGTGGTTTGCACCTGTTGTGTTTGCAAGTTGATGCCCAGTGCCTAGAAAAGTGCCTGGCATATTAGTGGCCAGAGGAATATGGAATGGAATCTTGCAATGCGTGAAACACTCCACCAGTCACTGTCTAGACTTTGACCCTGCGACTAGATAATTAGCAAAACAGACAGGGCTTCTTGCTTTTACGGGGCTTAAAATCTACAGTTATACTGCCCAAGTTAGTAGTACTAGTCACATATGACTACTTAAGCTTAAATTAGTTAAAATTAAGTAGAACTGAAATACCATTTTGGTTTTTTTCTTTTTTTCTTCTTTATTTGAGATGGAGTCTTGTTCTGTCGCCCAGGCTGGAATGCAGTGACGTGATCTTGGCTCACTGCAACCTCTGCCTCCTGGGTTCAAGCAATTCTCCTGCCTCAGCCTCTTGAGTAGCTGGGATTACAGGCATGTACCACCACGCCTGGCTAATTTTTATATTTTTAGTAGTGATGGGGTTTCACCATGTTGGTCAGGTTGGTCTCAAACTCCAGACCTCAAGTAGTCTGCCTGCCTTGGCCTCCCAAAGTGCTGGGAGTACAGGCGTGAGCCACTGGGCCCCGCCCAGATACCGTTTTCCAATCACACAGACCACATTTCAATAGTCTCATTGGCAACTGGCTTCCATGATGGACAGCCCAGAGGCAGAGCATTTCCAACATTACAGGCAGTTCTGTTGGATAGTGCTGACAGGCATGGAGGGTTCATCTACTCCAATCCCCTCATTTATAGGTAAGGAAACCAAAGCTCAAGGAAATAGTGACTTGACTAAGATCACACAGCTAGTCAATAACAAATCTAGTATGAAACCCAGTTCTTCCGATTCTATAGACCAATGTGTGGATAAACACATGCTGAAGTGCTATCTACTTCTTTAAGACAAATCAAAATATGAAACAAGTAAATAAAACAGACAAAAAGCCCTCCCTTTGCCTTATTGGAGCGAATATAATCAACTGCAGAAACAGAAAGGAAGAATATATTTAGTGGGTATTCTCTCTTTTTCCCTGCTGTTGTCTGAACTCTTCTTATTTGGGAGATATTTCCTGCTTTATGAGGCTTGGTAAAATGTAGAGCTTAACTCCTTTTTAGATGCTGGAAAAAAAAAAAAATGAATAGCTTTCCCTCCTTACGTGGTGGCTGAGTCATGGTGAACAGGTTTGGTTAATCAGATGCTCCTACCTGGAACTGAAACCACCATTGCAAAATTATAACTGAGACAGTGAAACAGCTCTGACCTAACCAACTCCATCTTGCTTCTAACCTCCAAGCTGTCCTTGTTTGTTCTGGGCGTAGGCTGAACTAACGTTGGGAGGAACGTAGTTTATAATTTGAAACAAAGACATACTATCAGCCTTTTCCCAAAACAAACCTCCTTCTGGCCTAGAGGCTAGACCGTCTTTGTAGGACTAACAAATTAGCCACAAGATCAGAAATTATGGTTTAGGAGTCATGCAGCTGGAGGTTATTTTATTTTATTTATTTCTGAGATGGAGTCTCGCTCTGTCACCCAGGCTGGAGTGCAGCGATCTCAGCTCACTTCAACCTCTGCCTCCCAGGTTCCAGCGATTCTCCTGTCTCAGCCTCCCCAGTAGCTGGGATTACAAGCGTGTGTGCCACCATGTCAGGCTAATTTTTGTATGTTTAAGTAGAGATGGGGTTTCGCCATGTTGGTCAGGCTGGTCTTGAACTCCTGACCTCAAGTGATCCACCCACTTTGGCTTCCCAAGAATTACTTTTTCTCTATTGCAATTCCCCTGTTTTGATAAATCTTCTCTGTCTAGGCAGCAGGCAAGGTGAACCCATTGGGCAGTTACAGAACTTTTCATGGGAAGCTATGGAGACAAAAAAAGGAACGTAGCAGCCGCTTAGGTTCTCAGGTGACTGCAACTGCATACAGTGAACAGGCCACAGACTCAGATTCGCCTTGTTTCCTGTCCATTTTCAAATCCCAACTATCTATCCTGCCTACCATTTGTGTGAGCTATCCGCTATTCCTAAATGTTTTTTTCAGCTCAAATCAGCCAGTGTTCAATTCAGTTGCTTGCAGCTCAAGTCCCTGACTGATACAGTGTACCAATCAAATTAAACTGCATTTGATTTTTATTTAATTTATTAAAAAAAGGTTTATTTCGTTCATGATTCTGATATTTGGAATGTTCAAGATTGGTCATTTGCATCTGGTGAGGGCCTCAGGCTGTTTCCACACTTGGTGGAAGGTGAAGGGGAGATGGTGAGTACAGAGAGAGAGGAAGCAAGGGCTAATATGCATTTGATTTTGGAGGGAAGAAAACTCCTCTTTTTCCCTTGTCCCTCCTAGGTTTTCTGACTGGGGCTCTATTAATTAGACTGACAAAAGTCAGATTAACAGAAGAAAAACAAACAGAAGTTTATTAACATGTGCATCACACATACACATGGGAGCACTCAGTAACTTGAGGTGATTAAAACAATAAATTTATAGAGAAGTGATAAGGCAAAGGAAAAGGACTTTGAGTTTTTAGGGGTGGCAAATTGTAGGAAGGTAAATTTATGGGGAAACTAATGGTAGATAAGAGCTAGTTTTAGCAACGTCTGTTACCTGTATTTCTCTGGCACCATCTAAGGTGTCAGAAGAACTTCAGCTCTTCCTGGTAGAGATGGGAGGGGATACGCCTTTAAAAATTAATGTCCTGCAAATAGGGGAAGAGCGGATAATTTTCTTCTATCTGCTATTTCTCAATTGCCTTCGGTTCAAAATAATCCTTATGCCAAAGTGGCATATTTTGGGGCGGCATATTCCTATACCTTTCAATTTTAAATGAATGTTTCCAGGGGTTTTTGTTTATATTGAACCTTGAACATCAGGCCATCATTCTGGTTTATATGGAAAGTATAATTCATAACCGAACACCAGCAGTAGAAGATAGATTGCTTGAAGACTTGAGCTTCTTATTTATTTAGCACAATTAGCTCATTCCATTGATCGTGCATTCAGTGATTAAGAGCAAAACGTAAACATTTCCAGATTTATGGTCACTCTAGCTTTGTATAACCCTTGAAAAAGAAAATGCTTGGAAAACTGAGGCTTAAAGTGCTGTGATACTTCTGAAGTTCCGATGATAAATATTTTTTTGTGATTTGTATAAAGTTAGACATCAGTAACTGTGTTTAGTCATTCTCATCTACTCAGGAAATCTGTCTGGAAGGAAAAAGCAGTGAGCCATATTGAGCTAGTGAGAGAATTTTCCAAGTCTGAGAATGTCAACACAGTAAAATGGTTCATGAGTGCTTAGCAATAAAATCATCCAGCACATGAATTTACCGAATTTAATTTCTATTCCCAAAATGATTAGGTATTTAATTTTTTTTCTAAAACTAAAGAGACATTTTTTAAGTTTTTTCTAAAACTGTATTAACCACCTTGACCCAATTGATATTTATAGACCATCTTACCCAATCACTGCAAAACACACATTCTTTTCAAGTGTGAGCAGTGGGAGCAGCAGGTTCCCGAGTATAGACCAAGTGCTGGGGCATAGACAACCTCTCATTTCAACTGGCTGAAATCCTACCGGGTATGTTCCCTGCACATGATGGATTTAGATTAATAACATATGGTGGAAAACTTCAGATCTTTGGAAATTAACACGCTTATAAATAACCCATGGCTCATGGGTTTTAATATCGCAGAGGGCATTTAAAAATATTTCTAACAGAATGATAAAAATAAAGGAAAGGAATTCAAGTGGAAGAATTTTCTAATATCGTATCTCAAGATAATAACAATGATTAAAATATACCTAAGATTTGCATAGCACTTTACAGTTTACATATATTCTGACATTTTATCTTAACAACCCCTGTAGAGACGATGTTAATATACATGGATGTCACTCCAGTCCAGAGCAGTACATTAAACATCTCTACACTTTTAAGGAATGACTAAGAGGCCTATCGGGCTGCTGGTCAACCCCCTGGGAGCATGATCTTGCCCTTCTACCCTGGCTTCCAGCCTTGTCCCATGCTCTCCCCCAGTTGGTCCTCTGCCTTTCTGCGCCTGAGCCCGTTCTGTTACTTCCCTTGCAATGCATAATAATATTCAAGAACATTTGTGCATGAACTTGTATGTCTACCTAGCTGTTGGATAGTTTAAACCAAGGTTAGCTATCCCTACCCTCTCCTCCTCAGTAAATAGGCTAGCACACATGCAGGCCTTCTCAGTGCAAGTCCACTGCTTCTTCATGACAGGAAAACCTTGCTATTCGAACACGCTTTGTACTGAGAAATTTAATTCCACTTAAAGTAGTGACCAAAATTTCATAGGAAGTAGTGAAAAAATGATTTAATATTGAAATAAGCCTGATACATGAAAGAGAAAAAATTATGAATTCAAGTTTATTTTATTTTATATACATTTTTAAAAACTGGATGAAAATAATAGTTTTACACTAGTTGCTAGACCAAACAGCAAGTAAATCAAATGCCGGCTGTTGTGTATAAGTAGTATACGTGTAATTATGAACATATACAGGTGATATAATGTTTTTCAAGTCGCAAATGATTTCTGTAGCATGATCATAAGAAGGGCAAATTTTTAAAAATAAATTTGAAGGCTTCGCTAGCCTTCCCAATGGCTCCTCTTAACTTTTGATATTATATTATTCAACTCTAAAGTACATATTTGATCAAAATTCTGGTCTCACTTTTCTTCTTCACTTGTTCATCCTTTCAACTTTGTCTTTATCAGATTTTGGGGAAGAGTTGGGAAGTATGGTTCAAAAAGTTCACTAATTTCATGTTTATTAACAGCATAAAATCTAGCATCTTTTACAAGACGTATAATTTTCTGGCCGGGCACAGTGGCTCACGCCTGTAACCCCAGCACTTTGGGAGGCTGGGGTGGGCGAATCACCTGAGGTCAGGAGTTTGAGACCAGCCTGGCCAACATGGCAAAGCCCCATCTCTACTAAAAATACAAAAATTAGCCAGGCCTGGTGGTGCATGCCTGTAATCCCAGCAACTCGGGAGGCTGAAACAGGAGAATTGCTTGAACCCAGGAGGCGGAATTTGCAGCGAGTGGAGATCACGCCATTGCACTCCAGCACGGGCAACAGAGCAAGACTCCATCTCAAAAAAAAAAAAAAAAAAAAAAATTATAATTTTCTTTGGCAATTGTTCGTAATATATTTACATTATACTATTAAATGTTATCCATCAGATGATTTCAAATTAATTTTACATATGCTCATAGTGACCTCTGTAACAGTAGGCAGATGAATCATTAATATTTAGAAAACAAAGATCTCTTCCCCCTTTACTGCAACTACCTCAACAAGAAACATTCAACATAGAAGGAAAGTGTGTTTTAATTAAATTGTATATTATTGAATGAGTGCCATTTTAGGATTTATGCAAGGAAACATGTTACAGCTAAAACTGCTTGCTCTTCTCTTTTTCTTGGGCACACACTTCAACTACCCTTCCCAGCCCTCTTGCAATTTGGTAGAGCCATGTGAAAAGTTCTCCCCATGGGATGTGAGCAGAGTGATGTAGGTCGTTTCCAGGCTAAGGTAGAGAAGAACTGTGAATATCATGTATATCGTCTTGCTTCCCTATCTGCCAGCCAAATGCAAAGGATCTAGTAGAGGACCGCAAGACCCTAGAGAATGGTGGTTCTCTCTCTAAAGAAATAAATCTCTAGCAGGTTAAGATATTGAGATTTTAGAGTTTTTTGTTATAGCTTGGTATAACAAGGTACTTCTGTTAATCCATCTTGAATAGCATATTGTGTGAGTTCATACACGGAATTATTGTGTCTATGTAGGATTACTGCTGAATGGGCTAAATTTGTCCTAGAATTTGAAAGATTTTGAGCAGTTATAACAATTCCATTGAACAAAAATTTATTGAGTACTTATTCTATGTTTAGCAGTACATTGAACATTGCAGAGGGTGTCTGGAGAGAAGATGCTGGAAGGGAAGGATAAATTGTTACCGAATCCCACTTCTCACCACCTCACCACCAATATGTCTTTCCTGGACCATTGCTGGTACCTACTCACTGCTCTTCCCAAAACCATGCCAGCTTAAATGCGATCCATCTTCTAAATCACACCACAGCGTTTTTTCCAAAGCTCCAATCCGATGGTGTAATACTCAGTTTAAAATCCTCAAGAGCTCAGTCACCCCCAACTCTACCTTTGCTTTTGAGATAAAGTTCAATATAAGTCAGGAACCCTGAGCAAAAACCTATAGATAGATACATTTTATATATATATAATATACACAAACACATATATTATGTATATGTTTATATATATAGAAACACTACATATATAAATTATAGTAATGCCAGCTGCTATAACAAATAAACCCAGCATTTCAGTAACTTAACACTGTAAAAGTTTATTGGCTCTCATGCAAATTCCAGTGTAAGCGTCTATGACTGTGGGAGCTCCATGCAGTCACTCAGGGGCTCATGCTGATGGAAGCTCTGCCATTTCCGACAGGTGGCTTTGGAGGTTGCCCCAGATGTTGACATTTAGATGGTGCACAAAGAAAGAGTGTAGAGAATCACACATGGGAAATCAGTATGGACAAGGCCTGAAAATGGGCCACATGACTTTTGTGAACATTCCATTGGCTACATTTCACTCAGGTGACTGCACATAACTTCAAAGGAGCCAGGGAAAACATAGGCCATCTGTAGCCCACATGAAAGAGGAAATGGATTGCTGAATATTTACCCATCTCTTTTGGTTTTCAAACATTTGTTCTTTTTCTCATGCTCCCTCTCCAAGGGAGACAACTCAAAGCTTTACCCAGTCACTATGCTCAGCTCAATTACAAGATCACAGGTGATGGGAGAGACCACTCCATCCCCATGTGGCTTATGATAGTCCAAAGACCTATAATTTACAAAGATAAATTATCTGCAAACCCTCACAATGCACAATACACAGAGATCCAGTAGAGACCAAAGAAACTTCCCATTCATAAATGGGAATACTGCGAGATGCACAACTAGCAAATTTGAAATCCTGCTACACACACATTGTGAAGAGCTTCCCCCATGAGTACCCTTGGGGTTGTGGGGACTTTCTTGCTAGACCCTGATTCCAGCAAGAAGCAACTTCCTTCTTCATTTTCCTCATGCCCTAGATCTGCACTCAAGGAGTCTCTTGTCCATAAACCTCTATGGCCATATCTGGGGAGACTATATCTTCCTTGGGCGATACACAGTTTTCACAGCCAGATTCTAGCTGCAAATTTCAGATCTCTGATGGTTGTATTGTGGTGTTTTGGTTTCATTCATTCTTAACACATTTATTAGGCATATATTCTGTGTGAAGCTCCATCTAGGTACTAGGTACACTGGTTTAAGAAGACAAACAAGGTTGCTTTTTTCATGTATCTTACATTCTAGGTAAGGAAACAGACTGGAAGTTGTTTTAAAGTTCAAACAATCCAAACGTTTTCAGTCCTGGCTTACAGTTTCTTTGGCAATGCAAGCGCTTCAAAAATGTAGTACACTCACGTCATTACATAGTTCTGATCCTAAACATAGTTCTCAAATCTGATTTTGTTAGTTTGTATTCTAGGCCCAACATCTTTCTTTTTAGCTAAGGGCAACTACTTTGAGGACATATGGAACAGAGTCAGGTAGTAAGAAGGTCAAGGCGGTTCATCTGATCTTTGTATCTGGCTGAATAACTTTGTTCAATTACAGAAATTTCCTGGAACATTGTCAAAGTTCTTTCAGTTTGGTCTACCGCTATGTGAAAGTCCAACCCCATAACAGGGAGCCTTTTGATTTCCTTTCATATTGACTTGAACACCAGCCATTTCTTGTCTAAGCCTATTGTGATCATCTAATATCTTGCTAAATGCCATCTGTAGTGGTCAAGATGCTGACTTTTCCATCCATTTTTCCCAGAGCAGTGGTTCTCAGAATTAGGTCCTCAGACCAACAGCATCTGTGTCACCTGGAAAGCTATTAGAAATGAAAATCCGGCTGGGTGTGGTGGCTCAAGCCTGTAACCCCAACACTTTGGGAGGCCAAGGTGGGTGGATTGCTTGAGCTCAAGAGTTTGAGATCAGCGTGGACAGCATAGTGAGATCCTCCATCTCTACAAAACAAATACAAAAATTAGCCAGATACAGTGGCACACACCTGTAGTTCCAGGTACTTGGGAGGCTGAGGCAGGAGAATCACTTGAGCCTGAGAGGTGGAGGTTGCAGTGAGCCAAGATCGCACCATTGCATACCAGCCTGGGTGATGGGAATGAAAAGGAAAACAAAAAAAGAGAAATGAAAATCCACAGTCCAAACCTATTGAATCAGACACTCAGGGTGTGATGCCCAGGAATTTGTGTATTTATAAGCCTTCCAGATGAGTCTCATGCATACTAATGCTAAGAACCATGGCTCCAGAGGAGGGAGCATATGTTTGTGGGCAGAATAACACAAAAACATACAGAGAAAGTGGGGCAACCAACCATTAGGTTAAGGTGATTAAATATCGGGATATTTTCAGACATTGAGAAAGTCAATATGTTTTCTCCCCTGAGCAAATTTTTAGGTAACGATTATAGGCCCTTTAAGGATAAGCTTATTTTTCTTTCTTTTTAACTTTTATTTAAGTTCAGGGGTACGCGTGCAGGTTTGTTACATAGGTAAACTTGTGTCATGGGGATCTGTGGTACAGATTATTTCATCACCAATACCGATTAGTTATTTTTCCTGATCCTCTCCCTCTTCCTTCCTTGTACTCTCTGATAGGCCCCAGGGTGTGTTGTTTCTTTCTACGTGTTTGTGTGTGCTCATCATTTACCTCCCATTTGTAAGTGGCGGTATTTGGTTTTCCGCTCCTATGTTAATTTGCTAAGGATAATGGCCTCTAGCTCCATCCATGTCCCTGCAAAGGACATGATCTTGTTCTTTTTTATGGCTGCATAATATTCTATGGTGTATGTGTACTACATTTTCTTTATCCAGACTATCATTGATGGGCATTTAGGTTGATTCCATGTCTTTGCTATTGTGAATAGTGCTGCAAAGAACATATGCGTGCATGTGTCTTTATAACAGAACAATTTATATTCCTTTGGGTATGTACACAGTAATGGGATTGCTGGGTAGAATGATCACCTCATTTTGAGTCCTGAATCAACCATCTCACAGATTAGGTCCAAACTCACCTTTTGTAGTGACTCAAGCCAATAAGGTCCCTCTATGCTCAAACAACTTTGAGTTGAGTCCTGACATAGATAACCATGGTCAACTGCTTGACTTCTTTACTGATGCAGCTTAGCATTAATTCCTAAACATTCTTCTATATCTCTGCTAGAGTGGAAAGAGAGAGGAGAGAGAGATTTCTTTCAGTATGAAGCAAGTAAATCTTTCTCATTCTTTGTTTTTTTACATTGCTTTATGGTTTAAAAACACATGCATTTGAAGTACAGATAAATCAAAATAGAAAATGGAAACATAAGAAACTCGGTTTTAAGAAATCACAATCTACTGTGTCATTAAGTCTTATAAAAATTTTTCTGCCATTGATAATTTTGGTGTCTCACCCAGACACCCAGTTGATGTAAATGTTGGCTGTTCGTAGCTCATAGATGTACCCTTCTCTGGAGAGCTGTCCTTGGCTGTGGGAGTCGCCTCACCTGCAATGCCCTGGGAAATGCTGGCTTCTCCTAGAAAAAGCCCCCAGTTAGTAGCCAATATGGTGAATTTTAAAAGCCCAGCCCCCTTGCTTTAAGGGAAGACAGCTCTGGGGTGCTGCTCTTACTCCAGAGCTCCCGGCAGGAACAGGCTGAGGCTACCCTTTAGCTGAAAGTGATCCTATCTAGTTTCTTTCTGGTGCTATCTGAGTTGTTCCTGAGAACATCTCAGATTTTGCCTCTACAGAATCCTAGCTAAGGCATCATCATTAGCGCCTTCATACTCCATATTCATCTTTTCATTTTTATTCCTACTGAAACTACTCTCAGCATTCTACCTCTCATGGTGAGAGTTAGCTAGAGTTAGCTCTAGCCTTTCCTGTATAGAATAGTCAGTTTTAGCATTTACATCCCTACTAAAAATGCTTTTGAAGAACTTGGCAGCTGCGCATGGTGGCTCATGGCTGTAATCCCAACACTTTGGGAGGCTGAGGTGGGTGGACCACTTTGAGCCCAGGAGTTTGAGACCAGCCTGGCCAACATGGCAAAACCCCATCTCTACAAAAAATACAAAAATTAGCCAGGCATGGTGGTGTGCACCTGTAGTCCCAGCTAATCAGGACGCTAAGATGGGAGGATCAGTTGAGCTCAGGAGGTCGAGGCTACAGTGAGCCATGATTATGTCAGCATGTGCAACATAGGCTGTCTCAAAAAAAAAAAAAAATACAGAAACAAACCTGGCTCTGGTTAAAGATTTCTGTAAAACTCTCCTGAATACTCGCCTCTATCTCCCACACACTCCCAGATTTTAAGCATTCTGCTTTGACCCTCATAAGGTTCTGCTTTATAGTAGTTAGCCTTTTGCAAGCCTGTCTTATTTGAGAAGAGTTTGTGTATTTTCATCCATGTGTCCCTAAAGCGTTTTTCAAAATTTTCCCCTCAGGATGCACACCAATAAATGCACTGGTGAGGATACCTTAGCTACAGCCTTAGAGCCCTTTAAATGCCCCCTGCTTGGCTGGGCTTTGTGACTCATGCCTGTAATCCTAGCCCTCTGGGGAGAATTACTTCAGGCCAGTAGTTGGAGACCAGCCTGGGAAACATAACGAGATGCTCTCTCTACAAAAAATTTCAAAATCAGCCAGGCATGGTGACACATACCTATAGTCCCAGCTAGCTACTTGGGAGGCTGAAGCAGGAGGACCACTTGAGCCCAGGAGTTTGAGGCTGCAGATCGCGCCACTGCACTCCAGCTTGGACATCAGAGTGGGACACTGTCTCTAAAATAAAAATAAAAATAAATAAATAAATAAGCAAATCCCCCTGGTGCACAGCAGGGCTGGCACAAGAGCCTGGAGCAGAACAGAAGGATGAGGAGAGATTAATTCATCCCAAGTGACTATGGAGATGGTGGAAGCAAAGGGGACAGGGAAAGGGGTAAATTAGAGGGAAGCCCAGATTTGCATGAGTGTAACAATATGTTCATGAACAGAGAAGGCTTTGATTGTATGGGAAGAGGGCAGGCAGATCTTTTCCTGGGCCAGTCAGATAGTAGGAATGTGGTGGTGGTAGGTATAGCTGCTGGCGTACTCATTATATAGTCAGAATGCACTAAGGTTGGTTCTAGATAAAAGACACTATGATCTCAAGGCAGGTAGGGCCAGCTGGAGACAAGAGGTACTGGCATGGCTCCCTATCTTATTTTTCTATGAGTTTTCAAGGTCAATACAAGGTGGGAGACAACTCTCCATTAGAGGATGTCATTCTGGGTTGTAACTCATAAAAAGAAGAATGTGCCATTAGTATGTATAACTTCTACTTGTGTCTGAACTTCCCCTTTTCCCAACAACCAGGGGAGAGAGGTCCCTCCCGCATATTCCTAGTAGTGATTAATCAGGGAACTGGCATTTTGGACACATGGGCTGGGCAATTTGGCATCTTTTTTTTTTTTTTTTTTTTGAGATGGAGTTTCACTCTTGTTACCCAGGCTGGAGTATAATGGTGCGATCTCGGCTCACTGCAACCTCTGCCTCCCAAGTTCAAGTGATTCTCCTGCCTCAGCCTCCCAAGTAGCTGGGATTACAGGCATGCACCACCACACCCAGCTAATTTTGTATTTTTAGTAGAGACAGGGTTTCACCATGTTGGTCAGGCTAGTCTTGAAATCCCAACCTCAGGTGATCTGCCTGCCTTGGCCTCCCAAAGTGCTGGGATTACAGGCATGAGTCACCACGCCCGGCCCACTTTTTAAAATTCTATCTTGACTTGGAAGTATGTTTCCTCACAGCCATACCTTTGATTATAAGTTACATCATTACATTGTTTTATGTACAGTAGCCCTCTTATTCATAGTTTCAGTTTCAGTTACCTATGTTAAACATGATCCAAAAATATAAAAGAAAAATTTCCGGAAATAAAAATGTGTAAGTTTAAATTTCACACCACTTTGAGTAGAGTGATGAAATTTCTGCCTATCCTACTCCATCACGCCCAAGACACGAATCATTCCTTTGTCCAGTGTACCCACACTCTACATGCTACCTGCCCATTGGTCGCTTAGAAGCCGTCTCAATTATCACATCAACTGTGGAGGTATCACAGTGCTTTTGTCCAAGTCACTCTTATTTTACTTAATAATGACCTGAAAGCACAAGAGTAGTGGGGCTGACGTATTGTTATAATTGTTATATTTTATTACTAGTTGTTGTTTTTAATCTCTTACGGTGCCTGATTTATAAATTACACTTCATCATAGCTATGTATGTTTAGAAAACAACATACTATGTACAGAATTCAGTATTATCCATGACTTTCGGGGGTCCTGGAACATATCCCCTGTTATGATAAGCAGGAACTACTGTATCCTTAAGGGAAAAGAAATGTGGGCGGTGAGATTTTAAGACATCATTGGTTGTGAGTACATTCTAATTTCATAGCTATTAAAATGTGACAATATATATCTTACAACCAATATAATGCAGAAATATCTAGACTTTGGTTAAGAACTGTGGCTTTGGAAACTAATTTTGATTCAAGTTTCAGATTTTGGCTCTGCCATTTGTTAGTTGAGTGATCTTGCAAAATTTACCTCATTTTTCAGAATGAAATAGAAAATTGTGAGCCTTTAAAATCACAGGGCCATTGAGAGTATTGGATGAGTCAATACAGGCAGGACACTCATCATAGTGGACAATGGGGCATAGTAAGAGAGGGTGAAGACATTTTCGTTGCCAATCCAACAGCCTTTCTTTTCTCTCCTCCTCATTAACAGAAAGCCAATGTTATTTACCTGCCTCAGAGAAACAGCCTGTTAAAAAGTGCAGGTTTCTCCTAACACAGAGGGAGAAATCATAATTTGTGTAAGCCAATCAGAGTTGTTTTATCTCTTGTCAAGTGACTGTTTAGACATTAGTATGTGATGTACTTCTGGCCAATGGGATATGATGGGAAGTGTCTTGTGAGGACTTTAATAGAGGGATGCATCATGGGAATACTTTGGAAGTTGTCATCTGCATGGGATTGCCATCTTGGTGCTATGAAGGTGCCACACCACCATATGACAGAACAGAAACAAAGAAGCCTTTGGATTCTTTTTTTTTTTTTTTTTGGATAGCAGCCAATTTTTTTTTTTTTTGGATGGAGTTTTGCTCTTGTTGCCCAGGCTCGAGTGCAGTGGTGTGATCTCGGCTCACCTCAACCTCCACCTCGCATGTTCAAGTGATTCTCTTGCTTCAGCCTCCCAAGTAGCTGGGATTACAGGCATGCACCAGCATGCCCGGCTAATTTTTGTATTTTTAGTAGAGACAGGGTTTCTCCATGTTGGTCAGAATGGCCTTGAACTCCCAACCTCAGGTGATCTGCCCTCCTCAGCCTCCCAAAGTGCTGAGATTACAGGTGTGAGACACCACGCCTGGCCTGCCCTTGGATTCTTGAGAGATACTAATGAACCACTGGGAACAATACCTGTCATCTCCTTCCTCTAGACTTCTTGCACGAGAAGTAATTAAAGACATCATTAAAGCAACTTCAGTTGAATTTTCTATTATTTGTGACAAAAAAAGGCTTGAAACTGATGCAGTGTTTAGTGGCTATGAGCTCATAACTATTTCTGCTACTGTTGTTAGTGCTTACTTTATCATCTGTTTCTAAGTTTCCTCATCTAACACATGGGGAATAAAAAGATATTTGCTTTTGAAAATTGTCAATAGGATGGATGACATAATGCATATAGAGAGCTTAGTCCGTTGGCTAGCCCAGAGAAAGCATTTAATGAAGTGTAGCTTCTCCTCCTATTATTCTGTTGTTTTAGTGCCACTATTTAGGACAATGTTGTGGATTGTATTATTTTTTCACAATCCTATCTTTGCTCTGAGGTCACTTTAAACAGAATATACTTTTATATTCTGTTAAATTCACTTTTAACAGAATATACTATTCTACAACTTACTGACTTTGGGCCTGGCCATGTGTCTTGCTTTGGTCAATGGAATGTGAGAAGATATAATCTATACCATGTCTGTCCAAAGGTTTTGAATGTGCTCATATAGTTCTGCTTGCTCTCTTGTATTTCTGCCATTTTCCTTGAAGAAAACATATGCCAAGTAGTCTCTATTTCTTCATCCTGGGTCCGTGAATGAGAGGCATATGGAGAAGATCTAAATCCAATCTGTAGCCTGAAGCAGAGCTGGCTCAGCTAACCTACAGTTGACGGTCCAGGAAGCTGCTGCGGGAAAGGAATCTCAACAGAAACATAAATTTTCCTTTGAGCCACTGAGACTTGGGAATTCTTTGTTATATAGCTATTATTGCCATGAAGAAAAAAAAACTTTACTAATACAGTCAAAAAAAGAGAAAATACAAATTGAGCTTCAGAGTCTTCCCCAAATTTATTGCTTGGTCCAGGGAGACTTGTGACATCTGGGATAAATCCTGAAAGAGTAGAAGAGCTGATCGGACCAGTGGATTCTGGGCGCTGCTGATGATCTTCTAAGAGGTGAAAGTCTCAGGCTACCAAAGAGAACTCCTCTTTGCATCATTTAACTGACATGTATGGGCCAGATTCTTCCTACTTCACGTTTCTTCAGGGCTCCCACTGATGGTAATTGAGACATAGTTGGCTAAGATTGGCTTGGGAGGAGGGGAATAGTTTGGACACCATCAGAGGCATCTTTTGATTAAGCTGTGTGGAACATAAATTACTTCAAGGGAAGTGAGTTTCAGAAACCGGAACTGGAGCCAGTGCAGAGGATAGAAGGAAGTCGGCTGGTGAGAAACAGGAATGGGAGACTAGGACAAGAAGAACCAAAGCTACAAAGCATGAGAAAGACAGAAGAGCAAGCAGCCAGATGCTCCATAATCGCACATTGGAAAAACTCCAGAGCTGAGTACTGAGCGGAGGTCAGTCCTGGAAAATAGGTAAGGCCAGGAGTGTGGCAAAAACAAAACAAACAAAACAACAACAACAACAACAACAAGCGTTTGTCAGGGTCAAAGCCAAGGCCCATTTGTTCTAAGCCACTGAGGCTGGATAAAACCTACTTTTGAGTAAGTACCGGAGCCAAGAAATTGGGTGGATGGATCATTAGGGTCCCAGGTGTCACAGGACAATGAGACTCTTCACTCTGGTTGTCTGGCTGCTACCCCCATGACTCTGGGACGCAGTTTCGGAATTTCTCATCCTGGTTCTCTGAAAAACTAAGCCTGCCTTAAGCCTCAAAGTCGCAGTGGAGTCCATGGTTCCTGGCACTGCTGTCTGCTTGTCTGGATGTCTGCACATTGCCTATTACCAGATTCCTCTCCTGTCTGCCAGGACTCCCAGTGGCTTCCTCTTTCTGGGCCTCCCCTACACTCACCTTTGGAGGAGCTAGGCCCCTGACTTCCACCTGCCACCAAGCCTTCCCCTCCCACGCTCCACCTCCCACCATGCTGTGACTCACCCAGGAGCATCCACAATGTTCAGCCTGGTCCTCAGTTTCTGACTGTTCCTCCCAGGTCTTGCTGTGCTCCACTGCCCAGGGTCTGGCACACATGTAGGCTGGAGAAATGCTTATAGCCTCCTTGAGTGACCTTCTTTACTTAACTTTCTGATCCCTGAAATTATACTTTTATAGATATGGTCCTTTGGTTCACATTAAAATATAAACTCCCTGTGGGAGAGACCCTATTAAGGCTTGCAGGGAATTGCTAATTTACATCTTAATGTGAATGAGGTTATTGGATTTTTTTCCCCTCTTAAAGCAATCCTTGATGGAGATAGGGGAAAAGTAGAGAAACCATGATTATCAGATAATGATTAAAAAATGGCTACAGAGACAGGGAAAGAAAACAAAAGAGGAAATTTGGGTTCATGGCTTTTTGTAAGGCGTTCAGTGTGGATAATTGTTCCAGATGCTTCTTTTGACCTTGATGGGTAAAGGTTTTGTTTTGTTTTGCTTTGTCTTATTTGAAATTTAACTCTTACTGCATTATTTCTATATGGAGTGATGCAAAGCAAAAGGATTAATGGTAAATATAAATGTGCCCTTAAAATGAAAATCGGTCTGCATAGGGAAGATGCATAGGATGACGGATATAAATGAATCACAAAACTGTCTGACTATTGTGTAGGCTGTAGCTAAAGCAACCCAAGAAAGTAGATTTCTCTAAGGAGACTGATCTCTCTGCTGTGATATGACAGTGGGTATGGTCCTAAGTGTGCATTTTCAGAAACTCAGTTTTGCAGGCACATGCAAATAGATCAGCCTCAAAAGATTGACTCATAGCTCTCAAGCTCACAAGAGTATGATGAGAGACCTCTCTAGCTTGCATAATATTATTTCATACATTGTCAGTGCACCTTCTCCTAGTATCAGGAACATTGGGAAGCCAACTCAGCAGCAAGATGGCAGTCTGTTGGAAATGGGTGTAGAGAAAGGCTTATCCTCATAACTACAACTGAGTTATTAGGTGCCAGGAACCACTTTATTTCTCATTCTCAAAACAATCCACGAGCTAGTTATTTTCATTATCTCCCTGTTACAGATGAGTAAATGAAGCTCCAAGAATTTATGTGTTTACCCCAAGTCATCAGGCTAGAAACAGTCTGAGCTGGATTCAGACCCAGGCAAGTGAGTCAGTAAAACAAAACTATGTGGTCTTGGGCTACATGGAAGAACTGAGGGAGGTAGCCATTGTCACCATGTGACTCCCGAGCACTTGAAACATGGCTAGTATGACTAAAGAACTAAAGCTCAAGTTGTATTTATTTCTAATACATTTAATTTAAATAGTTATCTATAGCTAGTGACTTCTGCACTGGACAGGATACCTCTAGATGCCTGCTTAGAGAAATCCAAAAGTGGAGAGAGATTTTTTTTTTTATAAGAAGCCTTTGTCATACAACATCCATGAATCTTAAGTATTATTGTCCCCACTTTTCAGATGAGAGCACTGATATTCAGAGAGAATAATTGATTTGCCCAAGGTTTTACAGCTGGGAGAAGAATCTAGGTCAGAGACACCAAAACCCCAACTTTTTCAAAGAATCTGGACTGCTCCATAGTGCACGTAACCATGCGTCTCTAGTTGGACATTTAGGTTCATTTCAGTTTATTTTTCAGAATTCATCTTTCACTGAAATGAGTACTTTAGTATATAAGTCATTGTCCCTGCAACAAATTATATATTTTGAAGAGGCTACTCTAAGTGAATTTATAGTGACAGAGTATATAAGTATTACAAATAATTTCCAGGAAGGTTTACGCCTCCCTTAGCCAGGCTAGAGTGTTTGTTTCATCTGCTATAAGTGCGGTCATTTAAGGAGGCCTTTGCTAATTCAGTCATTGAAAGATATTATATTGTTTTAGATTTTTATATTTATTAATTACCATAAGTGAAGCTGGACATTTTTCTCTAATTTCTTCTGTAAATTAGCTGTTCCTGACCTTTTTTGAGATCATAACATTTTTTCCCATTGAGGCCTCCTAGATGGATTATAGATCTTCAAAAGCTACAAACTGTCAGAAACGTGTATTTGGGATAAATCAGACCTCTCCTAGGCTGTTTTCTTCTTGTATTCAGAGGAATAACTTTTTAAAAGGAGTCACTTTGGAAAGTTGCATGGCCAGCTGCCCAAATGTGTAGGAACCATTAACAATTTTACTATTCCTAGGCTTCTAAGAACAAGGAAGTTCTTAAGAAGCTTGTGGGTGTACAAAATGAAAACCAAATAATAATAATAAATTAATGATCGGTGATTCTATGACATCATGATTAAAAATGAGCTACCCTACACTTTTACACTGCTGGTGGGAATGCAAATTAGGTTTCCATAGTGGTACAACCACTATGGAAAACAGTATGGAGATTCCTTAAAGATCTAAAAGCTGAACTACCATTCCATCCAGCAATCCCACTACTGGGTATCTACTCAAAGGAAAAGAAGTCATTATATGGAAAAAACACATGTACATGCGTATTTATAGCAGCACGATTTGCAATTGCAAAGATATGGAACCAACCTAAGTGCCCATCAACCAATGAGTGGATAAAGAAAATGTGGTACATATGCACCATGGAATACTACTCAATACTACTCATAAAAAGGAACAAAATAATGTCTTTTGCAGCAACTTGGATGGAATCTGGAGGCCATTATTCTAAATGAAGTAACTCAGGAATGGAAAATATGGTATGTTCTCACTTATAAGTGAGGGCTAAGCTAGGAGGATACAAAGGCATCTGAATGATGTAATAGACTTTGGAGACTCAGGATGGGGGAAAGGCTGGGAGTGGGGTGAGGGATAAAAGACTACATACTGGGTACAGTGTACACTGCTTGGGTAACAGGTTCACTAAAATCTCAGAAATTACCAATGAAGAACTTATCCACATAACCAAAAACCACCTTTACCTCCCAAAACTATTGAAATAAAAATTTAAAAAAATTTAAATAAACTATGTTAGTATATTTTGTAACCCAAGAAGTATCTCTGATAGGTCTCAATCAATTTAGAAGTTTATTTTGCCAAGGTTAAGGACAATGAGAGAAAAACAAACAAATAACAACGACAAAAAAAAATACAGGGAAACCTAGAAACTGTCTATGGTCCGTGCCTTTCTCCAAAGATGACTTTGAGGGCTTCAATGTATAAAAGGGAAAAGTGGGCTGGAAGGGAAAGAGGGAAGGTATCATCATCCACATATTTCAAGAGAAAAGAAGCAGGTGGAGGTATCATCAATTACGCATTTGTCTTGTGCTCAGTGAATGGGCACTTTATGTAAGATAAGGTGAACAGACTAGCTACCTATGGAGATATTTTACCTGTAGCTAACTGCTTAAGAACAAAAGGAAAGGCAGGTTCTTTCATGACTCAGCTTTCAGTTTAATTTTTTCCTTTTGGCATCGTGAATTGAGGTCCCAAGCTTTTAATTCCTCTCACAATTAAATGTGTATTTAGATCCTTAACTCCTTAGCAGATTAACCTGGGGGCAGAGAAATTTAGTAGCTTAAAAGATGCTGCCACTTGAAGATGAATAAGGCAGAAGATAAAACAGCTCTAAAGCAAAGAGATGATTTGACAGTAAAAAAGAAATTCAAATTTTATAAAATGTCAGGAATGTATCACTGAGTTACACCTATGCATTGAAATTTGATGATGATGATAGGTGTGGGGTTAAGAGCTAATTAATGAATCTTAAGTAATCATTATCTGTCAAATGAAAAGCAATAAGAAACTGGAAAAGTTAGTCTTTTTCCATTTGATTCTCAATTATATCAACATGAAGTATTAGGTTGGGCCCCACTGGTCATCACCTTGCTCAAATTTGTTTCTTTTTTACAAGAATAAATGCTGTCTGGCCAGGTGCAGTGGCTCACACCTGTAATTCCAGCACTTTGGGAGGCCGAGGCGGGCAGATCACCTGAGGTCAGGAGGAAGATAGATGGGAAACGGGCAGTGGGTAAAGCAGCCAGAACACACACAACATTCGTTAATTACATTCGTCACTTTATATGGGCACAGTTTGTGGCACCTCAAAACGATTACAACAGTAACATCACAGATCACTGATCACAGATCATCCCGATAATAACGAAAGAGTTTGAAATATTGTGAGAATTGCTAAAATGTGACACCGAGACACAGAGTGAGAAGACACTATTGGAAAAGTGGAGCCAGCAGATGTGCTTGATGCAGGGTTGTCACAGATTTTCAATTTATTAAAAAAAAAAAAAGCAATATCTGCAAAGCACAATAAAGTGAAACAAATAAAACAAGGTATGCCTGTATCTGCCCTTGCTGGCTTTGGTGGTGGAGGAAGGGGATAACAAGTCAAGGAACGTGATAGCCTCTAGAGGCTGGAACAGCCCTCAGTTTACAGTCAGCAAGGAAATGTAAATCTCAATGCTACAACTGCAAGGAACTGATTCTGCCAACAACCCGACTGTGCAAAAAACCAGATTCTCCCTTGGAGCCTGAAGAAAGAAATGCAGCCTGCTGACACCTTGATTTCAACCTGGTGAGACTCATATAGGACTCCTGCAATACGGATCTTTAAGATAATAAGTTTGTGTTGCTTTCAGCCTAAATTTGTAGTAATTAATTGGAGTAATAATCAAAATCTAATACACGTCCCAAGGTTCCATTGACAACCGTTTTAAGAAATATTTTGCTCCTGTAATGCATGCGTCACTGTTTTTCCAGACTCGGATACACATTAGCCAGTTGTTCACCACCTAACTGACAAGTCTCCACCAAACATTTTAGGTTTGTGTTATGACAGCCCTTTACTTCCAGTTTCAATTCTTACATGAGTCAGAATAGCTTAAACTATCCTGTCATTATAAATTAACTAGGAATCCCAGTGATTTCACAAAGGGTTATTAGTCATAGAAAATCTGCTATGGGCCCAGCAGAACTCCAGGACACTTCCCTTCCAAGAGGTGACTCAGAGATACAGCCTGCTTACATCTCATGACTCAGTTTAACCTAATATGTATATTTTCAGGGGCCCACAGCAGGAAAAGAAAACCCTGGAGGATTTTTACTTTCTCAGATGAAAAAATCACTTGTCACTTTTGCTTACAGTCCATTGATTCACAAATAAAACACAGCTCTGCCTAACTCCAAGAAGGATGAGAAATGTAAGGTTTTTTTTGTTTGTTTGTTTGTTTGTATGTGCTCAGAAAGAAAGAACTCAATATTGGTGGTAACTAGTGATATCTTTCTATACTTTGTTACCTAAAAAAAAAGTCAGGCTGGGTGTTATGACGCATGACTGTAATCCCAGTGCTTTGGGAGGCTGACGCAGGAGGATCCCTTGAGCCCAGGAGTTTAAGACCAGCTTGGGCGATATAATGAGACCCCATCTCTACTGACAAAAAAAATTAGCCAGGTGTGGTAGCACATGTCTGTAGTCCCCATTACTCGAGAGGCTGAGGCAGGAGGCACGCCTAAGCCCGGCAGGTCGAGCAGGTGTAAGCCTTGATCACATGCTCCACTGCACTCAGATTGGTCCACTTTAAATCTCCAGTTTAAATTAGTTTTAATTTATACCTTTTAGAGATCTTCTTACCTCCTGACTTGGAAACTTGGAAATTTCAGGGAGAGAAGCAGTGTGGGCAGCATTATTAATTCTTCTCCCATGCAAGAAAGGAAATTCATTGTCTTTTTTTTTTTTTTTTTTGAGATAGAGTCTCGCTCTGTCGCCCAGGCTGGAGGGCAGTGGCGCCATCTCGGCTCACTGCAAGCTCCGACTCCCGGGTTCGTGCCACTGTCCTGCCTCAGCCTCCCGGGTAGCTGGGACTACAGGTGCCCGTGACCTCGCCAGGCTAATTTTTTTGTATTTTTAGTAGAGATAGGGATTGGCATGTTAGCCAGGATGGTCTTGATCTCCTGACCTCGTGATCCACCCACCTCGGCCTCCCAAAGTGTTGGGATTACAGGCGTGAGCCACGGCTCGTAGCCCGGAAATTCGTTGTCTTTTATGGCAACATTTCTTTCCTCTCCTTCCAGGTTGTAATCCTTTGTTTTATATAAATGGTGAGGACATAGGAGAAATGGAAATAGAAATGACTGTCCGTTGTTGGAGGAACATGCCCCAGTCTCTGGCTGGGTATGCAGCTGATGGCCTGTTTCAAGGTGATCTCCCTTAGGATGGTGATGCACTGTTTCTTGGGGTGATGTCCAGCATAGTTTTCCTCTGCCCCACCGAGGACCTTGTGGAGAGCAGCAGCCAAGTCTCCCTTTGTCCTCAGTCCCATCTCTGGGTTGGGCATCATGTAGTCTGAAGTAGCTACTGGGTTTGCTTCCTTTTCTATCCTTTGTGCTTCTTCATGCATGGAAATTGCTGAAGCCCTTTTGTATGCCCTCTAAGAGTCTCAGAGCACTGAGATACGGTGAAGATTGCCCACATCTTCTTACCAGCATGCAACACCACACTCCCTTCCTGCCTGGCTCCTCTCCCCAACCCACCACAAGTTCCTGTCATTGATAATGATATCCACGTGAGAAGCAGGCATTACACTTTATGTCCTTTCAGTAACTCTGCAGCTACATCTCAAGCTCTCCCAAGAACTTCCTTCTCCTGCTCCCTCATTCAAGCTCCAGTTAGCTGTAATAGCACAAAGTGGGCCAATAGGTTTTGTAGACCAGGTGCTGCCCAACTACATGCCCCATGAGATGCCCATCTTCCTTTCTAAGGGGCAAAACAAAATCTTTAGAAATGATTTATTCAGAGCATCTCTCTTTCTTTGGTGTGGTGTGGGAGAAGAACCCCCTCCTTTCTCTCATGAAGAGGAAGGGAAAAGCCATGGTTCTCCTTACTATTCAGCAGCTGAAGATGCCAGTGATTCTCTTTTTATCTCCCTAATCTCTTTAGGAAAACGTAATGTACACAAACAATCAATAAAATGCATTACAATAATATAAGTGCTATATAAAGTCATTCCTTTATAGTACTACTACTAAACCATTGTAGAAGTTCAGAGAAAGAAAGAGATTAATAAGCTCTAGTAGTCTGAAAGATTCCTGAGCTAGCATTCATTGAATTTTTGTAGGTGCCAGATACTGTACTAAACACTTGTGACTGTAAATTTTATGTGGCTATTTGACTGGGCCATGGGGTGTCCAGACATTTGGCCAAACATTATTCTGGGTATGTCTGTGAGGGTATTACTGGATGAGATTAACATTGGAATCAGTAGTAGACTGACAATATTTTTCCTGATATTAACACAATTATGGAGAAACTGGAGTGAGAGAAGCCACCTCGACAATCCTTTCCTAGATTCACCAAAACTGCACCTGGAAAACTCCATTGCACTAGTCAGTTCCTCATCTGTACCTACATTTAATTCCACTTAACTCATTTCTGCTTCTATTTATTTTTATTTTTCTAAATTTAGCCCAAAGGCTGAGTCAGCCCAGCCTTAATGTCCATAATCAGTTGGGCCTGGCTCACTGAAAAAGTACTGTGGTGCCTTCATGGAGATGACACTGAAATAGGCAAAAGAAAAATGCACGCAAAGTCATTAGCCAGATGAAACTAGAGTCATGCTTCCTTGGCAAAACATCAGTGCAGTATTAAAAAATAGTGAGGAACAGTGGGCAATAGATGCTATCTGTCCAGATGCCATTTCCAGGGTTCTAGATCTGCATTTTGGGGCTGGGAGCAATAGGGCCACTTTAAAGAGGCATCACAGAAGCTATTGATGTTTCAAGCAGGATTAAAACAAAACCAAATCAAACATTGCCCACATGCTGTAGGCAGTTTCAAAGAAATGATTTGCCTTAAGATTTTCAGTAGTCTACATGGAAATTCTCAGAACTATTCTTCATTCTCTTTTTTTTAAAAATAATGAATTTATTTATTTCTTCAAGGTGTCAGAGATTTAATCCAAGCTGTAATTAGTAGTTCACCTCTCTAAGTACAGGTGTAAGCCTTGATCACATGCTCCACTGCACTCAGATTGGAGTGCTCTGGAGCACTCTAGATCCTAGATGTTTTCATTTGCATAATTCTTGAATGTCATGTGTGTTAACTTAATATTTTTTGTACAGTCTTTCTGTTATCAAAAGCTTTCCCTATATTTCATCTCATTTGAAAGAATAAATTCAGATTTCAAAAGGTAATTTTAGAAGTGTCTCTTTTAATCATGATAAATTTGAAACATTCCTTCATTTATTCTCTAGGTTTAGTATTTACTTTTTTTTTAATATCTCTGTGTCTATGTATCTATTATATAATATATTTTATTTTATACCTATATTTAAACTGTATATACTGTTTTATATTTACACTTAATTTTATATTTATATTTGATCTCCTATACCAGCTGTCCCCAACCTTTTTAGCACCAGGGACCAGTTTCGTGGAAGAAATTTTTCATGGAAGGTGGTGCGGGAGATGGTTTTGGGATGAAACTGTTCCATCTCAGCTCATCAGGCATTAGTTAGATTCTTATAAGGTGCATGCAACCTAGATCCCTTGCATGCACAGTTCACAACAGGGTTCGCACTCCTGTGAGAATCTAATGCCACAGCTGATCTGACAGGAGGTGGAACTCAGAAGGTAATGATCACTTGCTGTACCGCCTTAAACTTCTGCTGGGCGGCCTGCTTCCTAACAGGCCACAGACCAGAGGGTCTGCGGGCCCGTCTTATACTATTTACTATGTTGGTAACCAGTACATCTAGGAAATGCTTTAACAGACTTTTCAAATAATATATATTAAATGATATAGTTTCTTCCTAAAAACAGGATTAATCAAGGTATGATTTTCAACCCCTCTCTGTAAGATTTTTACTTATCTCAGGATAGGCCAAGTATTTAAGTACTTTGAAACTTTACAGCCTCTATTAATGCCAGATAGAACCCTGCTATTGCGTTGTAGAATTAAATTTGCATAAGAACGACTAACTTACTTTTTCCTTTAATTCCTTCTTTCCTCTGTAATAGAACAATGCCCTCTTCCCCCAAGATGTCCGTGTCCTAATCCTCAGAACCTCTAAATAGGATTCCTTACATGGCAACATAGACTTTGCAGACGTGATTAAATTAAGGATTTTGAGATATTGGAGATTATCCCGGATTATGTAGGTGGATTGGATATAATCATATATTTACTTAAAAGTAGAAAGAGAATAGGAAAAGGCCAGAGTGATGGCATGTGGGAAGTATTTGACCTGCCACCAGCATTGCTGCACTGAAGACGGAGGAAGGGAGCCATGAGCCAAGGAGTATGGGTGGTTCTAGAGGTTGGAAAATGCAAGGGAGCAGATTCTCCTCTAGAGAGTCTGGAAGGGAACACAGCTGTGCTGGCACCCTTATTTTACCCAGTGAGACGCATTTTGATCTTCTAACCTACAGAACTGAGTAATGAATGTGTGTTGCTTTGAGCCGCTAAGTTTATAAGTAACTTGTTAGAGCAACAGTAGAAAACTAATACACTTTCCTTCTCTGTTTTCCTTTTAGCAATTTAATTAAGTACGTATCATACTAGACCTTGGAAATTAGAAGACAAATGAGCTAGAAGATGGAAATTATTGCTATGCTTTTCTGATTTTAAAATTTGCTAGTAAAGAAATATTTCCTTTTCCCTCTTGCAAAGCACACTAAAAAAAAGAAAATGAGGAAAAAACACAACTGCCTGACCCTTAACAAATATGTAAGTAAGGGGTGCAACATTCAATGATGATCAACTAGGAATACAGGAAGATGCTGAAACAAGACATCTCACTGAAGTAGATCTAAGACTGAGACAGTAGAGTACAATTCTCCAAAGCACACAGCCTACTTTTAGCGATATTTTAAAAATTTTGAAATGTAATTTACACAGGATTGTTTTAATCAACAGAAAGGAAGACTATCAGCTGGTAGTGAGAGCTTCCCTAGACAAAACTTTCCACCAAAGAGTCAGGGCTGATGAAGACTTACACAGACATCATTATTTGTAGGACGCTGTCTCTCAGTGCAGCAGAGTGGAGGAAAGAAACCTTGCTTTGGGAATAGCCCTGAAGCTGCCTTTTTGTGGGCTGGAAAGAGAAATGCAAATCTGTTTCACCAGGAAACTTCAGAGAAGATGAAGTAAGATATAACCAGGAGATTAGTTAGCACAGGTAAGGGAAAAATGGGAGAGAAAAATAAATCACAAAAATAAAGACTCCAATGAGAGGTACAAAGAAAAAAAATCTGTGCTGAATAACACAGTAGCAGACATGGAAGATAGGATTAAGAAAAGTGAGCAAAATATAATGTAAAAGAATGAAGAGTTAAGAAAGATTAGAGAGAAATGATATATGGAAGACCAACAAAGGCAATCTAAGGCACATATAGTTCATCTCAAAATATGAGAAAATGTAATATGAGAAAATGTTAGTCATAACAACTTTGAACCTAAAACTTGAGAAAGCATTCTGTCTTTCACTGTTAAATATTATCATTGATGTAAAAATATTATAGTAAAATTATTTTACTTTTAAGATAAAGAATCCTTTGGGAATCTTGGTTAAAAAAATTAATCTTTAAGGGAAAAGCCATCAGACCAGCCTCAGACACCCTCACAGCAACATTATATGCTAGAAGCAATGCCTACAAAGTCCTCAGGGAAAGAAAAGGTAAAACAAAAATTTTAAACAAAGTCAAGCAATCATTTAAGTATGCAGTGAACAAACAGACATCTTGGCATGCATTCATTAAGGATTATGAATTCCACAATCCCTTAAAAAATTATTATAGGCCAAATGTCAGCAAACCAAGAGATGACTGGAGAAAATACAGCACATTCACTGTCAATGAAATGATTTAATTTTAAGACTAAGACTAAATCAAATGCCAATCAAACCCAGAAAATGTAGGAGTAACATAGTAAGTAACATTCAGGAAAGGAAGGAGGAGAAAGATGAAAAGCAATGTAAATATACTGATTACCTTTAGAACCAGATGTCAAAGATATTATAAATCAAATAAAGCAAGTAATAGAAGTAAAGATATATTTAAAGCTTCAAAGATAAACACTGAGACAAGTTATGTGGTAAGCAACTACAGTTTTGGATGATGAAGAGGAGAAAAAGAGAAAGGAGTAGGAATATATTACTTTCATTGTTTCTTATAGTAAGGAATAGTCACGAATTGTACAGATGTAATAAATCATGGCACATCCATACAATGGAATGATATGAAGCTTTTACAAACATAGAGGCTGCTCTACATGCATATATATAATTTCCAAAATTTTAAAGAGAAGAGTGTATAAGAAGAACAAAGGATGTATGTATATAAGTTTGTATACATACACTGGTATAGACTCGCAGGCAGGCTAAATAAGGCACAGGAATATAATGCTTTCCTCTCAGGACTTGAAGTCTTGGGGAAAGGCAGTCTTTTTCTCTGTATTCCCCCCAACCCCACCACCCCCCTGTTTTTTTGAGACGGAGCTCAGGCTGAAGTGCAGTGGCACAATCGTGGCTTACTGCAAACTCGGCCTCCCAGTTCAAGCGATTCTCCTGCCTCAGCCTCCTGAGTAGCTGGAATTACAGATGCCCACCATCACGCCCAGCTAATTTTTGTATTTTTAGTAGAGACAGTGTTTCGCCAAGTTGGCCAGGCTGGTCTTGAACCCCTGACCTCAAGTGATCCACCTGCCTCGGCCTCCCAAAGTGCTTGGATTACAGGCGTGAGCCATAGTGCCTGGCCATACCCCCTTTTTATTGATACATAATAATTGTACATATTTATGGGATAAATATGATACTTTGATACATGCATACAATGTGTAATGATTAAAGCAGAGGAAATGGGATATCCATCACCTTAAACATTTATCATTTCTTTGTATTGAGAACATTCCAAATCTTCTAGCCATTCTGAAACATACCCCTTTTTATGCCTTTTGAATTTTGTATTTTGTGCATGTACTGCCTATTATAAAATGTATACTGCGGTTGTTTTGGCAAGGAAAAAATGAGTTAGAATCCTGATTTTACCCTCCAGAGTTTCACACTCCTTTGAGGTGAGACAGATGAACAGATAACTCTTAAATAATGAGGCAAGTGCTATGAAATAAGGCTGTACCAGGTGCTTTGGGGAAGCCTAAGAGGCCTAATTCCTACTGGAGGGGTTAGAGAAGCTGAGTTTTGAATGGAAAGAATAATTTAAGAAATATTTATAAATGGTGTAGATGAATCTACTTAATGACAGACTCGAAATAAAATGTGAGGCTGCTGAAGAAGCCAAATATGGAAACATCATCTTGTACTCCATAAATATATACAACTATTATTTATCAATGAAAGTTCATGTTCTGTTCCAGCCTCTTGTAGTTGCAGGGTATTTTTTTATTCAGCAATTTTTTTACACCTCATATTTCAAGACTAGAGACGGGGTTTCACCGTGGTCTCGATCTCCTGACCTCGTGATCCGCCCGCCTCGGCCTCCCAAAGTGCTGGGATTACAAGCGTGAGCCACCGCGCCCAGCCCAGTCCTTCTCTTTAAGGAAGGTGAAATCTAATAATGTCATGTGGTAGATGGCAGTCATAACCTCAAGTAATCACTGCTCTCTCGATCTGTATCCTTTGCAGCACCCTCCCACCATGGGCAGGTCACTTTGCCCTATACCTAAACACCGGGCCCAACCCAGTGACTTGCTTTGGGCAAAACAAGAGGGTAGCAGACACGATGCAAGCAGAGGTGTGAAATGGGCTTGGCATTGGCACTTCCTCTCTCTGGTACTTCTGCCATTACCATGAAGTTGAGATGGAATAAAGCCCTTTATGAACCAGCCAAAATGGACGCATTCATTTCTGGTTGCATTAATATTATTTTGAAAGGGGAGGAAAAAGCATAAACATCACACAAATCCTTTGCCGTTAGTTATTTGTCTGCAAATCTGCTGCATTTTATAAAATACTATATATATAAGGTAAACCTGGTGGGTGCATCCACTCCAAAGAGTAAGATCTATACCACAACTTTGTGCAAAATAAAAAAGTGTGCTACATCTTTGGGGCCAATTCGGCCCAGTGCCAAGCAAAAGGCTTTGCAAGAGGAGCATCTCAGCCAACACTTGCCCCATTGGCTGAGTATCCTTATGCAGTGCGCAACCTGACCTACTGTATGTGGTAGTCTTGCCTAAATTTTAGATGGGACTTTCTGGCAACCTCTGCCTCTCTGGTTCAAGCCTTTCTCCTGCCTCAGCCTCTTGAGTACCTGGAATTACAGGCATGCACCACCACGCTTGGTTGATTTTGCATTTTTAGTACAGATGAGGTTTCACCTTGTTGGCCAGGCTGTTCTCGAACTCCCGACCTCAAGTGATTCACCCGCCTCAGCCTTCCAAAGTGCTGCAATTACAGGCATGAGTCACCGTACCCTGCCAGCTCAGTTTAATAAAGTCTAGAAAAGGAACTTCTTTGAGGAAACATCTATGAAATGCAAGGAAAAATTTTCTTTTGATCATGAGCTAAAATATAAGCTTCATAAAATTCTGTAAAAATTCAATTAATCTTGTCTTCTTTCTTCTGGATTTTGTTGAACTGATGTGAGTCCAATTTCTGAAAAGGAAGCTGGAGTCCCATCAGCTGGGTATGCAAACTGACCAAGTCACACAGCCTCTTGGACTTAAAATGTTCATCAACCAGCACTTTGGGAGGCCGAGGTGGGTGGATTATGAGGTCAGGAGATCGAGACCATCCTGGCTAACAAGGTGAAACCCTGTCTTTACTAAAAAATACAAAAAATTAGCCAGGCGTGGTGATAGGCACCTATAGTTCCAACTACTAGGGAGGCTGAGGCAGGAGAATGGCGTGAACCCAGGAAGCGGAGCTTGCAGTGAGCCGTGATCCCGCCACTGCACTCCAGCCTGGGAGACACAGCGAGACTCTGTCTCAAAAAAAAAAAAAAAAGTTCATCAATTAGTTGAAATGATTGGATCACTTGATCCTCTAAGTCACTTCTAGGTGGAAAACTGCAAAAAAATTATTATTATTTTGGTCAGTATTAATCACAATGGCAAAATTGACTAAAAAATAATGTAAAAAATTTATTTTTGTTTGTGGGTGAAAATTTTGGGCTTCCTGAGGCATAGAGGAAAAATCATTTTAACTGAATTGTACTTTTGTTGTGATTCCAACCACATGGAGTCAGTGAAGGAAAGAAAAGAACATTGAGTCTTGTTGAGTGTGCAATTGATATTTATATTGTAAGTTAATGTATTTTTCTAATCTTGTCACAGCATAACAGAAATGGTAGGAACGAATCATTGTATTTACAAAACTGATTTGTTCACATTTAAAGAATGGAGAGAAACATAAAACCATGCAATTAGGCCAGCAGTTGAGCAGCCTCATTAAGTACTGGGTATATTTTCCATATGCTCTCATTTCATTTTACGTAATCCTGTCATAAACAACAGGTAAGTGGGATCAGTGCACTCATTTGTAAATCATATTCTGTAGGTTAAATGCTGATATCAGTTTTGAGGCTTTCTGATTTAAATTTAACAGCACATATTCCTCACATTTCAAGGGAATGATTACTAATGTTTTGGCATCAGAAAAATAATTTAATTGTCATCTGAATTATTTGGAGTAAACCCTTTTTTATCCAGAAATATGTCATAATTTTATTTCTGTTCTTTTGAAGAAAATATTTGGGAATTTACTTTACCATGACACAGAATATTCTTTATTCTCACAGAACAACCCAGTATTGAGCACTTAGTATACCACATTGTGCTAGGAATAGAGAATATGGAAAGAAGTAGTATAGTAGTACCAGGATCAGTTGTCTTTTCTTCCTTTTCTTTTTTCTTTTCTTTTCTTCTTTTCTTTTCTTTTCTCTTCTTCTTTCTTTCTTTCTTTCTTCTTTCTCTCTTCTCTTTCTCTCTCTCTCTTTCTTTTTTTTTTTTTTTTGACAGAGTCTTGCTCTGTTGCCAAGCTGGAGTGCAATGGCCACTGCAACCTCTGCCTCCCTGGTTCAAGTGATTCTCCTGCGTCATCCTCCCAAGTAACTGGGATTACAGTTGCGTGCCACCACGCCTGGCTAATTTTGGTATTTTTAGTAGAGATGAGGTTTCACTATGTTGGTCAGGCTGGTCTCAAACTCCTGACCTCAAGTAATTCGCCCGCCTCAGCCTCCCAAAGTGCTGGGATTATAGGCGTGAGTCACCATGCCTGGCCAAGACCAGCTTTCAAGGACCTTCCATGTGCACTTTAAAAAAATCCCACAATTTTTTTTTTTACCATCAAAGTTTATGTATAAATACCTTCTATTTTATTATACAATGATATACTGCACAACAATAAAAAGGAAGAAACTACAGATACAAGCTACAACGTGAATGAATCTCCCAGACGTAATGATGAGTGAAAGAAACCAGACACAGAAGAGTACCTTTTGCATGATTTCCTTTATACTAAGTTCACAAACAAGAGAAAGCAGATCTGTGGTGTTTGAATAGTGGTTACCTGTGGTGTGGTGGTGGTGGTGGTGGTGGTGGTGTGTGTATGTGTGTGTGTTTGTATGTGGGAAGAATATTGACTGAGAAAGTGCACGAAGAAATTTCTGGAGTGCTGTAAAGGATTTATATCTTGATCCAGGTGTGGTCACATAGATGTTTATATAAGTAAAACTCCTCAAGCCCCCACTTAAGATTTTTGTACTTTATTGTACATATATTATATATATATAATACCTCCATCATCTTCTTCATCATCATCATCCAGTCTATTTGAACATCTGCAGTCTAATCATATCCTAAGCCTAAACAAAATTCTATTCTTAAGCAAGTAGTTTGGAATGGAATTAATCTTTATTTTACTTTTCTATTTTCCCTTTACACTCCAATCAATGATTAATTTAATCGAAAGTTCAGTGGGTTTTTTTTTCACCAGACGTTACATTGCACATAAACTCAATCCTTAGGCAATTTTCTCCATTATCATTTTCTTTGGTATTCAAAGAAAACCAAAGTTGTTTTAGTTGTTCAGTGCACAGGGGAACAAGACACAAAGTTAGGGAAAGGATACCCTGAGGTCCAGACAGCTCGTATCAGGCCTGTCTGTGTGCTGCCCACTTTTCAAAGATATATGTCTCTAATTAAGGTAAACTGGACAAATGGGCCAGTGGTGATCTCTGTCTTCCAAAGGACAGCATGCAAAAAGCTAGGTGAAAACTGTAATTAATGTGCCACTTTAAATGGGAAGAAGAGATGTACTGCCCTTTGTCTAAAAGAGATACAACATGATCTTTTGCTAATACGGTTGAGACTATTCAGCTAAAGGTCCTTATTGTCACTATTATCCTTTCATATTAAGTAACAATGACAAAAAGCAAGACTATAAAAATCAAAGTAAAGAACTGGTGGTGTTTGTAGTTTGTTTTGGCTTTTCTTGTGGTGAATGTTAATTTTCATAACGCAATGTTGCCAGGTAATTGATAACTAGAGTCTGCAGCTGAGCACGATGAGGTGTTCAGGGATCCACATTCTAGAGAAAGTCTTCAAAATTGGTCTAGGCATCCTCCCTGCTGCAGAAACAGCTCCATCTTACCTGCCTTCCTGCTGGTCAACCCATTAGCCTGGCTGGGATGGGCAATTTTCTCTATTTTCTCTGGGCTTCCAGTAGATACTCTAGAAGGCTCTTCAGCTTAACTTTCTTGCAGATGCCTCACCCAACAGGGTGGCCTACCTAGCATGTGAGACCCAGCATTGAGATGCTCTGGGCTGGACCACCATGAAGAGAACTGTGGAGCCTGCGAAAAAAGGAGAACCTGGGGTGAGAATTCCAGAAGGACCCTCCAAGGGCCTCCCTTATTATCTCCATGGCAGAGAGCTTGCATTGCACTCCTGACAGAGTGTGTCCCTGATTTGCTAGCCAGAGAAGCAGCCACAGTGAACCAAGAGAGGGCCATAATGGCTATAGGTCAAAGGTAGAGACACTGGCCTTTTCTTCTTGCTGCCCAACATGCTGGCGGAACTAGGCCTTGAAGGGCAAATGACAGGGTTGGAGAGGATGGCTGGGGAAGGGCAGCGGGTAGGAAAATGTTTAAAGGCCAGATCCTATGCCAATAACCTTCCACTTCAAGAATTAAGGCACCTAGTAGGGCCTGCAATGGGACAGGGAGAAGACAGAAGACTGAATTTAAGTTGAGTTTGAAGGTGAAGGTTTAACCTGATGACCTGGTTTGGCTGTGTCCCCACCCAAATCTCATCTCGAATTGTAGTTCCCACAATTCCCACATGTTGCGGTAGGGACCAGGTGGGAGGTAATTGAATCACGGGGATGGGTCTTTCCTGTACTGTTCGCCTGATAGTGAGTAAGTCTCATGAAATCTGATGGTTTTATAAAGGGGAGTTCCCCTGCACAAGCTCTTGGCTGCCACCATCCATGCAAGATGTGACTTTGCTCTTCCTTACCTTCCACTATGATTGTGAAGCCTTTGCAGCTATGTGGAACTGTGACTCAATTAAACCTCTTTCCTTTATAAATTACCCAGTCTCGGGTATGTCTTTATCAGCAGCATGAAACAGACTAATACATTTGGTCTGAGTTTTAATACTGAAAAGTGATAAACTCTGCCCTAGTGGACCCACTGCTGTATCCTTAGAATAGGCTCCTTTTTCTACTCTCCCTCCTATAGGCATTCTTAATGCACATCTCCCTAAACCATCAATCAGATCATGTCATGACCCTGTTTAACATCTTCCAATAGGTTCATGACACACCCAGACTAAAGTCCAAAATCGTTTCTGTAAACTTACATGGTCTGGCCCCCTGCTGCCTCTGTGATCCCATTTCTGCTCACTCCATGTCTTGCTCTGCCACTCTGGCCTCCTTTCATCCCTTGGACATGCCAAGCACATTCTCATCTGAGAGCTTTTGCTGGTCTCGCTGCTGGAAACACTGTTCCCTAGATATTAACATCTCTCATTCGGCTTCCACTCAAATGGCCTTAGAGTGGCCATCTCTGACCCCTATCTAAAATAGTTGCCTCTCTACTTCATCTCAGGAAGGCTTCTTTTCACCATGGTTCTTAGCACTATTCAATGTTTTACATGTATATATATATACACATATATATATATACACACATATATAGAGATTATATATATATATTTACATATATAGGTTATAAAACACTACTTAGAACTACTCAATGTTAAATATATATACATATATATATATATTTTTATTTTATTTTTATTTTATTTTTTTTTTTTGAGACAGGGTCTCACTCTGTTGCCCAGGCTGGAGTGCAGTGGCCACGGCCTTGGCTCACTGCAGCCTCCACCTCCCAGATTCAAGCCTCAGCCTCCTGAGAAGCTGGACTATGGGCACACGCCACCATGCCCAGCTAATTTTTGTATTTTTTGGTAGAGTTGGGGTTTTGCCATGTTGGCCAGGCTGGTCTCAAACTCCTGACCTCAACTGATTTGCCCACCTTGGCCTCCCAAAGTCCTGGGATTACAGGCGTGAATCACCACACCTGGCCCAATGTTACATATTTTAAATATGCTGTTGTCTATCTCCTGAGATAGTATCTAAGTTTCTTAGGGGCAATGATTTTGTCTCTTGCTTACTTTAGCATCCTGGGCAAAGAATAGTGCCTGGCACATAGAAGTTTTCAAAAAATTTGTTCAGTGGGCCAGGCACAAACCTGTAATCCAAGCTCAATCCATTGGCTCAAACCTGTAATCCGAGTACTTTGGGAGGCTGAGGCAAGAGGATCATGTGAACCCAGGAGTTCACAACCAGCCTGGGCGCCATAGTGAGACTTTGTCTCAACAAAAAATAAAAAATAAAAAAATTAGCAAAGTTTGGTAGCGCACACTTGTAGTCCAAGCTACTGGGAGTGCTGAGGTGGGAGGATCACTTGAGTCCCTGGGTTTGAGGTTGCAGTGAGCCATGATGATGCCACTGCACTCCATCCTGGGCAACAGAGCGAGACCCTGTCTCGAAAACAAATGTTGAATGAATGACCGTCTAATATGTCATCAAAGGCAGGGTAAGGGAATTTAGAATTTGGATTGAATTTAGGATTTAGAGAAAAAAAATTATTTAATGTTTATACCTAACTGAGATTCCTTAATAAACACATTATTAGATTGAAGACTTAACAGTAACAACAAAGATTACTGTGACTTAGTTTACCAATATATAAAATGAAACATAGGCTTAATCTATACAACTTTGAACTCTAAGGCAGGTGGGCTGGTTTTATGGAATCTGATGTGTGTGGTAGATTTTAAAAACAAAATACTACTCTATTTTGTGTCTTCTTTTATCAAAATTGAAGTTGATTTCTCCATGTTTTGAATCTGGGCATGGCCATGTGGCTTGCTTTGGCCAGTAGAACATTAGCAAGCAGAGGTATAAAATGCTATTTTGAATTGGGGCTTTCCTTCTTTTGCTGCTGGGAACTAGGAACTCACCATATGAAGAAGCCATATGGGAATACCCTGTCATCCTTGCCATCCGGAAGAGGCTCCAAGCTCCGCATGTCTGCAGCTGCATGAGTAGGCCCAGGAGAACAACACTGCTCAGCTGATTTTAGCTCCAGTTACTGATTCACAGAATTGTGAGCTAATGAATAATTGTTGCTTTAGGCTACTATGTGTTGGTGTGGTTTGTTACACACCAAAGGCTAACTGATATAGTATGTTTGGGTGCATTATCTACTAATATTATGTTCTATTGTTAAAAACTATCAAGACACACAGATGACAGCTTCAGCTCATCTGTGAATGATACCTAGGAATACAGGAACATACACAGGAAGCCCTGGAGAACTGGGTTTGAGCCTAGTGATGCTACTTCTTGGCCGTGTGACCTGGGGGCAAATTGCTTAACCTTCTTGAACCTTCGTTTTCTTATAAAATAAAGAACAGGCCTAAAATACTGCCCTAACCTCTTGCAACTAAAAATCTATCCAAAGACAGCAACATCAGCATGATGTGGGAACTTGTTAGAAACGCAGAATCTCTGATCCCACCCCAGATCTGCTGAATCAAAATCTGGAGTTTAACAAGATCCCCAGGCAACTTGTATGCCCATTACACACTGCCTTATCATGCTGGAATCACTCAAAATCACCACATCCTTTTTTTTTTTTTTTTTTTTTTTGAGACGGAGTTTTGCTCTTGTCGCCCAGGTTGGAGTGCAATGGGGCTATCTCAGCTCATTTCAACCTCTGCCTCCTGTGTTCAAGCGATTCTCCTGCCTCAGCCTCCTGAATAGCTGGGATTACAAGTGCCCACCACCAGGACCGGCTAATTTTTTTTTTTTTTTTTTGTATTTTTAGTAGAGACGAGGTTTCACCATGTTGGCCAAGCTGGTCTTGAACGCCTGACCTCAGATGATCCACCCGCCTTGGCCTCCCAAAGTGCTGGGATTACAGGCGTGAGCCACCGCGCCCAGCCAAAATCACCACATCTTTAACATCTCTAACAGTGAAGAGCCACCAGCCTTTCCCTGGGATCTATCTTTCCTTTCCAATCTTGTGGGGAAACTTGGTCTGGGATATTTTTCTTGGCTTCTTCACAGGCAGACAGCTTCAGCTGCTGAGGAGCTTTTTTTCCAGGCTCAGCTAAAATTACAGCTTAGTAGTTGAGCTGGGGAGTGGTCAGTGGGGCCTCAGCCCCCTCTTGCTTAAAGATGCCCAGTTGGTTAAACTTTTGATAATGATTCCCCCCATCTCTTAGCCCTGCCTGGAAATGGCCAGGATGTGCCAGGGGAATGAGCCTTTTGCATCTACAACTGCCCCTGCCCATCAGAGCCTGGACTATTGTTTGCGCACACATTCCCCCATACTTCAGGCCCCGTCTGGCCCTTTCTTTCCTCCTGGCCAGCCGGACCGGCTCAGGCGGCTGAGCATGCCTAGTGCAGCTGCGAGCATGGCCCCAGTCCCCAATACGCAGGTGCCACGTCTCCGGGTTTTGGTGGCCGCCGTCTGGGAGAAGGAGGAGGAGGAGTGGCCTGGGGAGGAGGGAGCCCTCCGGAGTCCGAGAGCAGCACGTTGTGAGGGTCCACACAAGGGTGATGCCAGACCGAACACCATTAGGGCCTGGGTGTGAGTGTGACTCGGAGGCAGCTGGGGGCCGTTGTAGGGCCGGGGAACGCCAGGAACTGGCTGGAGCAGCGCCCCAGCATCCCAGGGACCAAAGTCTGGGGGGTTTGCATGTCTGAGGTTGTACTTGTGGGAAGACTTTTTGGAATCACTTAATCTCTTTGGCTCTGTGTAAGACCCCCGAAATAAAAAGAGGCAGTAGTACTCTTTGGAAGATTGTTTTGGGGATTAAATGAATAAAAAGAGTTTAGAACACTGCAGGACGCATTGTAAGCGCTGTGTGGGTTTATGAAACCGAATATAAACAAATAAGCACGTCCCCCACCCAGCCAACGGCTTTGGGGGCCCCGTTCTGGCCAGTCCTGAGCCCCTCCACACGGCCCATGGCGGGCTACGGGTCTCCCATCCGAGGAGGGTGCCGCTCTTCTGCCCCCGCTCCCTGGGTTCTGCGCCCAGCGCCCTCCCGTGCGCCCCCGACCCCTGAGCATGGGGCACATGCCGCGGAGAGCCGCCAGGGAGACCCCAGAGGAGGGCGCCGCGGGCCGGCTTCCCCGGACGCCCCACCCACCTCCTCTTGGCGCTGCCCACCACCTGCCTCCGCTGCTCGGCCCCCGGCTCGCAAGGCTGCGCCCCCGACCCAGTCGGCGCCCCCTCCTCGCCCCGCGGGCTCGCGGCAACTGGGCGGCCGGCCCGGCCCCTGCCCACCCCCAGCCCAGCGCGGGCGCGCCGCACTGGGCATGCTCCGTAGCCTGGGCAGGTTGGGGCTGCGAGGCGACAGCTCGGGCTCTGGAGCCGGGAGGCGAGAACGAGGAGGGAGGCTCGGGGGCAGGGGAGGAGGGAGCGGCGGGCCGCTGAGGGGCGGCGGGGCCCGGAGCGGGGGACGCGCAGGGCCCGGCGGTGGGCGGGCGGGTCGGCGCTGCCCCGTGGGCTCGCTGGGGAGCCACAGCGGAGACCCCCGCCCTCAACTGAGGTAAGGACCGCGCGGCGGGGAGGCGGGGAGGCCGGGGAGGGGGGGCGGAGGCAGGCGGGAGGGCGGGACTGGGGTGCGCCGGGAGGGGGCTTGGCGGCGGCGCTTTATGGCGAGGAGGGGGTGGTGGCGCCGCGCCGGGAGCAGTAAGTGAGCTGCACCGCCAACAAGATCTCACACACACAGACACACACACGCACACGCACACACGGGCGCGCACACACACACGCGCGTACACACTGGGTCTCCAGGCAGCGGCCGTCGCCGCATCCCCGGCAGCAGCTCCAGGCAAAGTGACAGGTAGGAAAAGGCATTTCGGGTCCCGCCCGAGGATG